>NW_004443968.1:17678377-17685062 GCF_000243295.1 Trichechus manatus latirostris
AAAAGAATTTATTAAATATAACAAAATAGTGATTATCATTGAAACCACCTCCTCACTTAATAAACAGTCTATTGCCATATCTACTGAAGTTACCTATCTACCCTTTCCTGATAACCCTGTTTCTCCCCTATCTTGGATTTTGGGTTCATTATTCTATTGCTTATTGTCATGGATTGAATTATGTCTCCCAAAAAATGTGTATCAATTTGACCGGGAAGTGATTCCTAGAATTGTGTGGTTGTCCTCCATTTTGTGATTATAATTTTATGTTAAAGACTATTAGGGTGTGACTGTAACACCCTTATGAAGGTCACATCCCTGATCCAAGGTAAAGGGACTTTCCCTGGGGTGTGGGCTGCACCACCTTTTATCTCTCAAGAGATAAAAAGGAAAGGGAAGTGAGCAGAGAATGGAGGGACCTCATAACACCAAGAAAGCAGTTCCAGGAGCAGAGCACATCCTTTGGACCCAGGGTCCCTGTGCGGAGAAGCGCCTAGTCTGGGGAAAGATTGATGACAAGGCCAACAGAGAGAGAAAGCCTTCCCCTGGAGCTGATGCCCTGAGTTTGGACTTTTAGTCTACTTTACTGTGAGGAAATAAACTTCTCTGTTAAAGTCATCAACTTGTGGTATTTCTGTTACAGCAGCACTAGATTACTAAGACCCTTATCTTTAGACTTATATAAATATATATCTGTAAACTTGTGATTTTTAATTTTTCTGTGTTATTTTGAGTACTTTTCTGAGATTTCATTCACTGAGTAATAATTGCTTGATTGATTGGTTTGGCAGTAGTTCTATTAGTTGGAGACTAAATCTCTGGGAACCATCCACGTCCCCTCTCTCTTCTCTGGGAGCAAAATTTTGAAATTTGGGGAGGAAACTCACTTATCAGTCTCGTTTCTAGAATAACCAGTAAAAAAAATTCACTTTTTGTATACATGGAAGTATTGTTCTTTCGATATCAGAATTTAAGATTTTAACAACATAACTGATTATAATTATAGACGTTGTCCCATTATATACAAATTGAATGATGAATGATTCAAAAGGTAGTCTATTGAATTCAAATTTTTCTTTTATACTTTTATTTTTTTAATTTTAATTTTGGTGCAAATAGACATAGCAGAATGTACACCAATCCATCAATTTTTACATGTACTATTCAATAACTTTTTAATTGTACCTGTTACATCCGTCACGTTATGTCACCATTCTCACTATTCTACCCGTATTGTTTCACCACCATTGACTTAGACTCACTACCCCCTAAACATTTTATCCCTGCTCAAGAGTTACTGCTGACAATTTGATATCATAAAGATAATTCTTTAAAAGTGCACAATTTTCAGGGCAAACATTCTTTACTAGTTTAGCTAAATGGTTGTTTAGTTTAAAGATGACTTCAGGGGATAATTTTGGTTCATGGTTTCAAGATTTTCACAGTGTGATAGATCCAGAGGTTCCTCTAATCTCAATAAATCCACTAAGTCTGAATTCTTTAAGAATTTGAAATACTGTTTCACATTTTTTTTTTCCCTTTTGATCAGGATTCATCTATTGATTCCTTAATCTAAATTTTCAGTAGTGGTAACCAGGCATCACCAGTTCTTCTGGCCTCATAGCTAAGAAGACAGTATTTCATGGAGACAGTTAGACCTGCAGTCAAGTTTCTTCTCAGATTTCTGGGTCTCCTTCTTCCTCACCTGCTCCAGGAGAATAGAGACCAATTGTATCTTAGATGACCATTGACGAGCTTTTAAGACCCCATGCACTACTCCTTGAACTAGAGAGTAAGACTGAAAAAAACCTATTGCCATCAAGTTGATTCTAACTCTATAAGACACAGTAGAACTGCCCCATAGGCCTTCCAAGGCTGTGTATCTTTATGGAAGCAGATTCGCATATCTTTCTCCCATATAATGGCTGGTGGTTTCTAACCACAGACCTTTCAGTTAGCAGCCCAGCACTTTAACCAGTGTGCCACCGGAGCTCATTATTTAATTGTTATGAGGTCCCAATTATCCATTCTGCCTTCTGCTGCTTGTGCAATTGTTGTTGTATTTGATAGATTATCATTAAAAAAAAAAAAAAAAAAAAGTCCTATAGCTTTGCCCTTATATTTTAGTTTTAACATTTTGAATCAGTTTATGTATATGTTGTGAGGCATGGATTTTTTTTTCATTTTTATGCAAGTGGAAATCCAATTTTGCCAGCACCATTTGTTGAAGAAACTATTATTTTCCCTTTGAATTAATTTAGTAACTTTGTTAAAAATCAATTGACCATAATTGCATGGATTTATTTCTGGGTTCTGAATTCTGTTCCATTTCTCTATGTATCTTTCATTAAACCAGAAGCAGGCTGTTTTGATTATTGTATCTGTGTAGTATGTTTTGAAGTCAGGAAGTGTGAGGCCTCTCACTTGATTCTTCTTCAAAATTGCTTTGTCTATTAGGGGTTTCTTGCTTTGCCATATAAAGTTGAAGATTAGTTTTTCAACTTCTGTAAAAAATGCTGTTGGAAATGTCGGATTGTATTGAATCTATAGATCTCTTTTGGTAGTACTGACATCTTGATTATATTAGGTCTTCAGATGAAGTGACACTGATATATATATATATAAAACGCATTGCCATCGAGTTGATTCCGACTCATAGTAACACTATGGGACAGAGTATAACTGCCTCATAGGGTTTCCAAGGAGTGCCTGGTGTATTCAAGCTGCTGACCTTTTAGTTAGCAGCCGCAGCTTTTAATCACTACACCACCAGGGTTTCCAAGAGAAAGCGATATGTATATATATATATATGTGTGTGTGTATATATATATGTGGGGGTATATATATGTGTGTGTGTATATATACATATATATATATATATATATATGTATATATACACATATATATTGTTGTTGTTGTTAGGTACAGTTGAGTCAATTTTTGACTCACAGAGACCCCATGTGACAGAGTAGAACTGCCCAATAGTGTTTCCTAGGTTATAATCTTTACAGAAGCAGATTGCCTGGTCTTCCTCTTGCTGAGCCTCTGGGTGGGTTCGAATCACCAATCTGTCGGGTAGCAGTCGAGAACTTAACTGTGGCACCACCAGAGCTCACTCTCTCTCTGTCTCTCTCTCTCTATATATATATATATAAACACATACATATATACCTAAAATTTATATATATACATACACACATATATATATATAAAATTTTTAAGTTTTCCTCAAATCAAAAACTGCTAGAATGTGCTAGAAAACTATAACGTTCAACAAAGGTTATTTACAAAAGTGAAATGTATGTTTAATCAAAAAAGGCCTAATAAGAACCTACATTTTATCATGTTGAAAAGTTAGGAGAGGTAGAAATTATTATTTCTAAATACAGAAAAGAAAAAACAGAAAATAATAACTTTTAAAAATCCTAAAAAATAATTCTTTTTCTTAGGGAAAGAATAAAAGTCAGTCTAAGTGGGAAAACATACTTCAAGTGTCTGAAACAGGAAAATGAGTGCAAGCAATTTGTACCATTAATGATGGAAGATCTCAGAGCCTCACGGAGACAGGAAGTTGACCCAGAAATTTGGAACAACAGAAAGTTGCAGCCTGCCATAGGATCCCAGAATCTGGGGTCACTGAATGCAATCCAGAAACATGATGGACCCGTCCAGAGGGGAAGTGAACCAAGAGGGGACTGGAGCCCTGTCAAAGCACCTGTCCTAGTCAGAGACCTCAGGTAAAATATCCAAATTTCCCTTCTGTCTCTCACCTCCACTATGTTTGAAACTGGGGTTAAAATGGGGTTAAGGAACACAGTAAACAATACAAAATAATAAATTGAAGGTTTTTTTTATACCTAGACTTTTGAAAAGTTTCATATTTAAACTCTCAGAGTTTAATTAATTCCTTAATTAGATTTTCAGCAACATTTCAGTTTTCTTACATTTCAAAAAATCAGGCAACACCAAGAAAATATTTCATCAAAAATATTTCAATTTCTTCATTCAGAAGACATTATGGAAACAAATGAATTAATAATATTTTCTTTTCTTCAACTTAAATAATTTATTCAGAGAAAAGATATTTAATGCAAGCCCTGGCCAATTTACATAATGAATTTGCCAATGATATTAAATAATTATATTTCCTTTCTAGGCAATTTAAAAATGTCTGTTTATGGGTAATAGTAATGCCAAGATAATGGAGGCCACTCAAAGGTGAATTGAAATTTCTTTCATTGTTGAATGAATCAACATTTAGCCTATTTTTTACCCTTGAGTTGCATAATATTAATAAGCTACTTAACTCCCAATTATCTATGTTCTTAAAACTCTCTATTAACAGAAATTAAATCAGTAAATTAAAGTGACATTTTCTCCCAAAGCTGTTTATATAAATACATAGCCTATAGTAGTTTTCAATTTTACAGCAATTTAATCATCCAAACATCTCACAATAATGTGTTCTGGACTCACACTGCAAAACAGGAAGAATAAATTGTTGAGGAAGTATAGTAACACTAGCATATTTATAAGCCAAGATCTTAAGGACAATAATGTAGTGTTTCAAGATTTCTATATTTTTTGAAGAGAAATCATAAAAATAATAGTTGTAGTTCAGATTGGTCATGATAAAATACATCTTGAAAATATTTTAATTTTGTTATTATGAGATCAGTGAAAATATGATAAAATGAGACTAGAAGCTAAATACCATATACATTCTGAATTATTTTTGTCTTATCAGTAAGTCCTAAAACTCCAAAGGCTAACCTTGAACTCAACTGAAATAATTGGATACTTTATGTCCCATGAACCACATTTTAAACATTTCTTAGCGAAAGGACTGAAAATGTGTGTTTTATAAAAAGAAAGCAAAAAGAGGGTGTTTTAGTAAGCCAAATAAACAGATAATTATTATATTGGTAATATATCCTTCCACCCTAAATTGATTTCTCTCCGTTACTTGTATCTGCTAAAATGGTAGTATCAACTAGGAGACCTCACTTCTTGGTGCAGTTTTGACATAAAACTCAACTTTACACTAGCTCAATCTTTGTTGAAGGAACATATAAATGAAATATAGAAAACTCAGCAAGGCAGGAACATTCCTTTGCCTTCAGTAAAATAAAGAACTAAACTAGATAATACAGTGTCTACCTGTAATCAAATTTGGTTATTTTATCAAAATTGATACCATTTAAAGGTGATTTAAATAAAATTCAAATGATGAGTGTGCTGATAAATTAGTAACTGCATATTTAATTATGGCATGTTTAGGTCACTAGCAAGAATTCTGACAGAGAAGCAAATCTATTCTAAGTCCATATAACATATGGATATGTAATATATTTCTTTCAAATACATGTGTAATTGGGGGCATTATATCTTCTAAGGTCAAGATATGCTGTTTCCTCATGAATAATATCAATTTCTACCATTTGAAATATATATCTTTCCTCTGACACTCAAAAACCTCAGTTACAATTTTCAGATGATTATGTTACTAAATATTTACAATCTTTATATTTACATGTTATCATCCTCTTTTTATTATCTTCCAAATCTATCTATATTTTCATGTAGTAAATATCTTACTGAAAGTCATTTTATGCCATCTGTTGGAAAAAATACAGTTATTGTTATTAAAGAAAATTAATTTAT
Source organism: Trichechus manatus latirostris (assembly GCF_000243295.1). Classification (NCBI taxonomy): domain Eukaryota; kingdom Metazoa; phylum Chordata; class Mammalia; order Sirenia; family Trichechidae; genus Trichechus; species Trichechus manatus. The sequence goes on from NW_004443968.1 coordinate 17,684,042, forward strand.
ATATGTATATACATATATATTTATAATTATCACCCCAAAACAGCTACATATGTTTTCACCAAATTTGGAGGTTATAATTTTTTTTTTATTTTGGTGAATATATATACAACCACATATTGCGATGTTTTTGTTTAAAAGTTTACATAAGATAGTCAAAATTCACTTTGGAGGGCTTATGAAGACTGAGACCATCAAAGATACAAAGCTACAATAGTCAACTTTAATGTCTCATTCTCCAGAGCCTTTGAACTTATTACACCATGTACACAAATATATGCCAAATAAATTAAGATGTTGTGGGCATTAATGAAATAAAAAATTCTGAGGACAGAAAAAACAGTTTTCAGATGTGAGACCTAAGTTGAAAATGATTTGAATGGTAGACATGGACTGGTAATCAAGCCATTTTTCAATGAACATTTCTAAGTGGCATGTATGTGGTGGGAATTTCTTTATTTAACTTTAGTTCTTCTTACAGAGAAGAGATAATCACATAGAGCATGCATGTGTAAGAGGTCACATAACAAATAATAACTCTTATTAACTTGAATGAGAAATATTGGCAGAGGAAGAAAAATGTTTGCCTTTTTAAAAATACTGCTGCATTATTTGCACTTGTTTTAACAAGGAGCATGTATTTCTTTTGTAATCCATTCAAATATTTATTGCATAACTCTATACTCAAGTTATACAATGAAAGCACAACAAAATAAACAGAATTGAGACTAAAGTCCCTTATATTCTGAAACACACATTCCTGTGGAATAGTTTCAAATTAAATATAAGTTCACGAATATAAAGGGCAAAAATTCCCCTATTCTGATAAAATATTTCTTACTAATGCTAAAATAAAATTTCCTGACAATTTCCAGTTTCTCAACTTTTGCCTAAAGCTTAGTCAATTTTTTTTTTACAAAAGGCATGTGTTCAAAGACAAGGATGCCCTTTATCACCACTCCTATTTAACATTGTGCTGGAAGTTCTAGTGAGAGCAATAAGGCAAGAAAAAGAAATAAAGGGC
>NW_004443968.1:17685162-17691478 GCF_000243295.1 Trichechus manatus latirostris
TCATAAAACAACATGTGTACTACTGTTTCATGAGAAACTATTTGTTCTGTAAGCCTTCACCTGAAGTACAATAAAATATTAAAAAAAAAGGAAATATATAATAAAATGGAAAATTTTGCCAAAAAAAAGGCATGTGTTCATTATCAGAAAAATATACATGATATATTAGCTTCATTACTTTATTTTCTTGAAAAAATTATATGATACTGTATTCAGCACAAAATGCTAATCATAATTTTAGTAATAATATAATGAAAATCATTCCACCATAAATGTTACTGGATTTCATTTGTTTTATAGCCTAGAATTTAAGCAATAAAATGTAATTATTAAATCTTGAATACTATGTTATTCTTTTTTTCTACTATAAAAGTCATTATCTGAGTTATTCACAAAGAAAAAAATACCATTTTAAAATTTTCTTGTTTCCTTAAATTGCACATATTTATAAGTATAATGCATTTAAGTTCTTTCTTTTTTAAAAACCAGCAATGCAAGCTGAGAAATTTAAAGTTAAGTGCCATATAAATCATAATAAGAGTAAAGATGATACCAGCATTAGTTATCATACAGAAAAAGGAAAATTATAGAAGTATAGAATCAATAAATCTTCTAAATATCAAAGTCTGTAATCTTGGAGACTTCCTGAACCTTATTTGATGTTATTTTACCCTCCAGCTCAGGAGATGTAGATGAGATGCAGTTGCTGTAGAAACCTAGGGTTTTGAAAGCATGCTGTTAAAACACAAGTTAGATGTGTATTAGATTTGTTTATCTTTTTTCTTAAATAAATAAATAAATATTCTGCTCCAGACAAACTGATCAATTCACTATTAGTAGAGAATGCAAGGCATAGTGCCAACTACATTCTGTCTAAATCAGTGTCTTAACTCAGAATCCATCGCCCTCCTTTATTAGTTAACTAAATTCTGCCCATCCTTCAACGTTCTGCTAAAGCCTTGTTTCTTCCAGAAGCCACCCTACGTGATCATGTAGCTTTTCACTCCTCTGACCAACAAGTCTTCAGTGTCTCCAGGTCATGAAATAGTGCAGGACTGACTTTAACTAACAACTGAACTTCACCCATGAGATGTTAAGGAGGGTTGGAATGGCAGAAATGTATATATATAGTAATCTGTAAAATTCTGATGGAACTTTTTGAACCTCTCATTGGACGTTGCATCAGGTTCTATTCTTCCCTGTGATATCTCTTGCTGGTGTTTGTTTTGCTAGCTATTACATTTCTGTTTAATTCTTGAGCTACATATCTTTTCCTGTGTCTAAATTCTTCTCTAACTTGAATAAAAGATTCAGAAATAAAGCCACATCTCATATTTACTAGCGCATTTCTGAACACTTATTAAATTCACATTAAAAAATAATTTTAAATGTTATTTGATTGAATTTCAAGAGAAAAGATATTAAGAAATTTTTATCTATGCAATTACCCACTATCATTCTCTAGATAGTAAACATGTATACATACATACTATATTATGAAATAAGTATATTATATATTATAATAAGTATATAATATATAAATATATGAATAGCATTACATAACTGTATGTGTATATAACAATTCTGAATTTCCTCAACTTTTGTGTTATTAATTTATACAGTTGATTGCCTTTGTGTCTCAACCCTGTATTAGCTAGAATTAGCTTAAGATAAGGTAAAAAATACCCAATTCTTTCTTTTCTCTTGGAGCCCTGGTGGTGCAGTGATTAAGAGCTATGGCTGCTGACCAAAAGTTTGGCAGTTCAAATCCACCAGCTGCTCCTTGGAAACTCTGTGGGACAGTTCTGTTCTGTCCTATAGGATCACTGTGAGTAGAAATCAATACAATGGCAACTGGTTCTTTTCTTTTGTAAGGTATATTGATACACCATTAGACATAAAACACTCATGATTCAAAGTAAAATGTTTTTGAGAGAAAAATCTTAATAAGAAAGGGTAAACGTTTTCGTGTTGAAAAACCTGGGAACCAATTAGAAATAGTTGATTATTTCTGAACACAGAAAAGAAAGAGAAGAAAAAAGAATTACTCCTACTCGCATCACTTCATGAAATGCTGTGGCTTTCCTTTTCATTTTTCCAATTTTTAGCTATAGTTTCAGATTCAAGCTCTAAGTTTTATAACGATGCTTTCTTTACCTCATTGCACAGTGAATTCCCCTGTCTTTTAAGTAGCTAGTCTTTCACTTGTTTGCTAATTTACAGAGACATTATTTATAAGTATATAATAATGGTAAGAAGTTATAGGACATCTACTACGCACCTTCCTCTAAGTGCTTTACATATATGAGTTCATGTAATCTTCCAGCAATCCATGGAGTGGGTAAAGTTATTAGCCACATTTTACACATAGGAAATTAAGTATCTGAAAGGTTAAGTGTGAGAGTCCAGATGTAAATGTATATTTTGTAAAAACTTCCTCAAGCCACTGTAAGTTTTCAAGAGCTAACATAATATAGCATTATACTTTACACACCATGTGTGATGGTTAAGATTGTGTGTCAACTTGGCTGTCCCATGATTCTCAGTGCTTTTAATGTAATCACTCCCATGATGGAATATACTGTGAGTAGCCAATCAGATGAAAGGGACTGTCCTTGGGGGTGTGGCCCCCATCTGAATACAAGCAGACTTTCTGGTTTTTTGCTGTCTCTGGATCCTGCGGCTGCTTCCTGTCGTGTCATCTCGTGTTCTTGGTACTTGAGATGTCAGCTTATCTGTCGAACCCGATTGGTCAATCTGCACAGCCTGTGAGTGGGAGCCCTGCTCTCCGACCTTCCAATCTTGGGCTTGCCAGCTTCTGCGGCTGTGTGACTTGGGAGAGGCCTCTACCCTGATCCACGGACTTGGGATGTTCTAGCCTCTACAATCACGTGAGCTGTTTCCTTGATATAACCTCTCTCTATATATATATTTATACACTTTACTGGTTTTGCTTCTCTAGAGAACCCAGCCTAAGACATTTAGTACTGAGAGTGGTTCTAGAGAAACAAAATTGTAAGGATGAGTTTTCTAAATTGGTTCTCAAGTCTGGTTAGTCACAAAGACATTGATGACTCTGCTTCTAGCAGTAAAGAGGTCACTGCTAGTCCATGGAGTGAGGTGGCGATACAAATACGCAAAATATCACCACTGGTAGATCAGGTATTGGTGAAAGGTGAGGCTCAGGGTGAACACATGTGTGATATGTTTCTATAGCTTTGTCAGAATGAGAAGTATAAGGAAGCAGGTTGGTTTATCCTACTTCCGCTAGACAAACTGATGAAGGAAAGAGATGTGCTCAGGGCTTCAGAGTCAAAGCTCAAGTGCCGCATAAATGACCTCAAGGCTTCCACTTGTGCTTTGAAAGAAAGCTTTATTCCTTGTAGTAAGAGAGCCTAAATTGCTGAAAACCAAACCCAGAGTCTTATTGTAAGAGTGGCTGAATTACAATGTCAGCTCAACTGCAAACCTCAAGAGGTGTCTGAAGTTAAAGTAAGGGCATTGATTGGGAAGAGATGGGATCCTGAGACTTGGGATGGGGACATATGGGCAGATAATCAGGAAGCTGGGGACGCTGAGCCTGTAAATTCTGTTGAATCACTCCTGCCAGCAGAATCAGTCCCATCTGAAGAGATGACTTGTTTGTCTGCTAAACCACCCTGCCCAGAAAAACCATTAGCCCCTTCACTCCAGTCTGAGGAGATTAGCCCTAGCCCAGCTCCCTCTAATGAGCACTTGCCTGGGTCATTGCCTGGAGCATTGCCTGAGGCAGATGCTTTACAAGATAATGCTGAATGTTCTCAAAACAATTCCACACTACCAATTCTGGCTTCTAAGTCCCAGCGAGCCCCAAAAGGTGAAGTACAAACTGTGACGCAGGAGGAGGTACACTACACTCCAAAAGAACTACTTGAGTTTTCTAATATGTACAAACAGAAACCTGGGGAATATGTGTGGGAATGGCTATTAAGGGTGTGGAATAATGGTGCAAGGAACATAAAGATGGATCCGTCTGAGTTTATTGATATGGGTCCATTGAGCACAGACTTTTCCTTCAATGTTTCAGCTGAAGAAGTTAGTAAAGGATCTAATAGTTTATTTGGTTGGGTTTTTGAAGCATGGATTATGAGGTGGCTGATGCTAAATCAAGTCGAAGTACCAGACCTGCCTTGGTATACTGTAGAAGAAGGTATCCAAAGGCTTAAGGAAATTGGCATGCTAGAGTAGATTTATCAAGTTAGACCCACAGACCCACACATGGAGTGTCCAGAGGACACACCTTTTACCACAACTGTGAGGAACAAATTTGTGAAGGGAGCTCCAGTATCCTTCAAGACTGCTGTGATTGCTATTTTATGTAAGTCAGATTTGACAGTGGGAACTGCCCTAACTGAATTAAGACACCTAGATACTATTAAGTATCTGAAAGTTTAGGTGTGAGAGTCTATATATACATGTATATTTTTTAAAAACTTCCTCAAGCCACTGTAACTTTTCAAGAGCTAATATAACATAATATAGCATTATACATTACATACCACACTAGTGGTTTAAAATTTTTTTTGGCAATTAATTTAGTCCACAAGGAGACCTGGTGGTGCAGTGGTTAAGAGCTCAGGCCATTAACCAAAAGATCAGCAGTTCAAATCCACCGGCTACTCCTTAGAAACCTTATGGGGTAGTTATTTATTTTTCTTTCTTTTTTATTTTTTGGTTAACGGCATTGCTGTAAAATAACAGGAACCTTAATATAGATATATAACACACACACACGCAAACCAAAAAGGATGCAACCCTGCAGCTCTTCCTGATAACTCCTGGAGAACAGTTGTGAAGAAATCACTATTCCAATTTAGTATTCTTATTTGATTGATGTGGAAACTGAGGCTTAAAGGAGTTTTGTCTCCCACTTAGGTCACCCAAATATGTGGTGGCAGACCATTTCCACTCCAATGTATGTTTTTGTTTTTATTACTTTATTAATTTTCTACACTATACCATGCTTCAGTTTAAATACTGACTTTTAAAAGTTTTTCTCATCACAAAACAATACAAAAGAGTAAAAAGAAGAAATTAAAATTCTTATTAGCACTTTATAAAAGAGCCCTACAAATTTGATGGACTTACATATAAACACTTAACTCCCAAATTAAGCCCTGGTGACTTTGTGGGCTAGTAAGAAAGCAGTCACAAAGTGAAAAGAATTCAATCCATCCAGCAGCCAGAAGTAATTCACACAAAACTCATTTATTTATTTATTTATTTTGCATTTCTTAGAGAACCAATTCATGATCACAGCACTTTGAAAATTCCCTGTCTCTAGTGGCACAACAGTTAATATCTCAGCTGCTAACTGAAACGTGGGAAGTTCGAACCTACCCAGCCTCTTCTGGAGAAAGACCTTGTGATTTGGTTCAGTAAAGATTACAGCCCAGAAAATACCATGGGGGGCAGTTCTATTCTGTCACATGAGATCCCAATGAGTCAGAATTGACTCAATGGCATATAACAACAGTTCTTCTCCCTCTGCAATTCTTGCATTCTGTACCCACCAAGCCTATCACCCTCCTTTACTCTAAACAATTCCTACACACCTCTCACCACAAGCCTTGCCATTTTTCTACACCTCTTATTTAATCTCTCCCCATTCAAAAGATTCTTTATTACAATATCCAGAAAATTTTCTTACAGATAAAATCTACACAGATTGTGGAAATAATCTGAACAGATATATTTTATCTGACTCTGTAATTTATGGACATACACATAGAAGTTTGAATTGTAATTTAACCAGGGATGTTTTCTATTATCATTAAATATTCTCCTAAAATTTAATTATTTTGCTTTTCTTTTTAAATTACCCTTACTCATTATAAAAACAAGAAGTATATAGAATATTATACCATAAATTATTTATTTATTTATTTTACATACATTGTTATGAGACTCCAACTGCTCACCCCATTCTGCAACAGCATACTCCTCCCCTCCACCCCTGATTCCCCATGAACATTCAACCAGCTCCTAACTCTCTATGCCTTCCCATCTCACCTCTGGACAGAAGCCACCCCTTTGGTCTCTTGTATCTACTTGTCTAAGAGGCACATTCTTCACAGGTATCACATTATGTCCCACAGTCCAGTCCAATCCCTGTCTGAAGAGTTGGCCTCGGAAATTGTTTTAGTTCTGGGGTGATGGAGAGACCAGGGGCCATGCTTTGCAGGGTGCCTCCAGTCTTAGACCATTAAGTCTGGTCTTCTTACTGAATTTGAGTTCTGCATCCCATTGTTCTACTGCTCCATCAAGGACTCTCTGT
>NW_004443968.1:17696174-17718313 GCF_000243295.1 Trichechus manatus latirostris
TCCTTCAAGGCTTTAAATATGTCATCCCATTGCCTTCTAGCCTGCGTGGTTTCTGCTGAGTAGTCTGAGCTTATTCTAATTGACTCTCCTTTGTAGATGACCTTTCTTTTATCCCTAGCCGCCCTTAAAATTGTCTCTTTATCTTTGGTTTTGGTAAGTTTGATTATAGTATGTCTTGGTGATTTTCTTTTGGGATCTACCTTATGTGGGGTTGGATGAGCATCTTGGATAGATATCTTGTCATCTTTCATGATATCAGGGAAGTTTTCTGTCAACAAATCTTCAACAATTTTGTCTGTATTTTCTGTTATCCCCCCCGTTCTTGTACTCCAATCACTCGTCGGTTATTTCTCTTGATAGAGTCCCGCATGACCCTTAGAGTTTCTTCATTCTTTTTAATTTTTTTATCTGATTTTTCCTCAGATAAGTTGGCGTCAAGAGCTTTATCTTCAGTGTCACTAATTCTAACTTCTACTGCCTCAATTCTGCTCCTATGACTTTCTATTGAGTTGTCTAATTCTGAAATTTTATCATTAATCTTCTGGATTTCTGATTGTTGTCTCTCTATGGATTCTTGCAGTCTATTAAATTTGGCATTATGTTCTTGAATATCTTTTTTAAGTTCTGCTACTACTGTGTCTGTATGTTCCCTGGATGTTACTGCATTCTGTAGAATTTCCTTTCTTATTTCTAGAAGAGTTCTGTAAATTAATCTTTTGTATTCTGCCTCTGGGAATTCCAAGAAGTTCTTTTCCTCCAGAGAATTTTTGATTCTTCGTTTGGGGAGCTTTGTGAAGCCATCATGGACTGCCTCTTTATGTGACTTGATATTGACTGTTGTCAGTAATTTTATTTTGTGTTTGCTTAGTGAGACCTAGCTTCTTATTTTGTTTTGTTTTGATATGCCTAAATAGGTTGCTCATGTGCACTAGTTTAATTTTCGACACCTTTGGATCTCTAACATCCTGTCACCAGGTAGTTAGTTCTGTAACTAAGTATGTGTACACAGGTGTCCGTTAAATTTTCCTGTATGGGTTCAGCTCCGGTGTTCAGGCAGTTGCTCACCAAGTGTGTGATGCAGGCTCTCACCCCCAGTCCTAGAGAGGCATCAGTGATTGGTGCAGGCACTGGACTCTGGCTGTGGTAGGGGATCATATGCTGAGCCAGGCAGGGGGCTGACGGCTGCCCCTGAGAGTCTGAGAGGAAAGCGTGTCCCTCTTCTCTAGGGTGAGTAGGCAAGTAAGTTTTTCAGCCGGGCTAAGAGCACCCCACTCTGTTGGCTGTAAAGACTCGTGGGTGCCACTTTTTCTTGAACTCCTGTAGCAGGTGACTAGGCACTTTAGGTGCTACCACCAGTCCTCAAGACCCTGCTGCAGATCGATAGAAGTGTCTACTTTAAGGGGAAGGGTTGTTTCAAGGGTCACGAATCTACCCATTCACAGCTGAAGCAGTTGCAGTTAAACTTCAGATGTTTGCTCTGTTGTACAGTGGCAGTCGAGGGCTAACGCTGTTGAGATGGGTCCCCATAAGTCTATACAGGGGTGTAAGGCACTCAGATACCTGTGGCCAGCAAAGGAGCTGTGCCGACCTGTGTTCCTGTGCCAGCAGCTTATTTGTTCCCTCTCCAAGGCCAGGAGAATGGGTCAGGGCACATTTTGGGATGTACTTCCGGCCCAGTGGACTCCCGGTGCAGAGTATGGAGGGAAGAGGTAAAAGGGAGACAGGTTTTTCCCAAATCCGGTGCAGAGCGCGGAGGGAGGTGGTAAGAGGGAGAAAGGTTTTTCCCAAATCCGGTGCAAAGTGCGGAGGGAGGAGGTAAGAGGGAGAGAGGTTTTTCCCAAATCTGGTGCAGAGCGCAGAGGGAGGAGGTAAAATGGAGAGAGGTTTTTCCCAAATGAGCTTTTTTTTTTTTAATCCCCGCAAAAGGGTGCACGCATGTACTTATCCTAGCCTCTTGGGAGCTGTTCTGCACTGGTTTGAAGTGTCCAAGCAGAATCTCTGCTGCCAGGTCTCTCTCAATGTGGAAACTGCTTCCTGAGCACACGCACAGCACAGCTGTTTGCCTGCTTCCCCACGGACCAGCGTGGCTGTGGCTCTGCAGTTTCACCACCACAGCTCTAGCCCTCTTCACCTCTTCCAAATGGTCTTCCTCTCTCGTATCCCTCGGACAGATTTCTAAACCTTGCCTTGTTCAGGGCTGCCAGATGTTCACATAGAATCAAATCATTTGTTTTTCCAGGTCTTTGTTGTAAGAGGGATATAGGAAGTGTCTAACTACTCTGCCATGTTGACCTACCATAATTTATTGAAAGATTTATGTAGATCTATTTGTGCTGATTTAAAACATATTTAAGCTATTTTACATAAAGAAAAGTCGTATATACTATGGTTAAAAATCCAATCCATGCAAAAATGCTTAACTCTCATATTTACAGTGAAAAGGAAAAACCTCATTTCCATGACTGGTTTTGAACCCATTAGACAAAGGAGTTCACAGAGCAAGCAACTGCCCCAAAATCTAGTAGGAGAGATAGAGTGGTGTGTGTAGTTATGTCCCTTCTTTAATTCCTGATATTGCTAACTTTTGTCCTGTTTCTCTCACTTTCTCTCACTTCCTCATTCCCTTATTCTTTCACGGTCTCAATGTTTCTTTCTATGCCGTTTGCTTTTTGGGTCATACATTTTTATTTTACATATGCTATACACGCACAATGCACTGCTCCAATTTGCAGCATCAAAGATCATTCAAATCAATTAAAATAAAAAAAAGTCTTTTTATTTTTATTTATAAGGAAATTGTTGGCAAAACTAGTGAAATTTGAATGAATTCTCTGGTCTAGTCAATAGTATTTACTGGGGTTAATTTAATAATTTTAATAATTGTATATGATTATGTAAGATGTTAACATATGGGTGAAAGGTATATGGAAATTTCTGTACTAATTTTGCAATTCTTCTGTAAATAAAAAATTATTTCACAATAGACATTTAAAGTGCAGTTATAATCTAAACCACAAAAAAGTGAATGAGTAGAAAATAAACTTACATATCCTCACCTTTCCATGTTTAACTTTTTACAAGATAACTATATAGATACATATTTATATAGCTAATTGGAAATGGCATTAGTTATAGCACATGATGTACATATTATTCTATAAACTGTTATATTTATATATCAAAATACTATTAATTTTTTAACTCAATGTGTATATATATTTCATTTGTTTAAGAAGTTTAATTATATTTCACATGTATTATACTGGTAAATTTTCTGTTTGCTCTCAATTCCATTTCTGTCCTTCTTTCTCTCATCTATATTGCATGAGGACTGAAATTCAGTGAACTACATTTCCTTAACTCTTACAAATTAGTTTCAGGTTCAATTATACTTGTGGAAATATTTAGATGGTTTCTATATTTCTGAATGGACAATGGTACATATGGCTGGACCATTACTTGTTTAGTGAATTATCTTTAAAATGATATTAAGGGAGTTCATGCATCTTTTTTTTTTTTTTTTCTAATGTAAAGAATGATCAAAAGCACATGCATATTTTTCTGGTAAATTCTTTAAAATAAATTGATGAAAAGAGATAATTGGATCACAGTGTTTGATTATTTTAGTTTTTAAATACTTGTCTTCCATCTTCTCCTAAAAATGTAGAATGTGTTTTACTCTTTCAAGCAGTATAAGACACTGCATACTGTTTTATTTTTGTGATTAATGTAAATTGAAATAGTGGTGGGCAGATCTTCAATTAGTGAAAATTGAGATGCTTTGAAACTTATGACTTAAAGACCTAAAAATTTAAGGGAAGATTTCATAAAGCTAGAGTTTTTATATAAAATAAAAATCTTAGGGAAATAATTTCCGTATTTTAACTTCTCTCCCTTAGTGGATTGTTAAACACACTTTAGGTGGTTAGGCTGGTAAGATTCAGACTAGCTAAAGAAGTACAACTCATTTCCTTTAAAATTTTAATATTTTTTCTGCTGTCTGAAAAATAGGAGTATGTTTGCTTACATCAGGCGTTGTACCTATATGTTGGTTTTTTTCTGCCACTTGAGATTTTTCTAAAGCCAAGAATTTCTATGTGAATTTGGTGATTTTAAAACATGCCTGTACACTATTTGACACCACTTCGTTAAAGATATTTAAACTATGTTCCTTCTTTTGAATTTGAATGAAACTTTATGACTGCCTTCTCTAATAAAATGCTGAAGAAATGATGCTGAGTGATTTCTAAGGCTAGGTTAGAAAATATCGTGCACCTTCTGCTAGTTCTCTCTGGTGTGTTCAGTCACAATATAAGAAAGCCAGCTACATGAGGCCAGCATGTAAAGAGACCACACGAAAAATTAACAGAGAAAAATATAAGAGAGAGATGTCCTTCACCCCAGTTGTTCCAGTGTCCGATTGTTTGGATCTTCTCAGCCAAGTACAAGAGATGTAAAGGAAGAAGGCTTCAAGATGATCCAGACGTATGTAACTGCATGAATCAACAAAAGAGAAATGGACAGTTGAGTCTAGGTAATCTCCTAATTCATCAGAAAATAAATGGTTGTTATTGTTTTAAGTCATTATCTATAGCGCCATGTTGGCTCCTCCCTGTTTTAAGTCACTGTATTGTAGTTTGTTTTGGGGCCAAAGATAACTGAAAGAATGGTTTTATTTTAGAATCCTCCTCAGGATTATCTCATTTGAATGCATAAGTGTTTTCTCCAATTAAGTAAATAGTCTTAAATCTTAAAATGTCTGAGATATTAAGGTTTCTGTGATCTTCTCTCTGTATTTTATACTGAGATGATCTTTGTATCTCAGAACCTTTTAGCTTTATTGTAAAGTTAAATTTGTCAAAACTCTTATCTTTCCTCATGTATTCATTGAGTTGCTTATAGTAATGGGAGACAGTTTTGCATGAATCATTCTTCTGAAGTCCTTCATTTAAACAAATTTCCTGGCAATCACCTTTATTTTCACTGGTGTCGTTTGAGAGGAGAAATTGGGCTGCAATGTTCAAGTCAATACTGTGCTCTCTATATTTCAAACAGCAAGAAAAGCTCTAACCAAATGCTTAGATAAATACAGACCATTATCTTCCTTTATTGCTTATCCTTTTCCTTTCAAAATCTTAGACAAAATTTGTAGATTCTAACTGTATCAAACCAGAGGAACATTGGAGCTTAGGTTATCAAATTATTTTTTTCATTCTTACCACTGATTCAATTTAAGGAACTGGAAAAGAGCTTAAACTCAAAGGACGTGGAATAACAGGCCTGAGAAATATATTTTTCATTTATACCATGTGTTTTTTCCTTCATTTCTAGCCTCTGGGTGCATTTGATAGATGCTTTCAGAAATGTCTAAAAATTGATGTGCAGCAACCCAAAAACATGACAACATCTCAAACATCAAAAGCTGAAACAGTAGTAAACACTCCAAGAAAGAGGTTCAGAAATTAAAATACAAAACAAAACAAAAGAATATCAATTGCATATAGAAATAGTTGTGAGATAATTAAAAGTAATTTTAAAAAAAGGGTAATGAAACTTAGCCTCCTTCTTTCACGTCTATGGTGACTTGATCCACAGAATATCTACCCTTATAAAGTTCTTTTTTTCTTGGTCTCTCTTGCTTTCTGACATCACAAATTACAGACAGAAAGAGAGAGAGAATATTTAAGTAATGGTGTCATGAACTGGTAGTAAATTATCCTCTATCAGCTGTATGTCATATACTTAGCCAAGAAAAAACTGAATTAAAACGAGAAAATATTTCATAAAATTTCCCATTATCCTCATTCTATAAAATAACATTAGTGATATAAACTACATTTTAAGACTTTTAGTATTTCATGATAACTCAGTTATTTTATCCACCCACTCCTTATATAATTTATTAATTATGCCAATTTTTATGAATGACCATCCTAGGAACTAAAAATAGGATACAAGTGGTTATTTTAATATTTTATTACTTATCACTGGCTGGAAATTTTGAAAGATTGGAAAAAAAATCTGGATCAAATTGTGCTACTAAAATTTCAAATAAACAAGATATAAATACCAATAAAAGTATGACAATTAATAACTGATTCTCAATAGATGATGATGAATGTGAAATTCTTTAAAATTCTGACAGATCATAAACAACCTGGAGATCAACAGATTATGAATTGGTAATTCAAGTATACAACTCAGTCACAATGAAATAATCATACTTTAAAAGTAATTATAAAAATAAGTGCATATTGACATGAAAGAATATTCAACTTTAAATTAATAATATACAGTACCTGTCCCTATGGCAATGGTGGAATAACAAGGACTAGATTTACAATCCAACCTTAAAAAAAATAAACAACTTTAAAGATATACAAAATATATAAAAGCACAGTTTGCAGGTATCGAACAACAGTCAGCAAAGGACTATGACACCTGAGAGAAAGGAAGCAAATAAGGAAACCATATGATTGCTTCATTCTACTGTGTGGGGAAATTTTTAGATAGGAGCATATATAGTAACAGCATGAACAGAGCCCAGTATTCTCAAAGAGTTGAGGGAAGCCAAGATGAATAGAATGAATGGGATAAAATATAGAAGAAAGTGTTGTACAAAGAGAGACCAATCGGGAAATAGGGAAGGGTTTGACTGAGTCTTTGGTTGAGTACTAATATGCAAATATATGAGAGAAACTTCTGATGCCTGAAAAAAAAATTACATAAAGCAATATTTCAAACAGTTCTGAGTCTGGAAATAGTTTGGTTTTCTAATATCCAGGGTGGAGAGACTGCATAATACACAGGGCATAGTAGAGAATTCTCCGATAGATACTACCTTTGTAGTACCTTAGATAAATTAGTCCTATACTAAAGACTGGTCTTGACCTTCCCTGACAAATGTTAAAAGCAAGTCTAGAAAGTATCAAACTCATGACAAAAATTTTAAATGGAACAATGTCCATCTAATGGAATGTAACAAAACCCTGGGCCCAACAACGTAAAATTTACAATGCCCATTATCTGATCAAAAATAACCAGACTGCAGTATAGAAATTATGATTCATAACCAGGAGAAAAACCAATTATTAGAAACAGAATTAAAAAATGATACAGATGATACAGTTATCAAAGACTCAAAAAAAGCTTTTATAAATGTGTTCAGCATATTTAATAAAGTAGAGGAAAATATGGATATGGTGATAAGAAACACAGGAGATATATAGAAAGTCTCAAATCAACTTTCACGAATTTAAAATACAGTATCTTAAATGAAAAATACACCAGATTAACAACAGATTAGACACTACAGAACAAAAGATCAGGGATAATAAAGACAAAATAATACAAATTTTCCAATGAAGCAGAGAAGACAATCAAAGTCAAAAAAAAAAAAAAAAGAAGCAAGATTTTTTTTGGCCAGTGAGACAATATCAAATTGGACAATATCTGTGTAATAGTCACTGAAGGAGAAGCATAGTAGTGAAGGACAAATAATATTTGAAGAAATATGGGCTTAAGTAAAATTTTCTTTATTTAAAGACGATATAATGGCCTATATAGAAAATCCTAAGTAATCTAAAAAAGGTATGAGAATTAATAAATGTTTTACAAGGTTGAAGAATACAAGCAACAGACATATGCAAATTTAAATTAACAAAAATCAGCACCATTTATGGTAGTGTAAATCTGAAAGAAGACCTAAATAAATGGAAAGAGAAAATATGCCATGGATCAGAAGACTCAATATTGTTAAGCTATCAAAACACCTCAAATTTATCTCTGGTTTTGAAGCAATCTGAATTAAAATAAAAATTGTCAAGCATACTTTAAATGCTATATGGAAATTAAAATAATGTACAATAAAGAAAATGTTGAAAGAAAAAAATAAACATATAAACAAAATTAGAGAACTTAAAATACCTGACTTCAGGACTTAGTATAAAGCTATAGCAAAAATGGCAGGGTGGTATTGACATAATGGTAGAAATATAGATCAAAGAATATAAAAGACCAAAAATAGATGAAAACATGCATGGTGAATTGATTTTCAACAAAAAAAAATCAAAGTAATTCAATGCAGAAATGATAAATTTTTCAAGAAATAGGGTGAAAACCATTGAATATTCAAATGTATAAAAATGAATTCACACTTACAAAAAAACTATATACAAAAATTAAATTTGTATGGATCATGGACCTAAATGTAAGGGCTACAACTATCAAACTTCTATAAGGGGAAAAAAAAGAAGAAAATACTTGTAGTAGACAAAGATTTCTTAAATAAGGCAAAAATGTATAAATTATAAAAGATCAAGATGCACACTTCATCAATTAAATTAAAAACCTTTGCTCTTCAAAACTGTTTAGCCAAGATGTAATAATAGGGACCAAATTTATCTTCCATCCAGAAACAACAGTAAAACCAATAAAATGTATAAAACAATAGTTTTGAATACATCAGGAATCAGGCAATTAAAATCAGTGATCCAGGAGAGAAAAGAGTCAAAACAGGTGAGCCTTGTCATACCCAACTTATTCATGGAGAGTGTCCAGCTAGCAATGAGGAGATGGAGAAGCCATGCAGAATCTAGTTATATGGTTGTCTCTCTGAGTTGAGGAGGTGGATCCGGAAAAACAAAGAGGTCAAGGCAGCAAGGGTTCTCAAGGCAGAGTACAAGGGAGGAGAAAGGGCCAGAAAAAAAAACACTCAGGATACCTGTAGAGGATCCTCAGTGAGATACAGTTGAGTATTGACCAACCTAGGCACACAAGGAAACACCCCAGACCAGGGAAAGAACCACACAAGTGTAGTACGGAGAACATTCCTAGTAAGAAACTATATTAAAGAGTTAGAGAAAAAAATCCCAGAGCTCATGCAGGGCTAGGAATCAATCCTATTCTCAATAGCAAGAATGGAAAACCTCAAAATCATGGGGCATTGAGAAGAATGCTCATAAAGACTTTGCATCAGTAAGAGACACAGTTAGTTCTAGACAAAAGTCTTTTCTAGTACTACTATCAAAGATCAAAAGCAGACAAAAAGAAGTCAAACTATTTGCAAGAAACTTAACTATATTCCAGAACAAAACTCAGAAACATATGAATATAAATATTAAAATATAAAAAATTACAGTACTAGTAAGGTTAAATTCAGAATGTTCATAATCAGAGCAAAAATTACAGGCATGGAAAGCAAGGAAATACAACTCATAATAAAGTAAAATATTCTCAAATCACGTAAATGATGAAGAGCCTATATCTAAAATATAAAACATAAAGAACTGTAAAAATTCTATATTAATAACAATATCCAAATAAAAATGGACAAGTAAAAATGAGGAGTAACACATACATCAGCAACGTTTCCTTTTTCAAGAAAAGATAAATTATTAAATTATTCCTAATAAATAAAAGCCCTAAGAAAAAATAATAAAGACCAAACAAGTACATTTAAGAATTAACAGCATAAAAAAGAAAGCCTCAGGTTGAAGGGAATCAGATCTTAGAGGCCTCAATTCTCTGTCTTTTCCAAGTATGAAAATACTCTTTTCTTGTGGAATGAAAAATGATGAGAATTTTTTTTTCTCCATAAGATCAAGAACATCTAAAAAGAAATAGTTAATAATTTTCAGATTTGTTAAAGACGTGGAAACATTATAAAGATTTCACAGGTATAAAATTTATTACAATTTTTTTACAGGGCAATTTGGCATTATTTATTGAAATTTTAAAATGTGCATACCTGTTGACCCAGAACTGCTCTTTAAGATATCTAGAGAAATATATAAGCAAAGAAACACAGGTCTCAACGTGAGTAATGTCAACATTTGCAGTCAAACTAAATGTTATCAAAAAGAGAATGGTTGGATAAAACACAAGAGACACATGCCACAGAATATTATTTAATATTTGAAAAGAAATCAATGGATTTATATACACTAATAAGAAAACCTTTCCCAGTCATATTGTTAAAAAAAATGCAGTTGACACAAAATTGATCTAATAGCAATAATAATAAAATATACATTAAAACAAAACTGCAAAAAGTGTGTCTGCATGCCTGAGTGGAGTATGCGTGTGACTGTAAATGCATAGACTAAGGTATAGATATTAGTGAGCCTCCTTCTATCAGTGGTTACTTCTAGAGAGTAGACTAGGATTGTATGAGCATTCAAGAGGGGCTTTCACTTTATCAGGAATATTTGATTTTATTACTAGAACATTATATTCATACATTGTTTGAGTAATAATAAGTACTGAGTTAAGGGCCAACTCAAAGGCAGCTAATGACAACAATAATGATAGTAAATACATTTGAAATAATAAAATCAAATTTAAAAACAATTCATTTTTAATAATAACTGCAGTTATTTGGAACTTCCGTTATTTAGGAAAGAGGATGAAGGGCACAGTAAGACGGAGAAGTGAGTAGAAGCTCCCATTTACTCCCTGGGATGGTTAAGATTGTATGTCAACTTGGCTAGACCATTATTCTCAGTGTTTTAGCAGTTGTATAATGTTGTGATCAACCCCATGATGGAATCTGCTAAGTGGTACCGGTGGAGGCGGGGCCTGTGACAGCTCACCACCCTCTCAGTTTCATCTCTCTGCCTCCACCGGTTACTTTCTGCTGCTCGCCTTGCCAAGGTTTTTGCGTTGTTCCAGATTCAGCAGCTACCTCTTGTTGTCTCACCTCTGGGTCGTGGGACTTGAGCTAGCAGCTTACCAGTTGATCTTGGAATTCGTCAAACTTCTCAGCCTGCAAGCAAGAGTCTGGTTCCCCTACCTGCCGACCTTCAGCTTCTGCAGCTACGTGAACTGAGAGAGGCCTCTACCCTGATCTGTGGACTCGGGATGTTTTAGCCTCTACAATTGCGTGAGCTATTTCCTTGATATAAATCTCTCTATATATATATTTATACGCTTTACTGGTTTTGCTTCTCTAGAGAACCAAGCCTAAGACATTCCCCCAGCAGCTAACCCACTGAACAATGAATGAAAACAAGCACAAATCAAGATCTCGGGACACTGGATGACAGTGGAGGTGTTGGAGAGTTGGGATGAGTCCAGAAGCAGGAGAGAGGAGGAGCGGGGATAGCACAGAACCTGGGTGAACCTACCTGTTAAATCTGGAGCACTAGCTTATTACAGCCATTTTTGGATGGGGCTGGTCATCACCCCAAAGAGGGAACACTGAAAGGGAGCTAATCTGAGGAAGCTCTAGCCAATTTTTTTAAGGTGGTACAGATTGGCCCTGGGTGTTCACGAGTCGTGCAATTAGGAGGGGGTGAAAGGAGACTGTGGCACTGTGAGAGAGTGCAGATGAATTTCTGCTGAGGCTTGAGATGGACAGATACTAGGACAGGGAGGAACTGCAAAGGTAGCCCGGCGAGGAGAATACTTCGGATTGACAGGCAACACAGAGGGAAAGGCTGCTCCCTGTTCATAGGGGAACACTGTGGGAGAGCCAGTGCAGGGATATCTGTGAGGCAAAGACATAGAGGGTCCCTCACCTTCACCACAGGAAAGTTGAGCCCCACTGACTATGTCTGTGTCTGCAACTAAGTAACTGCCGCCTCCCTGGGTATGCATATTGAATTTTAGAGATCAAGCATACAGAACTCCTGAATCAGCACTGGGGAAAAAAAAAAAAAAACCTATGAGTAAGAGTGCCCTCTGGTGGCTCTCGGAAGAAGATACGTGGCTCACTGCTGCTGGGTTGATTTTGAATCATAGCGACCTTGTGAGGGTAGAGTGGTGCTGCCCCGAGGGGTTCCTAGGGCTGTGAGTCTTTGCAGACTGGCTGGTGGGTGTGGACTGGGCCTTTCAGTTGGCAACTGGGTGTTTGGCCACTGCGCCACCAGGGCGCCCAGTCAGAAAATTTTCATACAAAAACCAGAATACAAAATTTAAAGTAACAAAAAAAAAGGAAAACAAAATGTCCCAAGTTCAGAAACAAATAGTAAAACATACAAAATCACAAGAGAAGAAGGATCAGTCAAAAGCAGAACATGAAGAAAAGGAAATTTCTCGTATGGAAGCCAGACTAATAGAAAGAGTTGATAATTTGTAGACTATGGTGCTAAATATGTTTAAAGAAAGAAAGCAAAACACACAGAAAACAAACTAGTGGAGATCAGAAAACAAATGGAGGAACAAAGTGAGAAACTCAACAATAAAATTGAAAATATAAAGAAAAAGAGAGAACTACTGGAACTGAAGAGAAAAACAATTAGGAAAAGCAAGAGAAACGCTAAAAAATAGAGTTGAACAGACAAAAGGTAGAATAAGTAAACTAGAAGACAAAATAACTGAACTTACCAAGCCTTAAGAGAAACAAAAGAAAAGAACAAACAAAGAAAAGTGAACAAACCCAAATGGAAATATGGAATTCTATTTAAAAAATCCAACATTAGAATTGAGCCCTGCTGATGCAGTGGTTAAAGTGACAGACTGTTAACTGGAAGATAGGCAGTTCAGAACCACCAGCAGCTCCTCAGCAGAAAGATGTGGCAGTCTGATTCCACAGAGATTTACAGCCTTGGAAACCCTATGGGGTCACTATGAATAGGAATCAACTCGACAGCAGTGGGTTTTTTTGGTAGTGAACATTAGAATTATTGGAATCCCAGAGCACGGTGACAACAATAAAGTCATAGAAACAATTTTTCAAGAGATAATCAGAGAGAATTTCCAGACCTGAACTGAGAACCAAGCCTACAAATACATGAAGCTACACAAACCCAAAATAGAAGAAACATAAAAAGATCAACTCTAGACCATATCCTAATAAAAATTCTTGAAAACATAAGACAAGCAGAGAATTCTAAAAGCAGCAAAAGTGCAATATAACATACAAAGGGTCTTTCACGGGAATCAGTGCAGATTTTTCTCCAGAAACTCTAGAGGCCAGACCAAATTATTTCCCATAAAGAATTTCCCACTTTCTAGAATTTAATAGAATTGAGTTGTTGGTCATGGAGTTAATGGTTTGGACTCAGACAAATCTGGGCTTAAATCCCAACTCAAACTTTATTATCTAAGGAGTCACCTAATTCTTCAAGCCTCAAGTATTTTATCTTTAATATCAAAATAATGACCTTAAATCTAAAATTTCTTAAGAGTAGTAAATGAAAGAACATATGTAAGACGGTTGGTATACCTGGCAGATAGGAGATAATAAATGAGAATTATTAATATTATCATTATTTCTATCTTTGCCTTGAGAGTGTGTGTAGATTCAAATTCCTCTCCTGCCCCTCACTAACTTCATGACCTAAGTAAGTTAACTAAGCTGAGCCTGGTTTAAAAATACATACTTCTAAGATTGTTTTATTTCTGTAATACAGTAGAGTGTTGTGAAATCAGATAACAATCAATGCATGGAATATGGTAAATATTTTTTAATGTTTTCTTCTTTCTTATTTGTACACATTTACTTTTATAGCACTAAGCATAGTAAGGATGTAGTAATTAATTTTTGACTTATCGAATTAATGCAATAATAAACATAAATTGTTAAGTAATCATTTAATAATTATAATAAAATTTATAAATTATTTCAACAACATATTTGGAAAAATAAAATGTAATTATTTTTTCCCAGGTAGAAAAAGCCTTTTTGCTAAATACCAATTCATATTTTAATGTTTATACAATTCAGAGATAAAAAGATTCTACCATAGATCAACTTTTTATGATGCACTCAGCACTCTAGTGACCATTAACAGATCATCAGCATTAATGGGAGTTCCTAAGGAATCTTGGAAGTACACACTCAGATAATAACTTGCTTCCTTAAAACTCAATGAATAAGCAAAAACAAATGTATAGCTACTGCTTTGAAAGATATACATGAAGTTTTTATATCAATAAAATGGTATAATATTCCCTATTAAGTTTAAGAATACCCCTCGAAAAAATAATAATGCTACATGAATTTTGGCTTTGTTTGATCTTATTTGGACATATATATATGAGATGCAATTCTTTGCTTCTTCAGTTGCTGTTGTGGATTGAATTGTGTCCCCTAAAAATGTGTGCTAACCTGGCTAGGCCATGATTCCCAGTATTGTATGATTGTCCTCCATTTTGTGATCTGCTGTAATTCTCCTAACCTAACCTCTATGATGATAATGAGGCAAGATTAGAGGTAGTTATGTTAATGAGGCAGGACTCAATCTACAAGATTAGGTTGTATCTTGAATCAACATCTTTTGAGATATAAAAGAGAGAAGCCAGCAGAAAGGAGGCGACCTCCTACCACCAAGAAAGAGGAGCTGTAGTGGAGTGTGTCCTTTGGACTTTGGGTCCCTGCACTGAGAAATTCCTAGACGTATGGGAAGTTTGATGACAAGGACCTTGCCCTAAAGCTGACAGAGAGAAAGAAAGCCTTTCCCTGAAGCTGGTGCCCTAAATTCAGCCTTCTAGTCTCCTCGATTGTGAAAGAATAAATTTCTGTTTGTTAAATCCATCCATTTTATGGCAGTATTTCTGTCATAGAAGCACTAGATAACTAAGAATTTGATATCTGGAGTGTGGAGTGCTGCTTTAATAGATACCTACAATATGGAAGCAGTTTTTGAATTGAGTAATGGGTAGAGGCTGGAAGAGTTTTAAGGTACCAATAGTAAAAGCCTAGATTGCCTTGAGGAGACTGTTGGTGAAATTATGGACATCAAAAGTAATTCTGGTGAGGGCTCAGAAGGAAGTGAAGAGAGCGGTAATGCTAGAGATGGTGCAGATAGTTAGAAGCAGCAGCAAAGAAGTGGCAGCAGCAGAACCAGGAGACCGGCTTGAGATGGCATGAGAGCTGACCCATGGAGCCAGAAAGCTGAGTGCTTTCAGGCACAGTATTTCCTGACAGAGTGGGTTGTCTCCAAGCACTTATTGGTACAGCTAAAGAGCTTTGTAACACTTGCCCAAGGAGGGCACACGTTGGGCTGGCCCAAGATGCTGGAGGGCCTGAGAGGCCAAAGAACTAGGAAGCAGAAGCTGAAGAGACAAGGTGTACAGAAAGCAGAGCTACCTCAGTCTCAAAGGGTAGGGCCATAAACTCTAGGCTCTCAAAGTGTAAAACCATGGCCTGCTGGGTCTCAAAGGGTGGGGACATAGCCTCTTACATTTCAAAGAGTCAGATCTTCACCAGCTTGGTTCTGGAGTGTGGGGATGCCATTCACAAGTGCCAGGAGGGATGGGGCCAGATCTGCTACACAAAGCTGAGGGGGCAAGGCTGCCATGCCCAAGGGGCAGAAGAAAGGGACCTTCCTAGGCTGAGGTGTTGAGATTGCCACTCAGATGGAGTAGGAGAATAGGGTGCCCAAAGCCGAGGGAGTAGAGTTGCCATTCCAGTGGGCCTGGAAGACAGAACAGAAGCCCAGAGCTAGGGACCTCCACCCAGAATCCAGAGAGAATGGCCAACAGAGTCTGGAGGACAAGGCTACTGCCTAGATGGTCTCAGAAAACAGAGGATTATCTTTAAGTCTTGAGACCTAGTTTTTTTTGACTTGCTTGGTGCCTGTTATTCTTTCTTTCCCTCCAGTTTCTCCCATTTTTAATGGAAATGTCTACCTTGTGCCTGTTCCACCATCGTACTTTGGAAGGAGAAAACTTGTATGAAGAGGAATTTTGCCCCAGGATGAAATTTGAACTTGGAGTTGATTTAAGACTTTTGGGATGATATGATGGGGTGAAAATATCCTACTTGTAACAAGGACATGACTTTGGGAGGCCAAAGGGTGGAATGTTAAGGATTGAATTATGTCCCCCCAAAATGTGTGTCAACTTGGCTAGGCCATGATTCCTAGTATGTGGCTGTCCATCATCAAGTGATCTGATGTAATTATCCTATATGTTTCAAATCTTAATCTCTACGATGTCAGTGAGACAGGATTAGAGGTAGTTATGTTACTAAGGCAGGGCACAATCTACAGGACTACTTTGTATCTTGAGTCAATCTCTTTTGAAATATAAAAGAGATAAGCGAGCAGAGAGAAGAGGGACCTCCTACCACCAAGAATTGGTGCCTTTGAATTGTGGTGTTGGAGAACCATGGACTGCCAAAAAACTAAACAAATCTATCTTGGAAGAAGTACAACCAGAATGCTCCTTAGAAGCAAGGATGGCAAGACACAATTCAATCCTTAACATTACACTCTTTAGCCCCCAAAATTCATATCGTTGTTACATGTAGAACATTTTCACCCCAACCTATCATCCCAAAAGTCTTAAATCAACTCCAAGTTCAAATTTCATCCTGGAGCAAAACTATATACTTTCAGGAGGGTTCAGTCCCTGGAGAAAGACATCATGCTCGGTAATGTAGAGGGTCAACAAAAAAAGTGGAAGACCTTCAATGAGATGGATTGACACAGTGGCTGCAACAATGGGCTTAAGCATAACAATGATTGTGAGGACAGCGCAGGGCCGGACAGTGTTTCCTTCTGTTGTACACAGGGTCACTATGAGTCGGAACTGACTCGATGGCACCTAACAACAACAACAACCAAGAAAGAAGACCCCTGGCATGGAGTACGTCCTTTGAACCTGGGGTCCCTGCACTGAGAAACTCCTAGACCCAGGGGAAGATTGATAACAAAGACCTTCCCCCAGAGCTGGCAGAAAGAGAAAGCCTTCCCTTGGAGTCGGCACCCTGAATTCAGACTTCTAGCCTCCAAGACTGTGATAGAGTAAATCTCTATTTGTTAAAGCCATCCACTTGTGGTATTTCTGTTATATCAGCATAGATAACTAAGACAGTTGACTTCTCAAAATGTATAGAATGATAATATGGTACATGTTACAGTTTATGTAACAAGTATGAGTAAGATAATACAATGAGGGAGTAAGCAAAGGTTTAATGTCCAGTATTGACAAACTGTAATCCTAAAACACCCAGACCTTATACTAGTTTTAACCTTTCATATTGAAAATATTTTCAACTATGTGGACCAGTTAATTTTACTTACTAATTTTACTCACTATTCTGTATATTTGAAAAGAAAAGACAAAATATATAACTATCAGAATAGGAGAAAATATCAAAACGATTTGGTGCAAATAGTAAACATGACAAATTCTTTGTAGACAATGAAAGTGTATTTGGGAAGAAAGGTGAGGGGAAAAGCTCCTGAATATGAAAAATGTTGTATTCTAAAATTTTGTATATATTCTAATACATATATAAATATTCCTGTTATAAACACACACAAATACATATATACGTAATATACATTCTAATTAGAATGTTTCTTATTCAGTTCCCATCTTTTAAAGGTAAAGCTGTTATAACATACATTACACAATAATGTGTAAATTGCCAAAGAAATAAATTTAATATGATCAGTGCTGATTTATTATCTTAGTGAAGACAATAGGGTAGTAGAAAAAGTCATCTTTTGTACTGAATAAGTAATCAACATGTAATGTACTTGTATTAGTTTAGTGGCAAATGAGATAAAAATTCATTTAAAATGTAAATTATTAGTCAAAAGATCAGAAAAATAGAGCTTTGAAAGTTCAAAGGAGAAATCAAGGTGACTATCACAATAAGCAATTCACTTTTAACACAAGTTCAATGATATTCAGAAAGAATTAGACAGAAAGAAAAAGACTTCAAAGGTCTCATAAGCATAAAGAAGTCAAAGAAGGTCAATCTTGAAATAGCTGCTGGAGGGGATCAGAGAGATAAAAGTTAAACCTCATAATTACTGTTAGAAAATTAAAGGAATAAAAATGGCCATTACCAAATGAAAAGCTTTCAAACTGGCAGAGGAGATTTCTGGGAAACAGCAATAAAATCCTTCCAGACAGTGTTCAGAACTCACATTAAAAGATGATTGAAGAAAAAATAGCCAGCTGCCCGTTTATCAATATGCTATCAGGAAAGACCCTAAAAATCATTCATGCTAAAGAGTAATTGGGAAAGATGTTTTTTTCCTGAGTCATGGAAAGATCAAAACCTTGAGCTAATGAAATGAAATTCTAAATTTGAAACATCAGGGCCCAGACCAAAGATGGCCAGCCTCTCAGAGCTCCTGAGTGGTGGTCATAGAGTCCACCTGAGACAGCTCTCATTTCATGTCCAAATGACCCAATGACCTAGTAGATTAGTTGTCCTTGTTAAGTGCTGTCGAGATGATTCCCACTCATAGCGAACCTGTGTACAGCAGAATGAAACACTGCAAGGTCCTGCACCATCCTCACAAATTGTTGCTATGCAGCCACTGTGTCAATCCGTTTCCTTAAGTGTCTTCTTCTGTTTCCCTGACCCTCTACTTTATGAGTCAGAGTCAAACTGACAGCAACTTTTTTTTTTCTCCTACTTTACCAAGCATGATGTCCTTCCCCAAGAACTGGTCCCTCCTAATAATATGCCCCAAGTATGTGAGACAAAGTCTTGCCATCCTTGCTTCTATGGAGCATTCTGTCTGTACTTCTTCCAGGACAGTTCATAGCATATTTAATATTCTTCACCAACACCATAATTCAAAAGCTTGAATTTTTCTTTGGTCTTCCTTATTAATTGTCCAGTTTTTGCATGAAAACACTATGGCTTGAGTCAGGCACACCTTGGTCCTTAAAGTGACATCTTTGCTTTTTAACACTTTAAAGAGGTCTTTTACAGCAGATTTGCCTGATGAAATATGTCTTTTGATTTATTGACTGCTGCTTCAAGTAAAATGAGATCCTTTACAAGTTCAATGTTTTTTCCATTTATCATGATGTTTATTGGTCCAGTTGTGAGGATTTTTGTTTTCTTTGTATTAAGGTACAATCGATACTGAAGCCTGTAGTCTCTGATCCTCACCAGTAAGTGCTTCAAGTCCTCTTCATTTTCAGCAAACAAGGTTGTGTCACAGGTCATTAACGAGTCTTACTCCAATCCTGCTGCATCCTTGTTCTTCATATAGTCCAGCTTCTGTGATTATTTGTCCGTATACAGACTGAATAAGTATGGCAAAAGGATACAATCCTGAGGTACCTTTCCTGATTTTAAACCACCCAGTATCTCCTTGCTCTGTTCGAACAACTGCCTCCTGATCTATGTACCGGTTCTTCATAAGCACAATAAGTGTTCTGGAATTCCCATTATTTGCATTGTTATCCATATTTTGTTATGAGCCACACAGTCGAATGCCTTTGCATAGTCAGTAAAACGCAAGTAAACATCTTTGTGGTATTCTCTGTGTTAAGCCAAGATCCATCTGACATCAGCGATGATATCCCTTGTTTCACATCCTCTTCTGAATCAGGCTGGAGTTTCTGGCAGTTCCCTGTCAAGGTATTACTGCAACAGCTTTTGAATGATCTTTGGCAAAATTTTACCTGTGTATGATATTAATGATATATATTTTTTATCATATGCTGCATCCTGTAATGGTTGAATGTGGACCCTTCTTTTTGGTACAGTGAATCTGTGTATTACTTCCATCTTCTATTGATGCTTCCTGGGTTGTTTAACATTTCCCCTGTAGAATCCTTCAGTACTGCAACTCAAAGCTTGAATTTTCTCTTCAGTTCCTTCAGTTTGAGAAACGCTAAGCATTTTCTTCCCTTTTTGGTTTTCTAACTCTAGGTCTTCACACATTTCATTATAATAAATCTTCTGTTCAGATCTTTTACTTCATCATTTCTTCCTTTTACTTTAGCTACTCCATGTTCAAGAGCAAGTTTCAGAGTCTCTTCTGACATCTATTTTGGTCTTTTCTTTCTTTCCTGTCTTTTAAATGACTTCTTGCTTTCTTCATGTATGATGTTCTTGATGTCATTGCACTACTCATATGGTCTTCGGTCATTGGTGTTTAATGAGTCAAATCTTTTGCTGAGATGGTCTCTAAATTGAGGAGGGATACACTTAAGGTATACTTTGGTTCTCGTGGACTTGATCTAATTTTCTTAAGCTTTAACTTGAATTTGCATATAAGCAATTGATGGTGTGTTCCACAGTCAGCCCTTGTCCTTGTTCTGACTGATGATATTGAACTTCTCCATCGTCTCTTTCCACAGATGTAGTCGATTTGTTTCCTGTGCATTCCATCTGGTGAGGTCTAAGTGTTTAGCCACCATTTATGTTGTTGAAAAAAGGTATTTGCATTGAAGATGTCATTGGTCTTGCAAAGTTCCATCATATAACCTCAGACGTCTTTTCTATCACCATGCACGTATTTTCCCACTACAGTTTCTTTTTTGTTTTAAAGTAAAAAGAAAGTTTTATTCAGCATATATTCAAAAGGACAAAAGTGGGAAACAGAGAAGCATGCTGCCAGAGCTAGAATGTCTGCCCGAATCCAAGGAAATATCACAGAACAGACAAAAGTGGGAAACAGAGAAGCATGCTGCCAGAGCTAGAATGTCTGCCCGAATCCAAGGAAATATCACAGAACAGACAAAAGTAGGATAACGGACAAGCATGCTACCACAGCCATGTCAAAGGAAGGTTACAGAATATTCAGTATATATCAACATCACAAAATGTGTAGAATCATTGAAAGTGTCAATTTTTCACTGATTGGCTAGAAATTGTAATCTTACATTTTGAATCATCTTTCTTAACAATCATTGGTATGGGTTTCAGTTACAAAAGTCAGGAGGGTCTTCATTGGTCCAACAAATTCCTATTCACTAAATGTTAATAGAAAAAGACAAAAGGTGAGAAGTCCCATGGGTTAGGTTTTATTGCCCTTTTGTGAAAACTTCCTTAAGATAATTTCTGAGATTGTCCCATCTGTTGTCTTATCTCAGGGCCCAGTTGATGTATCCTTGTGAGTCTGTGAGGGTTCAGCCCCAGATGGATCACAATTCTCCATGCTCAAGGAGAGGGAATAATAACTCCAATATTATTCCCTAAATCAGTCCCTCCTTTTGATCTGAGATTAGAGATAACACATCAGTGATCAATACCCAGACTTAGTCGAGCTCCTAGATGGCGGCCATTGCAGGCTCTTTAAACTCACGGTGCTGGTTTTCCACTGGATACCATCTGGTTCTTCACCAGGTTATTAAATAAGAGCGATGTTCCCATCAATGGCATTGCCAGAGTGAACAGACTCAATGTACATCAACATTTTAGCCTGAGGTCTTCTTTTGTCTTTTAGGTGTGTAAGACAATACAGGATAAATTTTATTATGCCTAATACTATCAGGATGCAGATGAAGAATATTACTATCTCTTGAAGTAGTGATCTAGCCCATGTACTTATTCCTGATGGTAACCAACCAAACAGATCTGGTGTTTGTATGGGTGTGACAATGTGTAATCAAGTAGCTTGCTGTCTAATTCTATGTATATCTTGTCTACAGTACAGACTACACTTTCTTGGACTAATAAAAAAAATCTAAGGTTACTTTGTTATCTCATGTCACCATGGCTTATGAGATCAGAAATCACTGTTGTGCTTCTATCTCATCTATTATTTGTCCAATAGTGACTGACAAATTTTTCTTAAAGATTTCTCCAACTCAGATATACCATAAGTAGGAATTAAGCTACCAACCATACCCTAAATGATGGACCAATGGGTTTTCTTCTGACTTTCATTTTACAATCTTAACATTACCTTTTCAATATTTACTAGCATTGTTACTATGAATACATAAAGATAATCCTAAAGTTTCTGAAGTGCATTGTCTATTCATTCATCAGGAATCTAAACAAGAGATTGCCCACGCAAATTCACTATCAGTTGGAAAGGATCATCTAAATTAGAAACATATCTACACAGAAACATATATCCATAAGGAGCACACAAAGTTTGTCTAGAAGAAACAGAAAATAAAGAAAAATTTACATGTGACAGGTTTTCATTAGAGAACTAATGATTAGCCAGATAATATAGGATGGACCTTTCCTGTAGGAGGTCCTCAGTTAGTCTGTTTAAAACATACTAAGTGTTCTTCCCAAGGGCAAGCTGCCCCTCCTTGGTTTACCTATTAACAGTAATGTGTCATTTCTCAGAAGCAGAAATGGAACCAAAGACAAAATGGAGTCTGAGCCATGAGGTCAATCTCCTCTGAGAATCTGGTTTCTTTCAGATACAAAATTTTCTGCATCGTAAGAGGGTGACAGTTTGATTACAAACATTAGCCAGGTATTTCATATGACGTTGTCTTAAAGACTGCTTAAACTAATTACT
>NW_004443968.1:17721058-17723878 GCF_000243295.1 Trichechus manatus latirostris
TTAAACATCAAAACACAGGTCAGGAGCTGCCACCTCTCCCTGCAAATTTGGCAAAATGGAGCACTATTTTCCAGGTTTTCTCTGAGCCACAAAAAGGTCCGAATTTTGCAGCTTATAGTGACTCACAGCTCTTTGAAAATAGAATTACCTCTTCAAATGCCCGAATCCAGGCTTAAACTTCAGTTCACTTAAAGAGTTAGTAAATGTCTCTCTTAACCAAACAATCAAGGAAAAATCTAAGAAAGATTCTCCTTAATCAATTAACTGGTTTTACAAACAAATATGCCAAACAAAACTTAAGAAAACATGGGCAATAGAACAACAAAACATAAGCAAAGCTTCGTTTTCTGAGAGCACTCACCCGATCAGTGTCGAAGGGACATGGAGTGGGAACACAAGGGTCCAGAAGATAGGACCTTTCTTTGCTGGCTTCTGCTCCACAGTCCAGGTCTGTTCGAAGTTGACTGGATTTGTAGCTTCAGATCCTGCTCACAGCGCCATTAACTGTGGTAAGGGAAAAACATCACAAAGTTTAGTAAACTAAAAAGGAAGTTTTATTTGACATATATTCAAAAGAACAGAAGTGGGAAGCGGACAAGCATGCTGCTACAGCCATGTCTGCCCGAGTCCAAAGAATATCACAGAATAGGCAAGAATGGGAAAACCGACAAGCATACTGCCACAGCCATGTCTGCAGGAGTCCAAAGAACAGTTACAGAGCCATCAGTATATATTAACATCACAAAATGGGTAGAATCATTGAAATCATCACTTTTTCACTGATTGGCTAGAAATTATAATCTTACATTTTGAATCATCTTTCTTAACAATCATTGGTACAGGTTTCAGTAACAAAAGTCAGGAGGGTCTTCATTGGGCCAACAAATTCTTATTCACAAAATGCTAATAGAAAAAGATAAGAGTGGAAAGTCTTTTGTGTTCTGTTTGATGGGCTTTATGCAAAAGTTTCCCTAAAAGATACTTTCCAAGGTTATCTTAGCTATTGTCTTTATACCTCAGGGCCCAGTTGATGTGTCCTTGTGAATCCTTGTAAGCCCTTGTGAGCCCAGCTTCAGCGTGGTGACATTCTGTATGCTCAAGGAGATGGAATAATAACTCCAATTTTATTTCCTAAATCATAGGATAAGGTGGTCACGAGACAGGCTGGAGCACTAGGCTGCCTGCCACGAGCAAGAAAAATCTCGTGCAACAAAGGTACACACTGGTCTAAGCAAAACACTGTCCAAACCCCGTGGTGTTCCTCATTAGGTTTTTTTTTTTTGTGGCTCAGAGAAAACCTGGAAAATAGTGCTCCATTTTGCCAAATTTGCAGGGAGAGGTGGCAGCTCCTGACCTGTGTTTTGATGTTTAAGGGAGAAGTGGTAGTTCTGTACCTGTTTTTTCTGTTGAATTGAGTCGATCTTACCAAAAATTGCTATATACACTTTTAGAAACTAGGATCCCCATATCCCTGTTTTGTTGGTATTATCTGGTGAGTTTATGTGGTCTTTCTGTCTCCTTTTGTCCTAAGAGTCTGCTTCTGGTCTAGAGCATTGTGTCTAAGTTTGTCTTGTATTAAATTGGTGGCTATGGCTAAGAATTGCTGTTTTTTGTAAGGCTAGTCATAGAACCGCAGTTCCTTCTTCATCCAGAAAAAACAGCGTCTTGTGTCCGTCTTGTGATTGATATTTTTAATACCTACTTGGAGAAACTTGGATATACATTGGTCTATTTGAAAAGTACGCTAAGATCTTTATGTTTTATACTATGTCGATCTTAAAAGCAAAACCTTTTTAAGTAACTTAAGTAGATATTATATGAAATGTGTTTTATTTAAGGAAAAAGGATAGTTTTATCTGAAAGTAAAAGTAGCAGTTCCAGAATAGTTAAAAAGAAAGAAATTAGCTATCTTTTGTCTTTCAAAATGCCTCCATCAATTTAAACATATGTAAATGTCTTCCAAAAGTCAAGAGAGTGAGGGCGGGGCATGATCAGGCCTCCCCAGCTCCCAGTCTCCAAGGTCCTGTAGCTCCAGAGATGCTTTTGAAAGACCACTTTCCACCTAGGTGGAGACTGTTTTAAGACCAAAGATAAGAAAAATTGCTGCTTTGCTATAGTTATCAGAAATTGAGTAGATCCGAATCATAAAACTGTGAACAAGTTAGAGGAACTTTAAGAAGTCAAAAAAAAAAAAAAAATAGAAATCACAATGAGACACATCTGAAGTGGCCTGGAAAAATGTTTCCAGCAGTAGCCAAACACTTAAGGTTATATCCATATCAATGAATTGGTCAAGTGAGCAGAGACTTTGTGATTTCCAAAGCCAGCTGATAAAAACTTTAAGAGCTAAAATTAGAATGGGGAAAATATGAGAAGTAGTAAAAGTTGAATGACATCTTAGAATGTTTAAATAGACTTTTCTTTCAACACAGTTATGTTTTGTGGTATACAGGCTTAAAATAATTCAAAAGGTATTTTAGGTAGCTTATTGATGTTATTAAGTTAATAGAATTTGTCATAATTTAAGTTCATATACTTTGCCTTTTTATACCACAAGAGGATATATAGATACATATATTTAAGTGTGCGAATAAGTGTTCATTTTTGCCATTTAAAGGGATACACTGTAAGAGATAGACAATAAAGGCAACCTTTAAGAGGTTTATTGAAAAAGGAATTTATTTGATGCGGTCAAGTTTCATCTGTCTGGCTGAAGTTTGATGGTTTAATTTATGAGATTTTTAGGAGTTTTAATGTTAAGTAGCATATAAAACAAAGAATTGGGTTTCTCGCAGTTAAAATAACAAAATTTTCTTTAAT
>NW_004443968.1:17724798-17771271 GCF_000243295.1 Trichechus manatus latirostris
AGTTACTGATGCTGCTTATGTAGAGACAAACACCTCATGAGATTTGTTTCCTCGGTTCAAAGACCTTAGGGTAATGGTTTCATTTGTTATTTCAGACAATTGGCCTGATATAAAGGTTTGTGTTTCTGTTTTATTTCCTAGTTTACTGTATGGTGCCTGGGATCTTAAAAAAACAGTTGAGCATTTTTGATAAAATATTCTATAACGAGATCATGATCCAAACGAAAGAATGATGAGAGAGTTGTATATAATTCTCCTGGAATCCAGATTTCTGGCTTTCAGGGAGGTTGAGGCAACCCACACGGGATATTTGCCTTTCGGTGTCCTCTTGAACCTTGAGCTTTGAGAAAAAAACTGGTTCCTGAAGATATTGTGAGTCAAACAATGGTCTGGATAAACTAGTAAGACCATTTTGCTCTGGGTATTGAGCTTTTTTTTTCCAAGAATTCAGTCTGTTTTTGGAAAGTAACTTCAAAGATCAGACAGAATTATGTTTAGGGTAAATTAGTAATTAGTTTAAGCAGTCTTTAAGACAACGTCATATGAAATACCTGGCTAATGTTTGTAATCAAACTGTCACCCTCTTACGATGCAGAAAATTTTGTATCTGAAAGAAACCAGATTCTCAGAGGAGATTGACCTCATGGCTCAGACTCCATTTTGTCTTTGGTTCCATTTCTGCTTCTGAGAAAGTGACTCATAACTGTTAATACGTAAACCAAGGAGGGGCAGCTTGCCCTTGGGAAGAACACTTAGTATGTTTTAAACAGACTAACTGAAGACCTTCTACAGGAAAGGTCCATCTTGTATTATCTTGCTAATCATTAGTTCTCTAATGAAAACTTGTCACATGTAAATTTTTCTATATTTTTTGTTTCCTCTAGAGAAACTGAGTGCTCTTTAGAGATATATATTTCTGTGCGATAGATGCAACTATACTAATTTTGATGATCCTTTCCAACTGATAGTGAATTTATGTGGGCAATCACTTGTTTACATTGCTGACAAATGTGTGGACAATGCGCTCTGAGAACTTTAGGATTATGTTTAAGTATTCATAGTAACAATGCTAGTAAATATTGAAAAGGTAATGTTAAGATTGTAAAATGAAAGTCAGAAGGCAACCCATTGGTCCAACATTCAGGGTATCGTTGGTAGCTTTAATTCCTACTTATGGTATATCTGAGTTGGAGAAATCTTTAAGAAAAATTTATCAGTCACTATGGGACAAATAACAGATGAGATAGAAGCACAGCAGTGATCTCTGAGCTGATAAGCCAAGGTGACATGAGACAACAAAATAACCTTAGATTTTTTTATTAGCCCAGGAAAGTGTAGTCTGTACTGTAGACAAGATATACATAGAATTAGACAGCAAGCTACTTGATTACACATTGTCACACCCATACAAACACCAGATCTATTTGGTTGGTTACCATCAGGAATAAGTACATGGGCTAGATCACTACTGTAAGGAATAGTGATATTCTTAGTCTACGTCCTGATAATATTAGACATTATAAAATTTATCCTGTTTTGTCTTACACACCTAAAAGGCAAAAGAAGGCCTAAGGCTAAAATGTTGATGTACATTGACGCTGCTGTCTCTGGCAATGCCATTGATGGGAACGTCGCTCTTACTTAACGTGGTGAAGAACCAGATGGTATCCAGTGGAAAACCAGCACCGTGATTTTAAAGAGCCTGCAATGGCCGCCATCTAGGAGCTTGACTAATCCAGGTACTGATCATCGATGTGTTATCTCCAATCTCCTATCAAAAGGACGGACTGATTTAGGAAATAATAGTGAAGTTATTATTTCCTCTCCTTGAGCACAGACAATTCTTCCCCAGCTCAGGCTGAGCCCTCACAGACTCACAAGGACACATCAACTGGGCTCTGAGATAAGACAACAGATGGGACAATCTCAGAAATTATCTTAAGGAAGTTTTCACAAAAGGGCAATAAAACCTAACCCAAAGGACTTCTCACCTTTTGTCTTTTTCTATTAACATTTAGTGAATAGGAATTTGTTGGACCAATGAAGACCCTTCTGACTTTCGTAACTGAAACCTTTACCAATGATTGTTAAGAAAGATGATTCAAAATGTAAGATTATAATTTCTAGCCAATCAGTGAAAAAGTGATGCTTTCAATGATTCTACCCATTTTGTGATGTTCATATATATTGATGGTTCTGTAACCTTCCTTTGACTCGGGTAGACATGGCTGTGGCAGCATGCTTGTCCGTTTTCCCATTCTTGCCTATTCTGTAATGTTGTTTGGACTTGGGCAGACATGGCTTTGGCAGCATGCTTGTCTGCTTCCCACTTTTTTCCTTTTGAATATATGCCAAATAAAACTTTCTTTTCACTTTACTAAATAAACCTTGTGATGTTTTTCCCCTACAACACCTGTCACGGGAGACTTTAACACTGGTGATGAGCGTCAGCGACCTGGCCCTAATGGCTTTTACTGGTCGACTGGTGCCCAAATTTTTGTGATGTATAGTGTCTCAAAGTTGTTTGAAAATAGAATTACCTCTTCAAATGCCCGAATCCAGGCCTAAACTGCAGTTCACTTAAAGAGTTACTAAATGTCACTCTCTACCAAACAATCAAACAAAAATCTAAGAAAGATTCTCCTTAATCAAACAACAGGTTTTTCAAGCAAATACTTAAGAAAACATGAGAAAGAGAACAACAAAGAATAAGCAAATGTTCATTTTCTGAGAGCACTCACCTTATGACTGTCAAAGAGACATGGAATGGGAACACATGGGTCCAGAAGATAGGACCTTTCTTTAACAGCTTCTGCTCTGCAGTTCAGGTCTCTTCAAAGTTGACTGGATTCGTAGCTTCAGATCTTGTTCACTGCGCCATTAACTGTTGTAGGGGAAAAACATCACAAAGTTTAGTAAAGTAAAAAGAAAGTTTTATTCAGCACATATTCAAAAGGACAAAAGTGGGAAGCGGACAAGCAGGCTTCCAGATCTAGAATGTCTCCCCAAACCAAGGAAATATCACAGAACAGACAAAAGTAGGAAAACAGACAACTATGCTGCCACAGCCAAGTCTGCCCAAGTCCAAAGAACACTACAGAATAGGCAAGAATGGGAAAATGGGCAAGCATGCTGCCACAGCCATGTCTGCCCAAGTCCCCCCACCCTACAGTTTCTTCTTGTGTACAACTTTGCATTCCCCTCAGCAGTAATTATCAATGCATCTTGATTGCATGTTCAATCAATTTCGGACTGCAGAAGTTGGTTAAAATCGTCAATTTCCTCATCTTGGCATTAGTGGCTGGTGCATGAATATGAATAATAGTCCTATCCTATTAACTCGTCTTCCTTGTAGATGTATGGATATTATCCTGTCACTGACAGAGTTGTACTTCAGGATAGATCTTGAAATGTTCTTTTTGTTGATGAATGCAATGTCATTCCTCTTCAATTTGTTGCACCCGGCGTAGTATACCATAAGATTGTCTGAATCAAAATGGCCAATACCAGTCCATTTCAGCTCACTAATGCCTAGGGTATCAATATTTGTGCATTCTATTTCATTTTTGCTGTCTTCCAATTTTCCTAGATTCATACTTCTTACATTACAGTTTCTG
This sequence comes from Trichechus manatus latirostris, assembly GCF_000243295.1. Lineage (NCBI taxonomy): Eukaryota > Metazoa > Chordata > Mammalia > Sirenia > Trichechidae > Trichechus > Trichechus manatus. The sequence goes on from NW_004443968.1 coordinate 17,728,416, forward strand.
ATTATTGGATGTTTTCAGCTCTTTCTTCTCATTTGGAGTCATGCCGCATCAGCAAATGAAGGTCCCGAAAGATTAAATCCATTGCTGTTTTCAATGTCGACCCTACTTTGAGGAAGGAGCTCTTCCCCATTCGTGTTTTGAGTGTTCTCCAATTTGACGAGCTCATCTTCAAGGCACTATATCAGACAATGTTCCACTGCTATTTATAAGGTTTTCACTGGCCAATCTTTTCAGAAATAGTCCGCCAGGTCCTACTTCCTAATCTGTCTTAGTCTAGAAGCTGTGCTGAATCCAGTCCACCGTGAGTGACCCTGCTGGTTTTTGAAATACTGGTGACACAGCTTCCAGCATCTCAGCAGCATGCAAGCACCACAGTACCACAAACTGACGTTCCTATATGTGACAATTTATCTCTACTGTTTAAGTTTAAAAAGGCAAAACCCTTAACATTTAAGTAACTTTTCCAGAATAGACACTATAAATGTTTATGATTTTTCTTTGGTTTTTCAAATACTACTACTGATGTGTACTAGCACCTTGGTTAATATCATCAGTATTATAGTAAGCTCAAATAAGTATTTATCAGAGAACCCCATCATCAAAGATAAGAGAAAAATATCCTTTCCATAGTAACACTGTTTTACTACATGTGACTGATGGTTGATTGAATCATGTTACAAGAAAATAGAAATTGAAAACAACACTTGTATATAAGTGTGTGTGCGTGTGTGTATATATGTATGATATATACATGTCCTTATGTGTATATGTGTGTGAATTTAGCTTAAAGAGTTTTTGTCTGGAAGGGATTATATTAAACAAAATATAAGTAAAATAGTTAACACATTTTTTCACTTTCAGATTTAGGAGTATCATTAAACTTCTATATCTACTTGTATATATGTGAATTATTGTTTGAAAATCTCTTAAATCATTTTAATGAAAAGTACTAGACAGATGACAAAATTAGTGTGCTTCTAACTCGCTGTACATTGAGTTCTCAATTTTTGAATTTCTTTTGCCATAGATATAGGATCTACTGATACCGCTTTATCATCAATTTTACTGGCAAACAACATAAACTAGATGAACTGTGAGATCCGAGATGACTGTGCAGCTCTGCTACAATGACACCTTGTGGCAGTAGCTTTCTTTTTAAGAATTGTAAATAGTAATTCCTTGTACAAATATTTACTTGTTTCCTTAAGAATTATTTAAGGTACTTTTATATAATTTTTAATATATCACCTTGATAAGGATTTTTCTTTTTAAATTAAAGTTCATACTTTAATTAGCTTCCTTAGTTTTTACTTAATGTTCATTTTTCTGTCTCAGGATCCTATCCAGAGACCACATTGCATTTAACAGTTATGCTTCATTAGGATCCTCTTGGCTATGACAGTTTCTCAGACTTTATTTTAGGTGACATTGAGAATTTGACTAACACACATGAGATATTCAAAGAATGTCCCTTAATTGAAACTTGTTTGATGTTTTTTCTGACAATTAAACCTAGACTATTGGTTTTGGAGAGGAAGAACACAAAGGTAAAGTGCTATTCTATCAAGGGTGAATACTCTCAATATAATCTTACACTTGCGAGGTTTAAGTTTGATTACCTGACTGAGGTGGTGTTTTCTAGGTTTCTCCACTGTAAAATTACTGGTCTTTCTCCCCATTTCGTACAGTACTCTTTGAAAGGAAGTGACTATGGACAGTCCACACTTGAGGGATAGAGAATTATTCTCCACCTCCTGAAGGCAGAGTATATATAAATTATTTGGAATTCTTCTGAATGGGAGATTTATCTATTCTCTACCATTTATTCATTTATTTACTCTTTTTTTTTTTTATATATCATATGGACTCATGCTGCTAAAGACATACATTAAGTGTAACTAAGATCTTGTGGATGGTCTCTAGGTGGAATTTACTTAGAAAGTAGAAAAACTCATATTGGCTGATGAATTCTATACATGATTCCCAGAGCAGTGCACCAATGGCTATCTCAGAGAATCACATGAATTAAAATTACTCTGATCTACTCCCCAAGTGACTGTTAGTTTGTCATACTGTGGTAGCTTGCCTGTTGCTGTGATACTGGAAGCTTTGTCACTGATGTTTCAAATACTAGCAAGGTCACCCATGGAGGACAGGTTTCAGCTGAGCTTCCAGACTAAGACAGACTAGGAAGAAGGACCCGGTGGTCTACTTCTGAAAAAATTAGCCCGTGAAAACCTTACGAATAACCTGGAATATTCATTATCTGATATACTGCCTGAAGATGAGCCCCTCAGGTTAGAAAACATTCAAACTATGACTAGGGAAGAGCTGCCTCCTCCAAGTAGAGTGAACTTTAATGACATGGATGGAATCAAGCTTTTGGGACCTTCATTTGCTGATATGGCACAACTCAAAATGAGAAGAAACAGCGGCACACATCTATCAATGATCGGAAGTAGAATGTACGCAGTATGTATCTAGGAAAATTGGAAGTCAGCAAAAATGAAATGGAATGCATAAAGACTGATATCCTAGGAATTAGTGAGTTGAAATTGACTAGTATTGGCCATTTTGAATCAGACAATCATATATTCTATTATGTCTGTAATGACAAATTTAAGAGGAATGGTGTCGTATTCATTGTCAAAAAGAACATTTCAAGATCTATCCTGAAGTACAGTGCTGTCAGTGATAGGATAATATCCATATGCCTACAAGGAAGACCAATTAATACTATTATTCAAATTTACACTTCAAAACTGTAATGCCAAAGATGAGGAATTGAAGATATTTGCCAACTTCTGCAGTCTGAAAATGATCAAACATGCAATCAAATCCCATTGATAATTACTGGTCATTGGAATGCAAACATTGGAAATAAAGAACAAGGATCTGTAGTTGGAAAATACAGCTTTGGTGATAGAAATGAAACTGGAGATCCTGTGATAGAATTTTGTAAGACCAATGACTTATTTATTGTAAATACCTTTTCAACAACATAAAAGACGACTATACATGTGGACTTCACCAGATGTGAAACATAGGAAAAAATTAACTACATCTATGGAAAAAGTCGATGGGAAGGCTCAATATCATCAGGCAGTACAAGGCCAGGGGCAGACTCGGGAACAGACCGTCAATTGCTCATTTGTTAGTTCAAGCTGAATATGAAGAAAGTTAAAATAAGTCCACAAGAACCAAAATAGAACCTTGAGTGTATCCCACCTGAATTTGGAGACCATCTCAAGAATAGATTTGACTCATTGAACACTAATAACCGAAGACCAGACAAGTTGTGAGATGACATCAAGGACATCATATATGAAGAAAGCAAAAGTTCATTAAAAAGAGAGAAAAGAAAACAAAATGAATGTCAGAAGAAACTGTGAAACTTACTCTTAAACATAGAGTAGCCAAAGAGAATGGAAAAAATTATGAAGCAAAGAGCTGAACAGGAGATTTCAAAGGGCAGCTGGGGAAGCAAAGTCAAGTATTATAATGAAATGTGTGAAGACCTGGAAGTGGAAAATCAAAAGTGAAGAATACACTTGGCATTACTGAAGCTGAAAGAAATGAAGAAAAATTCAAGCCTTGAATTGCATTTTTGAAGGATTCTATGGGCAACATATTGAATGACACTGGAAGCATCAAAAAAAGGTGGAAAGAATACACAGAGTCACTGTACCAAAAAGAATTGATCCACGTTCAACCATTTCACAACATAGCATATTATCAAGAACTGATTGTATTGAAGGAAGAAGTCCAATCTGCATTGAAGGCATTGGTGAAAAACAAAGCTTCAGGAATTTCATTGACTGTGCAAAGGCATTTGACTGTGTGAGTTATAACAAATTATGGATATTATAAAGAATGGGAATTCCAGAACACTTAATTGTGCTTCTGAGGAATCTGTACATAGACCAAGAGGCAGTCATTCGAAAAGAACAAGGGGATACTGCATAGTTTAAAGTCAAGAAATGTGTGTGTCAAGGTTGTATCCTTTCACCATACTTAATTCAATATATATGCTAAGCAAAGAATCCAAGAAGCTGGACTATATGAAGAACAGGGCATCAGGATTGGAGAAAGACTCATTAATAACCTGCCATATGCAGACGACACAATCTTGCTTGCTGAAAGGGGAGAGGACTTGAAGCACTTATTGGTGAAGATCAAAGACTACAGCCTTCAGTATGGATTACACCTCAACATAAAGAAAACAAAAATTCTCACAACTGGACTGATAAGCAATATCATGATAAAAGGAGAAAAGATTGAAGTTGTCTAGGATTTCATTGTACTTGGATCACAATCAATGCCCATGGAAGCAGCAATCAAGAAATCAAATGACACATTTCATTGGGCAAATCTGTTGCAAAAGACCTCTTTAAAGTGTTAAAAAGCAAAATTGTCACTTTAAGGACTAAGGTGCACCTGACCCAAGCCATGGTGTTTTCAATCACCTTGTATGCATGCCAAAGCTGGACAATGAATAAGGAAGACAGAAGAAAAATTGATACATTTAAATTATGGTGTGGCAAAGAATATTGAATGGACTGCCAGAAGAATGAATAAATTTGTCCTGGAAGAAACACTGCCAGAATGCTCCATAGAAGCAAGGATGGCAAGACTTCATCTCACATACTTTGGACATACTATCAGGAGGGACCAGTTCCTGGAGAAGGACATCATGCTTGGTAAAGTAGAGGGTAAGGAAAAAGAGGAAGACCTCCAATGAGACAGACTGACACAGTGGCTTCAGCAATGGGCATAACATTAATTGTGAGAATGGCACAAGCCTGGACAGTGTTTCGCTCTGTTGTACATAGGGTTGCTATGAGTTGGAACCGACTGGCTGGCACCTAACAACAATAACAATGTGAAGGGTAAAATTCTATAGATTAAAAATTACAGATGTTCTTCAGATACAAAATATTGAACAATTTAAAAAGTAATATTAGTTTTTAAAGAAAACATTTTATTCAATTATAAAAAAAGCAACATGATTAAAATTCTGAAGTTATTTTAAAGAAAGTATTGGCTGAGAAATACTGATACTTCTAATACTGTCTCTTTGCCCAGCTAAAACCACCCCTCATGTGGTTGTTGTAATGACCTTCTAACTGGTCTACCTACTTCCATGTTTTCCCTCCATGAGTCTATTTTTGTCATAACAGCCTGAGTGGTCTTTTTAAAATATGTCAGATCATTGCTCATCTCTACTCAAAACTATCTATTGGCTTCTCCCTTCTCTCAGAGCAGAAATGAAAGACTTTACAATAGCCCACAAGACCCAAGGGTAACTTGTTCTTAATTAACTCTCTGAGTTTACCTTCTGCTACCATTCCTCTTGTCTATGTTGCTTCAGCCATACTAACCTTCACACTATTGAATCTGCCAGATATGCTCCTGCCTTAGGACTTTTTGCTGCTGTTTTCTCTACCTAAACAAACTTTGGCCATATATCTACATCACTTTCTCCTTTACATTGTTCAAATCTTTGCTAAATTTTACCTTCAAAAGGAGCCCTATCCTCACCTTTTTATTTACATTACAACTCCCAATCATCACATTGTATTCGTAGTCTTTTTTACTTAGTTCTATTACCTTTCCATATCCATTAATATCTTTCACCATGTTATTTTGTTTATTTAATATCCTAATATTTAATATCTGTATCTCACTTTTGGAGTCTCTGGATCATGCAAAGGGTTTGTTTTATCTTTTTGTCCTTGAAAACTTGTAGATATGCTTTAAAAAGTGAATGTTTTTATTGATACACTGAGGGCAAATCTGCTTTTTTTCCCTTAATAGGTGACTTCATTTATTTTTATTTTTATATGAAGTTATAAAACTATAATAGGTCATACTACAGTGTCTTGGAGTGAATTGTGTCCCCACAAAATATGCATCAACTAGGATAAGACATGATTCTGAGTATTGTGGAGTTGTCTTCCATTTTGTGATCTGATGTAACTGTCCTCCATTTTGTAATGTGTTGTAAATCCTAACCTCTATATGTTAATCAGGCAGGATCAGTGTGAAGTGTATCTCAAGTCACGGCCTAGTCAGTCTTACTCAAGTCATACTGTTAGTTAAATCATACATTACTCAAGTCACACCTTTATATTACAACAGATAAAAGGAGAGAGAAGGGAGCGGAGAGGAGAGGGACCTCACTACCACCATGAAAGAAGAGCCAAGAAAGGAAACAATAAAAATTAGAGCAGAATTAAATGAAATAGAGAATTAAATGAAAGAGTTAACAAGACCAAAAGCTGGTTCTCTGAAAAGATCAACAAAATTGATAAACCATTGGCCAAACTGACAAAAGAAAAAAGGAGTGGAACCAAATAACCTGTATAAGAAATTAGACGGGTGATATCACAAAAGACCCAACTAAAATTAAAAGAATCATAACAGAATACTATGAAAATTGTACTCTAATAAATTTGAAAACCTAAAGGAAATGGACAAATTTCTAGAAACTCACTACCTACCTAAATTAACACAAACAGGTAGAACAACCAAATAAACCCATAACAAAAAAAGAGATTGAAAAGGTTATTAAAAAAACCCCAACAAAAAAAAGCCCTGGCCTGGATGGCTTCACTGGAGAATTCTACCAAACTTTCAGAGAATAGTTAACACCACTTCTACTAAAGGTATTTCACAGCATGGAAAAGGATGGAATACTCCCAAACTCATTCCAGGATGCCAGCATAACCCTGATACCAAAAACAGGTAAAGACACCACAAAAATAGAAAATCACAGACCGACATCCCTTATAAACATTGATTCAAAAATCCTCAATAAAATTTTAGCCAATAGAATTCAGCAACATATCAAAAAAAAAAAAAAAAAAAATTCACCATGACCAAGTAGGCTTTATACCAGGTATGCAGGGATGGTTCAACATTGTTTTTCTAATGTTCTAATCAATGTAATCCATCACATAAATAAAACAAAAGACAAGAACCAGATGATCTTGTCAATTGATGCAGAAAAGGCATTTGACAAAGTACAAAGCCCATTCAAGATAAAAAGTCTCAGCAAAATAGGAATAGAAGGGAAATTTCTCTGCATAATTAAGGGCATTTGTAGAAAGCCAACAGCCAACATCATCCTAAATGGAGAGATTTTGAAAGCATTCACTTTGAGAATGGGAACCACACAAGGATTACCTTTATCTCCACTCCTATTTAACATTGTGCTGGAGGTCCTAGAAAGAGCAATTAGGCTAGAAAAACAAATAAAAGGCATCTGAATTGGTAAGGAAGAAGTAAAAGTATCTCTATTTTGCAGATGATATGGCCTTGTACACAGAAAACTCCAACGAATCCACAAGAAAACTACTGGAACTAATAGAAGACTTCAGCAAACTATCAGGATACAATATAAACATACAAAAATCAGTTGCATTCCTCTACACCAACAGAGTGAACCTCCAATAGGTAATCACCAAATCATGCCATTTACAATAGCCCCCAAGAAGATAAAATACTCAGGAATAAATCTAGCCGGAGATGTAAAAGACCTATACAATGAAAACTACAAGACACTACTGCAAGAATCCAAAAGAGACCTGCATAAGTGGAGAAACATACCTTGCTCATGGATAGGTAGGCTCAACATAGTGAAAATGTCAATTCTATCCAAAGCGATCTACAGATACAATGCAGTCGCAATCCAAATTCCAATGGCATTTTTTAATGAGATGGAGAAACAAGTTACCAACTTCATATAGAAAAGGAAGAGGCCCTGGCTAAGTAAAGAATTACTGAAGAAGAACAAAGTGGGATGCCCCACACTACATGATTTTAGAACCTATTATACTACCACAGTAGTTAAAACTGCCTGCTACTGTTAAAACAACAGATACATAGACCAATGGAACAGAATTGAGAATCCAGACGTAAATTCATGCACCTATGAGCGGACGATATTTGACAAAGGTCCGAAGTCGATTTGGGAAAAGACAATTTCTTTAACAAATGGTGTTGGCGTAACTGGATATCCACCTGCAAAAAACTGAAACAAGACCCACACCACACACCATGCACAAAAACTAATCCAAAATGGATCAAAGACCTAAATATAAAATTGAAAACAATAAGGATCAAGGAAGAAAAAATAGGAACAACGCTAGAAGCCCTAATACATGGCATAAACAGAATACGAACCATAAGTAACAATACACAAACACCAGAAGAGAAACTAGATAACAGGGAGCTCCTAAAAATCAAACACTGATGCTCATCAAAAGGCTTCTCCTAGAGAGTAAAAAGACAACCTACAGACTGGGAAAAAATTTTTGGCTATGACAAATCCAATCCTCATCTAACCTCTAAAATCTATAAGATATTGCAAAACCTCAACAACAAAAGGACAAACAACCCAATTAAAAATGGGCAAAAGATAGGAACAAGCACTTCTCCAAAGAAGATATTCAGGCGGCTAATAGACACATGAGAAAATGCTCACAATCACTGGCCATTAGAGAAATGCAAATCAAAACTACAATGAGATACCATCTCATGCCAATGAGGCTAGCAACAATCCAAAACACATAAAATAATTAATGTTGTAGAGGCTGTGAAGAGACTGGAATACTTACGCACTGCTGGTGGGAATGTAAAATGGTACAACCACTATGGAAATCAATTTGGCCCTTCCTTAAAAAGCTAGAAATAGAAGTACCAAACAATCCAGCAATCCTCCTCCTTGGAATATATCCTAGAGAATTAAGAGCCATCACACAAATAGATATATACATGCCCATGTTGATGGCAGCATTGTTCCTGATAGCTAAGAGATGAGAACAACCTAGAAAATGTTCTGCATCCCACTTTGTTGAGTAGTGTCTGGAGTCTTAAAAGCTTGCCAGCAGCCATCTAAGATGCATCAATTGGTCCCAACCAACTGGAGTAAAGGAGAATGAAGAATCCCAAGAGACAAAAAGGGCCATATAAACCAGACTTCATCAGCCTGAGACCAGAAGAACTAGATGGTTCCTGGCTACCACAATGACTTCCCTGACAGGGAACACAACAGAGAGTCTCTGATGGAGCAGGAGAAAAGTGGGATACAGAACTCAAATTCTAGTAAAAAGACCAGACTTAATGGTTTAATTGAGACTGGAGGGACCCTGGAAGACATCCCCAGGCTCTCTATTAGCCCCAAACTAAAACTGTTCCAGAGGCCAACTCTTCAGACAAAGATTAGACTGGACTATGGGACATAAAATGATACTCCTGAAGAGTGTGCTTCTTAGCCCAAGTAGATAGATGAGATTAAATTAGCAGTTCAGAGGAGTGATGAGAAGGCAGAGAAGGTCAGGATCTGGTTAAATGGACATAGGAAATTCAGAGTGGAAAGGAAGAGTGTGCTGTCACAGTTTAGGGAGAGCAACTAGGGTCACAAAACAATGTATGCATAAATTTTTGTATGAGAGACTAACTTGAATTGTAAACTTTGACTTAAAGCACAACAATTATAAAAGACCAGGTGTACTAGTTTGACAGAGATTAGAGGAAACCCCGAGACTATGGCCCCTGGATACCCTGGTAACTCAGAACGGAAGCCACTCCAGAAATCCACCTTTCAGATAATAATTAGACAGGCCTATAAAACAAACAGTTACACATCTGTGGAATGTACTTTTTATTTCAGTCATGTATGAGAGACCAAATGGGCAACACCTGCCCAAAAACAAAGACAGAAGTCAGGAAACCTGCAGGAATGGATACAGGGAACTCATGGTATAAAGGGATATGTTGAGAGTGCTGACACATTTGGGGGATTGCAACCAATGTCACAAAACAATCTGTATATAAAGTTTTGAATTTGAAACTAATTTGCACTGTAAAGGTTCACCTAAAACATAATAAAAAGAAAAAAAATTAAACACTTGTGCTCATGAAAAGACTACACAAAAAAAGTAGAAAGAGAACCCACAGACTGGAAAAAATTTTTTGATTATGACGTATCTGACAAGGGTATTATCTCTAAAACCTATAGAATGCTTCAATACCTCACAACAAAAATACAAATAATCCAACTAAAATTGGGCAAAGGATAAGAACAGACACTTCAGCAAAGAAGATATTCAGTGAGGAATGGACACATGAAGAAATGCTTGCAATCATTAGCCATTAGAGAAATGCAAATCAAAGAAAGTAATGTAAGATGAAGAAAGTACCATCAGTACTTGGGGAAATGACTGGATTATCACTTAATTTTGCTGGAGAAACTGACTAGCTACTTTGAAAGAAAAAATGTTGACAGCTTCATCTTATATTCCACCACAAAATAAATGCCAAAATACTGAAAGGAGAAATGTGAAAAAAAGTCATAAAACTAAAGAAGAAAACAAAATTGATTATCTTATTCTTGAAACCAGAATAATGTTCTAAACATAAAAGCAATAGAAAAAATTACAGATAACAAGACTTGGTACATTTGAATACATAAATATCTGAAACTTTGGCATATCAAAAATTATAAAATTACACATGCAACAAAAGTAAAAAAAAATCAAAATAATTTGACAATAGCTTAATAATTTTAATAGATACATGTTTCTATGAATAAAGGAAAAAACACAGAAGACATCCTCATGCACACATAACAGGAAAATGGGCAAGGAACATGAACAAACAACAGGAAAAAGTTAAGGAACATATTTAAAAAAAAGTTCAATCTCAGCAGTAATCAGGTAAATTCAACTTAAAACAAGATTCCATTATTTGCCAGTAAAATTACCAGACTCTCCTCAAATGACACAATACTCTAAAATGTCACTGGTGAGAATGTTAATTGGTACAATCTCTGCAAAATAATTTAGCTTCATGTATCAAAGTACTCATGCTCTTTGACCTCATAATTCTGATTCAAGATATTTATCCTAAGGACAATTTTGAAATGGGATTCAAGTTTTATGCATAAAGATGTTAACTGTGTCATTCTTTATAATAGCAAAAGATTGCAAATAACCTAAATGTTCAATAATAATAGATTGAGTAGACTGTGTAATTCTATATGATGAAATTGTATTTATGTTTAATATGCATTGGAAAAACTGAAATAAATACAACAAAATGTTAATAAATGGTTATTATTAGAAAAAGAAGAGCCAGAAGCAAATTGCCTCCTTTGGACCCAGAGTCCCTGTGCTGAGAACCACCTAGACCCAGGGGAAGATAGATGCCAAGACACATAGAGATCACCAAGGAATACTGGGCCTATAGTTGTTGAAAGGAGAAAAAGACCCTCCCTTCTGAGTCAACAGAGAGAGAAAGCCTTCCCCTACAGTTGGCACCCTGAATTTGGGCTTCTAGCCTCCTAAATTGTGAGAGAATAAATTTCTCTGTATTGAAGCCATCCACTTATGATACTTCTGTTATAGCAGCACTGGATAACTAAGACACACAGTGTTGATTTTTTATTGGCATTACATACATTTTGTTTCTGTCACACAGCGTATTTTTCTAATAAGCCTAGTAAATCTAATGAGTAGTCTTTTTATTTCCAAGAAGTTCTTCAAAAAATACCTGTCTAATATTTGGCTACTGTAAGTGTTTTGATATTCTTCTGGGAGGTTCTCACATTATGTGTATATATTACATTTTATTTTTGTCATTGCATTTCTAAATATTTTTAAACCATAGTTTATTTTTGTTGTGTTCTGTTTGATTCCCTACTATGCTCTTTATAGGACTTTAACAAGACAGGATTAAATTATTAATCAATTAAAGCCAACATTAGAAACAAACTCAGTGATCCCAATAATGACATTATCAGATTTTTTTTAAATAATAAAAATCAATATATAAAGAATAACTTTGATTCAAAATCTTTGAAGCAAAAATTGATGACAGGAAAAAAAAAAAGACACAGGGAGGCAGCTGCTCATTAAATATAAGAAAAGAATGTTCTAATATTAGAATTTTCCAAAGATGATGAGAGCTCTGTTTGGAAAAGAGTTATTTATCTTTCACTGGAAGTATGCATTCACAGACATGAAAGTTTAACCATAGCAGGGACATTAACAAAATTCTAGGGTTAGCTTGGAAGAGTTAGAAATATGTTATAGCAATTAGGATTTCTGCTTAGACGTAGGTTTCATTTTCAACATCTGCTTTTCATTTCGGAGATCCATATTTTTTCACCTGTATTTAAAGCATCACAGCTTACTTAAAATATTTTTTTAAAATCTTTCCTAATAGACTATTAAAATATACACACACTCTGAGAGCTTTAAGTTGGATGTACTGAGCAATTAAGTAGCCCAATATCACATTGAAAAAGAAAGTAAAAGAGGCCCAGATGAAAATTAATGGCATAACCCAGAATAGAGGTCAGGTCTCTTGAGATCATCAATAAACACCATCAGTTTTTTTTTTCAACAGATTTTACCCAGGACTGCTCAGTTACAAAATATAAAAAAGAGTAAAAGACTAGCTGTAGTTGACACTAATCATTGTTAACATTTTTGTCAAATTTCCTTCAACGTTCTGCTTTTAGCAACATTTAATATTTACAGACCTGTTTATGTATTGTACTTTGAACATAACTTTATTTCTTGCAATCATAGTTTGAAGTTTGTATTAATTGTTCTATGTAACAGATAATGAACACAAGGCTCAGGGATGTTAATTAATGTGTACAGATTTACATAAGATATTTAAGAACATGAGATTATTATTATTTTTTTTAATCATTCAATCCTGAAAAATCAACAGAAAAAGAACCATATAGTCGTGTCATATCCAGTAAGATGGCAAAAGTACTCACACTTCATGACTTGGAATTCTGCTTTTCAGAACACACTATAGACTAGGTGTTCCCTAATTTTTCGTTCATAGGGCACCATTGCATTTTCAAAATTATTGAGAATGCAAATAGTTTTATTTATATGGGTTTTAAATATATACTGATATATACTGTATTGAAGTTAAAAGAGAAAAAGTTGTAAGTGTTTACTTACAAATCCATTTAAAAAATAAACTCACTACATGTTAACATAAAAAACACTAAAATTACCATATTTCCAAAATGAGATAAATTTTTGAGAATAATATCATTGTTTTATGTTTTGTTTGGCTTAATAGAAGAATGTGGGACTCTCATACTCCGTGTTTAGTCTGTTGCAATATATTGTTCCAGCTGAAATATGTAATAAAAATCTAGCCTGATCTGGATAACCAGCTGAGAAAAGAAGTATTTTAACAGTCTTTTTAGATAATTGTGTATATTCTTCTTTGATACTACACTAAAATATTAGGTTTAATGTGGATTCTGTTATCATTGAATGAACTTTTCATACTCAGTTACTTTAAAACCCATTGTCTGTTTTGCATTTTGAATGGCTCTTTTATCCATGAATGATGTTAAAATACCATGAATTTGTAGTTTGGAAAACATTGTTTATTAAGTTATGCAGATCTTCCAAATGATGGTCTCAAGTATTTATTGTAGTAAGTTAAGTTTTGGAATAAATTTGTAATAACTGTAAAAATTGCAAACAACTAATGAATATATTAAAATGTTGCATATCAAACAATGAACTTCTCTAGAGTATTTAGATAAAAGAAACTAACTCTCTACATACACCAACAGACACACACACACACACATCCAAGCACACACATATTTGTATATATATGTATATACCATTATAGATTGGAACCACAGAATATTAAATACCAATCTATTTCTAATGATATAAATTATAATACAACCACTCCTTATTTAGCAGCATGATTAGGTTCCAAAGACCAGATACTTTTGCGAAAATTGGCATTATGCAAAATGTAAGTGGGACATGCATTGCCAGCAGTTAGGTAACAGCAAGTACTATAAGTGGGGCAATAACAGCCCAAGAAACCTAAGTAAAAACTTAAGTGGGCCATATATGTCCCATCACAGCCAGCATTACTCTCACCTTGCAATTTGGCATTAGTTACTGCCAGAAGTACATCGTAAATGCACACAATCATCAGATAGTAAATTTTTAATTGTTGTCATAAATGGGAAATGTCAGATAACAAGAGAGTAGATAAGTGAGGAGTGGATGTATGTTCAAATTTAATAGGTATGAATTAGTGTTATATATTTTTTGAGGGAATTGAAAAAATATATACCAAATCCTTAACAGTATTTGTCTCCGATGAGGGAGGAGAGTGAAATGGAATCAGGATAATAGAGTGTGGGGATAGTGTTCTAAGCAATTTCCAATTTCTATGAACTATTCCACATTTTTTGGAGCCCTGGTGGCACAGTACTTAAGTGCTCAGCCACTAATCAAAAGGTTGGTGCTTCAAACCCACCAGCCGCTCCACAGGAGAAAGATGCGGCATTCTACTTCTATAAAGATTTAGAGCCTTGGAAATCTCTGGGGTAGTTCTACTCTGTTCTATAGTGTTGCTATGAGTTGGAATCAACTTGACAGCAGCAGGTTTGGTTTTGGTTTTATCCCATATCTTTAACTAAAAACAAACAAGCAAACAAAAAAATCCTGAAGGAAATCTGACAAGATGCTAACAAATATCAACTTCATGAAATCTAAACAGCAGTGTCATATATTCTCTTACTTTAAATTTTCTCAAAATAATGTTTAAAGTATAGCCTTAGTTTATGGAAGGGAAACTAATAATCACCATGACAAAGAAAAATTCCTTGAAATTTAAAACTTTCAAATAAAACTTGTGAATAATTTTGTCAATTTATCTATTAAAGTTATTCTATTTCTTTCAGTTATAATCAGGGAATGTGACTAATGAATTATAACAAAAATAAATTAAAATAAAATATACTGAAGTATAACAAAAAAACAGATACTATGATAGCATTGACAAAGGGAGCTTAAATTTCAAATCATAAAACAGATGATAGAGATTAGTTTATAATTGCAAATACCAAATAAACTAAAAATAAGACTTTTCTTTGTATGATATACTTAAAAAATTGATAAATCTATATTTTTACAAAGGAAAACTCAACATGAAAAACTAGCTAGCAGGGAGACCATTAGTGGTTTTAATGAAATGATTGATTCTCCTACTATCAGCACATTGCTTATTCCCTAGAGGATGTAATTTTGTCTCTGAGAACTCTTGTACTGATTAGGTGTATGACTTGGATGGCCCGTGGAGTACTTCTAACATGTTCTGTAGCAGTTGGAACAAATTACTATAGTTATGAGTCCTTATGTTTCCAGGAATAAGTTGATCACTGCCCAGAGCAAAATAACAAATTTATCCCACAGCACTATATCAATGGCTAATGCACCCCGGCAACATAATTTCTTCCTCTATTTCCCATTTAACAGAGAAGACTAAAGAAGTTTACAGACTGGTTTGTTAAAGTACACATAAACAGCTTTAACAGACCAGAGCCAGATACCTAATACACAAGTGAGTCTTGTTCCTACATGGTTCTCTTCACTACCTGGTTTATCTTTTATCCCCATTTGCAGAGTTGCGTTGGTGTTTCTTCTGTAAAAATGGTGTGTAATGCTGCTGAGAGAACACTTACCCAAGCGTCAGAGATAATTCTTTTGAAATTGTTATTTTGGGTTTCTCTTTTCTCATTGTCACTTGACAGGCAGAGGGATTTGCGACCTTTGGTTATTTTGCTGGAGTACTTAAGTAACCAATTTGATCAGTGATATCAATGGAATCTGACTTTTTCTTAACACTTTATGCTTTGTTAAATGCTTTTAGCTTCATTATTTCATTTGCTTTTCATCATATCCCAGAGGAAATAGAAGGGAATGTCCTTTAAATGTTGAAGAAAATGAGGCTTGGGTAGATTTAGAGATTGGAGAAGTTCTAAAGCAGATATAAATAGAATGAGCTTGAATTCTGTTCCTTTTTTTAATAGTTTTTAATTTATTGTTGTGAAAATATATATAGAACAACATTTGCCAGTTATTCAGGTGTACTATTTAGTGATATTAATTGCATTAATCATATCGTTCAACCATTACCCTTAATCAAAGCCAAATTTTCCATCATCATAAACAGAAGCCCACTCTTTCCCAAACAATGACTCCCCCTTTACCCACTCCCTAGTGGCCTTGATAACCACTAACAAACTTCAGTCTCTATAAATTTGCCTATTCTTGTCATTTCATATAAGTGACATCAAACAATGTTTTTTGTTTTGTGATTGACTTATTTCACTAAGCATAATATTTTCAAGGTTCATTCATGTTGTAGTAGGTATCAGGGCTTCATTTCTCTTTAAATTGTTGTTGTTAAGTGCCATCAAGTCAGTTCCAATTCACAGTGACCCTACGTACGACAGAATGAAATGCTATCTGGTCCTGCACTATCCTATTGTTGCTATGTTTAAGCCCATTGTTGCACGCCCTGTGTCAATTCATCTCTTGTTAAGAGTCTTTCTCCTTTTCTCTGACCCTCTATTTTACTAAGCTTGATGTCTTTCTCCAAGGACTGGTCCTTCCTAATAACATGTCCAAAGTAAAGGAGAAGTCTCAACATTCTTGATTCTAAGGAGCCTTCTGGCTGTACATCTTCCAAGATAGATTTAAGTAATATTCTATTGAATGTGTGTACAACATTCTGTTTACTACTCATTCACTGCCATTACCCACCTGTCAGTTTGTTATACTGTGGTGGTTTGTGCGTTGCTGTGATGAAGAAGTTATGCCACTGGTATTTCAAATACCAGCAGGGTCACCCACAGTGGACAGGTTTCAGCAGAACATCCACTAAAACAGACTGGAAAGAAGGATCCAGCAATCTACTTATGAAAAACTTTGCCAGTGAAAATCTTAAGGATGGCAGTGGAACATTGTGTGATATAGTGCCAGAAGATGAGCCCCTCAAGTTGAAGTCACTCAAAATACAGCTAGCAAAAACTCCTACCTCAAAGTAGAGTCAATTTAAATGACATGGGGGTGGAGTAAAGCTTTCAGGACCTTCATTTACTGATGAGGCACAACTAAGTATGATAAGAAAAGTTGCAAACATCCATTCATAATCAGAACATGGAATGTACCAAGTATGAATTAAGGAAAATTGGAAGTTGTCTAAATGAAATGGAACAATTGAAGACTGATACTCCAGGCATTACCAAAAAAAAACCCTTTACTGTCTAGTCAATTCTGACTCATACTGACCCTCTGCTGAAATGGACTGGTATTAGCCATTTAGAATCAGATGATAATATGGTGTACTATGCCGGAAATGACAAAATGAAGAGGAATGGCATCATATTCATCATCAAAAAGAACATTTTAAGATCTATCCTGAAGTACAACTCTGTCAGTGATAGGATAATATCCATATGTCTACCAGGAAGATCAGTTAATAAGATTATTGTTCAAATTTACACAGGAACCACGAATACCAAAGATGAGAAAATTGAAGATTTTTACCAACTTCTTCAGTCTGAAATTGATCAAGCATGCATTCAAAATGCATTAATAATTATTGATGATTGGAATGTGAAAGCTGAAAACAAAGAAGGATCAGTAGTTGGAAAATATGTCTTTGGTGATAGAAACAACATGGGAGATTGCAAGATAAAATTTTACAGGACCAATGACTTATTCATTGGAAATACCTATTTCAACAACATAAACAGTGACTATACATGTGAACCTCATAAAAAATGGAATACACAGGGAAATTGGCTACATCTGTGGAAAAAGACTGGAGAAATTCAATCTCATCAGTCAGAACAAGGCCAGGTGTCGACCGTGGAACAGACCATCAACTGATCATATGCAAGTTCAAGTCGTAGCTGAAGAAAATTAAAACAAGTCCATGAGAGAAAAACTACAACCTTGAGTATTTCTCACCTGAATTTAGAGACCATCTCAGGAAAAGATTTGACACATTGAACAGTAAAGACTGAAAACCAGACGAGTTGTGGAATGACATCAAAGACATCATACATGAAGAAAGCAAAAGGTCATTAAAAACACAGGAAAGAAAGAAAAGACCAAAATGGATGTCAGAAGAGACTCTGAAACTTTCTCTTGAAGGTAGAGTAGCTAAAGTGAACTGATGAAATTGTGAAGTAAGAGAGTGGCTTGAGAAAACAAAATAAAGTATTATAATGAAATGTGCAAAGACCTAGAGTTAAAAAACCAAAAGGGAAGAACATACTCCGCGTTTCTCAAGCTGAAAAGAATGAAGAAAATATTCAACCCTTGAGTTGCAATATTGAAGGGTTTTATGTACAAAAAATTGAAGGACACAGGAAACATCAAAAGCAGATGGAAGGAATAAACAAAGTCACTGTACCGAAAAGAATTTTTTAACATTCACATGTTTCAGGAGGTAGCATATTATCCAGAACTGACGGTATTGAGGGAAGAAGTCCAAGCTACACTGAAGGCATTCACGAAAACTAAAGGTTCAGGAATTGAAGGAATACCAAATGATATGTTTCAACAAACAGATGCAATGCTGGAAGCACTCACTCCTTTATGCCAAGAAATTTGGAAGACATGGACAACTGACTGGAAAAGATTCATATTTTTGCCTGTTCTAAAGAAAGGTGATCCAATAAAATGTGGAAATTATCAAACAATATCATCAATATCACATTCAAGTAAAATTATGCTGAAGATAACTGAAAAATGCTTGTAGCAGTACATCAGCAGGGAACTGCCAGAAATTCAAGCCAGATTCAGAAAAGCATGTAGAAGGAGGGATTTTATTGCTGATGTCAGATGAATCTTGGCTGAAAACAGAGAATACCAGAAAGATGTTTACCTGTCTTTTATTGACTATGTAAAGGCATTCGACACTGTGCAATATAACAAATTATGGATAATATTGTGAAGAATGAGAGTCCCAAAACACTTAATTCTATGCAGAACCTGTACATAGACCAAGAGGCAGTTGTTTACAGTACAAGGGGATACTGCATGGTTTAAAATCAGGAAGTGAGCATCAGGGTTGTATCCTTTCACCATCCTTATTCAATCTGTTTGCTAAGCAAATAATCTGTGAAGCTGGACTATATGAAGAAGAATGAGGCATCAGGATTGGAGAAAGACTCAGTAACAACCTGCAATATGCAGATGACACAATCTTGCTTGCTGAAAGAGAAGAGGACTTGAAGCACTTACTGATGAAGATCAAAGACTACAGCCTTCAGTATGGATTACACCTCAACATAAAGAAAACAAAAATCTTCATGACTGAACCAAAGAAAAAACTGAAGTTGTCAAGAATTTCATTTTACTTGGATTCACGATCAACACCCATGGAAGCAGCAGTCAGGAAATGAAAAGACTCATTGCACTGGGCAAATCTGCTGCAAAAAAAACTCTTTAAAGAGTTAAAAAGTAAAGATGTCACTTTAAGGACTAAGGTGCGCCTGACCCAAGCCATGGTGTTTTCAGTCTCCATGTATGCATGTGAAAGCTGGACGATGAATAAGGAAGACCGAAGAAGAATTGACATCTTTCAATTGTGGTATTGGCGAAGAACGTTGACTGCCAAAAGAACAAATAAATCTGTCTCGGAAGAAGTACAACCAGAATGCTTCTTAGAAATATTTTGGGCATGTTATCAGGAGGGTTCAGTCCCTGGAGAAGGACATCATGCTTGGTAAAGTACAGAGTCAGGGAAAAAGGGAAACCCTGAATGAGATGAATTGACGCAGTGGCTGCAACAATGGACTCAAGCATAACAATGATTGTGAAGATGGCGCAGGACCAGGCAGTGTTACATTCTGTTTTACATAGGGACACTATGAGTCAGAACTGACTCGACAGCACTTAACAACAATTTTGAAACATTTAAGTAAATAAATGATAGAAACTTCATATCTCCTGATAGTGATTTTTTTAAATCTCTTTTTAGTTTTTCAGGATGACAAGATTGTTTCGTCAAGTTTTTAAATGAAACTTACATTCACAATATTCATCTCTGGCATCCACAAAGAACAAATGACTCTGTCTAAACGTGTCCATGAACTACCCACATGCCATGTATCCTCAAGATGAGAATTAATGGTTTAGTTCTAGAAATTATTGTTTTGGTATTTGGAAGAAGTCTAATCGTATTAAAGCTGTATACAGGAAGTTAAAAATAATTTAGGATTCATTAAATACTAGTCCAGTACTTATAGTGAATAACATTTGTTCTCTCTGTATATTTATGAAGGGAGTGGGATATTTTTAGACTCTGTCATATAGTTTACATAATTTATCAAATTATATATGTCTGCAGTATGCAGACTAATTTCTTTTTTTTTATTGTACTTCAGGTGAAGGCTTACAGAACAAATAGTTTCTCATGAAACAGAAGTACACATGTTGTTTTATGACATTGGTTAACAATCCTACAACATATCAACCCTCTAACTTCTCAACCTTTATTTTTTGTGAAAATACACATAGCCAAAGATAAACCATTTCAAAAATTTCTACATGCACAGTTCAGTGACATTGACTACGCTCTTCCAATTGTGCTGTTATTCTCACTTAAGATGAAGGCGTACAGAACAAAATAGTTTCTCATTTAACAGTTACTACAAATGTTGCTCTATGACAATGGTTAACAATCTCACAACACATCAACAATATCCTTACTCAACCTTGGGTTCCCTATCACCAGCTTCCTTGTCCCCTTCTGCTTTCTGGCCCTTGTCACTGGACTCCTGTACCTCGTTAGTCTCATTTGGTTTTACGGGGCTGTCCATTCCCAGGCTGAACAGTGAGCCTCGGAGGTAACTTCGCCACTGAGCTAAAAGGGTGTCTGGGGGCCATACTCTCGGGGTTTAGCCGGTCTCCTTTAGGCCAGTAAATCTGGTGCAGACTAATTTCATGCTTACAAGATTCCATATGAAAACTTATAGTTCAGGACTGATATATCAATACATTAATATCACTAAAACAATTATTGATATTATTGTTAACCCCAACAGAGGACCCCAGGTTTTCAGAGTGAAGAGCTCTTAAAATTTCGAATTATTTTTCGTTAAGAATTGTCCTGAACTACTCTAGCTAGCATTGAGCTCAAGAGGAAGTCACTATGCTTCTGAAAGACATATTTAGTGTCTATTAAGGCCAGTTAGAATTGAACAATATTTTTCAAAGAACATAAAAATAACAGATTTTTTTTCCTTTCTTCATTTGAGAAGGTATAAAAGTGGGTGGACCAAAGAAATCAAGAAAGGTGTGGACTGAACCTGCAAATTGGCACTTTCAAATATTATATTTTATTTTTAAATTGAAGTCTGTTACAAAAAGGAGGATATAGGTGGTGGGAAGTGCTTGAAAACTGATCGCAGAGCTCTCTTAAATAGCACCATTTCAAAACTTGCAGTTTTCTTGTTTTCTGAAATAGGGCTAATAAGAGGTACACCCGTCAAACACACTTTAATGCATTAACTGCCATTTCAGTTTTATAAGAAGACTCATCTATGTACTCATCTAAGAGTCTGAATGGGCTGTGATGGGGCAGAGTTGCATATTCTGACAACCAGAGGCTGCAATCTCTTCCTTCTCTAACAATACAGAGACATAGCCTTTACTGTACATATGTAAGACATCAGTGCTTTTTTTCAGACCACCATCATGACTTCTTTATGAATTAGGTTTACGTAAGTTGTACAATAGATGTACCCTTGAAAGATGGTGAAAATTGGTTATTTTCTATATATCATAGTATATTTGAAATTTCTCTAAGAGAACTTAGCTTTTAAAGGAACACTTTAGTGAATATTCTTATGAAGTGAGAAATATTTTGGTATTTGAAATAATCACACCCAAGTTGCTTCTGTCATGAATTTAGACAGTCCCAAGTTATTTTTCTCCACGTGTCTGTCAGTTTGTCCTACTGGAGGAGCTTACGTGTTGCTGTGATGCTGGAAGCTATGCCACCAGTATTCAGATACCAGCAGGGTCACCCATGGTGGACGAGTTTCAGCTGAGCTTCCAGACTAAGACAGAATAAGAAGGACCCAGCAGTCTACTTCTGAAAAAATTTAGGCAGTGAAAACTGTATGAATAGCAGCAGAATATTGTATGACATCATGTCAGGTTGGAAGGCACTCAAAATACAACTGGGGAAGAGTTGTTTCCTCAAAGTAGAATCAACCTTAATGACATCGATGGAGTCATGCATTCGGGACCTGCATTTGCTAATGTGGCATGACTCAAAATGAGAAGAAGTAGCTGCAAACATCCGTTAATAACTGGAACATGGAATGTACGAAGTATGAATCTAGGAAAATTGGAAATCATCAAAAATGAAATGGAATGTATAAACATCGATATCCTAGGCATTAGTGAGCTGAAATGGACTGGTACTGGCCATTTCGAATTGGACAATTATATGGTCTACTATGCTGGGAATGACAACTTAAAGAGGAATGGCTTTGAATTTATAGTCAAAATGAACATTTCAAGATCTAGCCTAAAGTACAATGCTATCAGTGATAGGATAATATCTATATGCCTACAAAGAAGGCCAGTTAATAGGACTATTACTCAAATTTACTAACCAACCACTAAGGTCAAAGATGAAGACACTGAAGTTTTTTACTGGCTTCTGTAGTCTGAAATTGATTGAACATGCAATCAGGATGCATAGATAATTACTGGTGATTAGAATGCAAAAGTTGGAAACAAAGAAGAATTGGTAGTTGGAAAATACAGCCTTGGTGATAGAAATGATGCTGGAGATCGCATGATAGAATTTTGCAAGACCAGCAACTTCTTCATTGCAAATACCTTTTTCCACCAACATAAATGGTGACTATACACATGAACCTAGTCAGATGGAATACACAGGAATAAAATCAACTACATCTGTGGAAAGAGACAATGGAAAAACTCAATATTATCAGTCAGAACAAGGCCAAACATTGACTGTGGAATAGACTATCAATTGCTCATATGCAACTTCAAGTTGAAACTGAAGAAAATTAGAAAAAATCTACAAGAGCCAAAGTAAAACCTTTAGTATATCCTACCCGAATTTAGAGACCATCTCAAGAATAGATTTGATATGTTGAACACTAATGACCAAAGACCGTATGAGTTGTGGAATGACATCAAGGACATCAGCCATGAAGAAAGCAAGAGGTCATTAAAAAGACAGGAAAGAAAGAAAATACCAAAATGGATGTCAGAAGAGACTCTGAAAACTTGCTGTTAAACGTCAAGTAGCTAAGCAAAAGGAAGAAATGACGAAGTAAAAAAACTGAGCAGAAGATTTCAAGAGGCGGCACAAGAAGACAAAGTAAAGTATTATAATGACACGTGCAAAGAGCTGGAAATAGAAAACCAAAAGGGAAGAACACACTCAGCATTTCTCAAGCTGAAAGAACTGAAGAAAAAAATTCAAGGCTTGAGTTGCAATAGTGAAGGATTCTATGGGGAAAATATTAAACGACTCAGGAAGCATCAAAAGAAGATGGAAGGAATACAGAGTCATTATACCAAAAAGAACTGATCAACATTCAGTCATTTCAAGAGGTAGTGTATGATCAGGAACCGATGGTACTGAAGGAAGAAGTCCAAGCTGCCCTGAAGGCAATGGTGAAAAACAAGGCTCCAGGAATTGACGGAATACTAATTAAGATGTTTCAACAAATGGATGCAGCACTGGAAGTGCTCACTCGTCTGTGCCAAGAAATTTGGAAGACAGCTACATGGCCAACCAACTGGAACAGATCCATATTTATGCCAATTCCCAAGAAAGGTGATCCAAATTATGGAACAATATCATTAATATCACACAAAAATAAAATTTTGCAGAAGAGCATTCAAAAGTGGCTGCAGCAGTATACCAACCGGGAACTGCCAGAAATTCAGGCAGGATTCAGAAGGGGACGTGGAACCAGGGATATCATCGCTGATATCAGATGGATCCTGGAGGAAAGCAGAGAATACCAGAAAGATGTTTACCTGTGTTTTATTGACTATGCTAAGGCATTCAACTGTGTGGATCATAACAAATTATGGATAACATTGAGAAGAATGGGAATTCCAGAACACTTAATTGTGTTCATGAAGCACCTGTACATAGATCAACAGGCTATTGTTAAGACAGAACAAGGGAATACTTCGTGGTTTAAAGTTATGAAAGATGTGTGTCAGGGTTGTATCCTTTCACCAAATCTATTCAGTCAGTATGCTGAGCAAATAATCTGAGAAGCTGGACTTTATGACGAAGAAAGGGGCATCAGAATTGGAGGAAGACACATTAACAACCTGGATTATGCAGATGACATAACCTTGCTTCCTGAAAGTGAAGAGGGCTTGAAGTACTTGCTAATGAAGATCAAAGACCACAGCCTTCAGTATGGATTACACCTCAAGATAAAGGAAACAAAAATCCTCACAACTGGACGAATAAACAACATCATGATAAATGGAGAAAAGATTGAAGTTGTCAAGGATTTCATTTTACTTGGATCCACAATCAATACCCACGGAAGCAGCAGTCAAGAAATTAAAAGAGGCATTGCATTGGGCAAATCTGCTGCAGAAGACCTCTTTAAAGTGTTAAAAAGCAAAGAAGTCACCTTGAGGACTAAGGGGCACCTGACCCGAGTCATGGTGTTTTCAATCGCTTCATATGCATGCAAAAGCTGGAAAATGAATAAGGAAGACAGAAGAATTGACGCCTTTGAATTGTGATGTTGGCGAAGAATATTGAATATACCATGGACTGTCGAAAGAACAAACAAATCTGTCTTGGAAGAAGTACAGCCAGAATGCTCCTTAGAAGCAAGAATGGCAAGACTACGTCTTACATACTTTGGACATGTTGTCAGGAGAGATCAGTTCCTGGAGAAGGATATCAAGTTTGGTAAAGTACAGGGTCGGCGAAAAAAAGGAAGACCCTCAAGGAGATGGACTGACACTGTGGCTGCAACAACGGGCTCAAGCAGAACAATGATTGTGAGCATGGCGCAGGACCGGGCAGTGTTTCGTTCTGTTATTCATAGGGTCACTGTGAATCGGAACTGACTCGACGGCACCTAACTACAACAGCAACAAGTTATTTTGTTTTGTGTATATGTAAGTAGGAAGCATTGGACAAGTATCAGATAGACATGGAGCCAGCTATTAGAATTTTAAGGTGATTGCATCACTGATAATATTAAACAGCTCTTTGATACTCCATGTAGTGACACCATTGTTATTTGTATTCTTAACCAAAGGATACCAAGGTAATGAACTACTCATTAATATTGAGTAGTTTTGGGGGAATCATAATAAATATTACAATGGTAAAAGGTAAATTGTTAATGTAGACCCTCCCTATCATTTATCTTTCATACCTATTGGTACAATAGTTTGTTTGCAGAAAAGATATGGTGTTACTAAGATTTATATTTTTATAAGTACTCTTACATACCAGAATCTCCATAAAAATGAATAAACATACACTTGGATTTTCACACAAATAACCTCAAACATTGACATACATACAGAAGCTCAATTTCTGAATTTGGCAATTTCTATTCCCTGTTGTAAAGGTACGTAAAACACAGCAATTGCAAACTTGAAATGTAGAGTTAGATCTATGCTTGGTTCCTGTACTCCTGTGTAATGCAGTGAAAGTTACTTATTCTTGAAGTCTAAATTCACTTGTTTGATTAATAAGGGGCTATAATAGCACTGGGCTCATAGAACTATTATGAAGATATGGTGACATAATTCATGTAAGTCATGTATGTCATGAATTCATGACATAATTCAGGTAAGATGCATACCACTGAAACTAGTACACAATAAATAATATGTGAATTGTAATTCTTCATATTGTTTTATACCACTTGTCAGAAACCCTGGTGTAATGTTTAAGAGCTCGGCTGCTAACCAAAATATCAGCAGTTCAAATCCACCAGGCACTCCTTGAAAACCCCATGGGGTGTTTTTACTCAGTCCTATAGGGTTACTATGAGTCAGAATCAACTCGATGGCAATGGGTTTGGTTTATTTTTTGGTTGTAGAAAATTATTATAACCACCATGAGCCTGAAGAACTCATAACTCTCTTGGCAGTTATTGATGGATGTTCCTTGCTTTATACTACAAAATACAGATAGATGATAGATATATTCCCTCCAACACATACATATATTTTACATGCCATACTTACATTTTTTTGAGAAGACAATTTTCATAAATTTTAATTACATGTTTCCCATATTAAGCAGGACAAATAGGCTATTTTTAAAATTATTTCTGCCCATACAGCTTGCAGTCTGGTAATTCCTAATCTTTATTTCGTAGAACTCTTTTCATTTTGAGTAATTTTACTGTGATTATGAGTTCATATTTCGACTATTATATGTAAATGAAGTTAAGTTGTATTTGCATCATACTAAGATTCACTTAATCATAATATTCCTAATCAAGTGACAAAGATTTTAGATACATGTAGCTTTAATGAATGTAGTTAATTAGCTTTAATATGCAAATGAGGGCTTTTAAATAATGTTTTAAAAATTTTATTATAGAAAAAATTATTATTCTGTTACAACTTTATAGAAAATATTGGAAGCTGACAAGTTCAATCCAACAGTTTTTTGTAGTTTCTGAATGGAGAGTTTTAAGATAATTTATTGACCTATCTTATCATAAATAACTGTATGCTAATTAGTTAAATGTCTGACTGACTAACCTTTTAAAATGATAAAATTGCAGCTTCCAGTTAGTAACTATCTCATCTATAAAAGCACAATCTACTAAAAGATAAATCATGAGTTACTGTACAACTTAAATTTCCTGGAAAATGGAACAAGTATATGCATGGATATAATACATATTGTAATTAATAAGAAACACTCAATAGTCCTCAATTCCTTTTGAAAGCATGGATTTAATAAACAGTTCAATTTAATTTTCTAGTAGCCACCTTTCTACATGTGGAGGTAAGATAACAATGCTTTTTTTAAAATTCTGAATATGTAAGTCAGAAGATCTCTGTCCCAATTCTGGCACCACAGGTGCTCTGATCTTGGGGAAATTATTTAATTTCTTTAAAACTCACTCTCCTCATCTTTAAAATAGCAATAATAATGATACTTATACACTTATTAAATTATATAATATTATGCATATTAATTTTAAAATACAAGCACTTAATAAATATGAGCCATTGTCATTTTTATTTACTGTGGGAAGAGAATAGCTTTATGAATGCATTTCTTGATACTTTGCCCACCATTATGGGACTTGTTATTCTATAAGAGGAAAGTTACAGGGTATGGAAGACTTTTATAGAACTGCATAAATGATCTCTGTAGTGTAGTCGCTCCCTGAAGAGGAATTACATCAACCCTTCCTAAGCATGAAACTGACATGAAATATTTTGGTCCATTCCAGGTTAGACAATAAGTGTCTGGAGTACTTAACTAACAAACATGCATCCCATAAAATTAGGATGTCTCTCACCCTCTCTCTCTCTCGCTCACTGTGAAACCAGACTTCTCTACACCCTGACCATTGTGCACATATTTAGACATTAATGACCTTACTCAACCCATTCTGCAATTCAGCATAACTTTAGCAGGATATCTTTGGATTCTGTACTTTGGAGTCATATTTAAAGTAGTTTATAATCTGACTTGATACCCAAAGATTTGTGCAATGTCAAAATTAACATGGACTGAAATAAAAATCCATTTGAGAGTGACTGATTATCATGCAAGGAAATTTAGACTGTGACAGTATTTTCTTGTCCTATATAAATACATATCCAAGAAGAAATATTTTAATGGCTTATGTTATTAAATATAGAAGTATAAGTTTTTAACTTCTTTTAAAGTACTTCCACATCAAGTTGGCATATACTCCGTTCTCACATAAACCTTGTCAAAGAGATAAGGCATAAATAATACTAAGTTTTATTTTATAAATAAAGAATTGATGAATGGGACAATACTGAGTTATTGAAGAAGACAGATTCAGAGAGCT
This sequence comes from Trichechus manatus latirostris, assembly GCF_000243295.1. Taxonomy (NCBI): domain Eukaryota; kingdom Metazoa; phylum Chordata; class Mammalia; order Sirenia; family Trichechidae; genus Trichechus; species Trichechus manatus. Next base: position 17,756,353 of record NW_004443968.1, read on the forward strand.
GGATTGTAAGTGGAATGTTACTGTTTTGGACTGTCAGGCATGTAAGCAATTGGCACGTGCAGGCACACATGTAAACCCACACACATTTAAAACAAGGGGATAATGAATGCATGTTAGACTATGAGGTAACCAATAATCTTTGCCTGTCTATTATCAACATAAAGAAAACATAAATCCTCACATCATGGTTAATGGAGAAAATAATGAAGTTGTCAAGGATTTCATTTTACTTGGATTCACAATCAATGTCCATGGAAGTAGCAGTCAAGAAATTAAATGATGTATTGCATTGAGCAAACATGCTGAAAAAGACCTCTTTAAACTGTTAAAAAGTAAAGCTGTCAGTTGAGGACTAAGGTGCACCTGACCCAAGCCTTGGTATTTTCAGTTGCCTCATATGCATGCAAAATCTGGACAATGAATAAGAAAGACTGAAGAAGAATTGATGCCTTTGAATTATGTTGTTGGTGAAGAATATTGAATACACCATGGACTCCAGAAGAACAAAAAAATCTGTCTTGGAAAAAGTACAGCCAGAATGCTCCTTAGAAGTGAGGCTGGAAATACTTCATCACATGTAGTTTAGACATGTTATTAGGAGGGATTAGTCCCTGGAGAAGGACATCATATTTGGTGTCTTAGGCTGGGTTCTCTAGAGAAGCAAAACCAGTAAAGCATATAAATATATAGAGAGAAATTTATATCAAGGAAATGGCTCACTTGGTTGTGGAGGCTAGAACATTGGTCAGGCTGGAGGCTTCTCCTGATTCATGCAGCCTCAAGAGCTTGCAAACCTAAGATTGGCAAGTCAGGCAGCAGAACTCTTGCTCACAGGCTTCAAAGACTGATGAGTCCCAAGATCGGCAGGCAAGACTGCAGGTAAGCTGCTAGCTCAAGTCCCAAGAACCAGAGGTCAGACGAACAGGAGCCAGGTGCAGGATCCAGAGCGAGCAAAAGCCTAAGAGCCTTGCCAGAAAGTCCACTTATGTTTAATGCAGACCACACCCCCAAGGAAACTCTCTTTCAACTGATTGGCTACTTACAGCAGATCCCATCATGGAGGTGATCACATTATATTAAATCTCATCATGGAAATGATTACATCATTATGTTGTTGTTGTTGTTAGGTGCTGTCGAGTTGGTTCCGACTCATAGCGATCCTATGAACAACAGAAGGAAACACTGCCCTGGCCTGCGCCATCCTCACAACCATTGTTACCCTTCAGCCCATTGTTGCAGCCACTGTGTCAATCCATCTCATTGAGGGCCTTCCTTTTTTTCACTGACCCTGTACTTTATGAAGCGTGATATCCTTCTCCAGGGGCTGATCTCTTCTGACAACATGTCCAAAGTATGCAAGACATAGTTTCACCATCCTTGCTTCTAAGGAGCATTCTGGTTGTACTTCTTCCAAGACAGATTTGTTCATTCTTTTGGCAGTCCATGGTATATTCAATATTCTTCGCCAATACCACAATTCAAAGGTGTCAATTCTTCTTCAGTATTCCTTATTAATTGTCCAGCTTTCACATGCATATGAGGTGATTGAAAACACCATGGCTTGAGTCAGGCGCACCTTAGTCCTCAAGGTGACATCTTTGCTTTTCAGCACTTTAAAGAGGTCTTTTGCAGCAGATTTGCCCAATGCAATGCGTCATTTGATTTCTTAACTGCTGCTTGCATGGGTGTTGATTGTGGATCCAAGCATAATTAAATCCTTGACAACTTCAATCTTTTCTCCATTTATCATGATGTTGTTTACTGGTCCAGTTGTGAAGATTTTTGTTTTCTTTATGCCAGACTATATCATAACTACCAAAGCACTGAGAATCCTGGCCCTGCCAAGTTGACCCACAACCCTAACAAACATACTTGTTAAAGTAGTGGGTCCTGGAAGGAGAAGAAGACCCTCAACAAGATGGATGGACACAGTGGGCTCAAGCATAGCAAGGATTATGAAGGTGGTGCAGGACCAGGCAGTGTTTCGTTCTGTTGTACATAGGGCTGCTATGGGTCGGAACTGACTCAGAACTGACACCAACATTCTTAAATTTAAATGTCAACCTATTATCAACCTATACTCTCAAAGTAATCGTCGATGAAATCAATAAAAATTCTTCAGAACTGTCTGTAATCCCAAAAGCCCAAAGCTCAAATCTTAACATGCCCCAAGTTTTTAAAATATTCAAAAATTTCCTCAAATATTTAGTGAAAAGTGTTTACATTTCATCTAAGATAGTCATAAAGAGCCAAAATACTGTCTATAAACCAAAGACTGAAGAGATGTAGACTATGAGAAATACTCCCTTGGGATAATAGCTCAGAGTGATCTTTCACATCAAAGTCAACTTTACAAAGACTCATTATTAAACTGACTAAGTAAAGGAGTTGTCAGTTAGGAAACAAACACATAGCCGTTCATACACATGGGGAAAGGCATCCTTTGGAGCTTGCTTGGATCTTCCAGCCTGATTTCTACTCTGATAAATGCTTCTGAAATGGAAAATAATTTGGAATTTTGATGATTGTGTAGGAAGAAAGAAGTTTGGGTTTTATAAATTTAAAAGACATTCCATATGTTAGTTTTTAATTATCTTTTTTTATGATAGAATTTTACAAAAATTGTTTCTTTTGTCTTGCTTTAATTATATATGTGATTCTTGAAATAGAAATATAAAGTATGATTATTTTCAAAATGTTACAAAGCAGAAAATGCTAGTGAGTACTGTTTAAATACCCACAGGGAAAGTGTATCCATTTAAATGGATAAAATTTGTTAAATTCACAGCTTTAAGCAAGAAGAAGACTTTATTTTAGTTACTATCTATCAGATTCCACCACTAGTTATAGCTTGCAAGCACATTTCCAAAATAAAACCAATTTTGGGGGTAAAACATTAACATTTTATCCTTTCTAAAGTAAGAAATTTTGGCCAAGATGTTAGTGTCTTAGTTATCTAGTGCTACTATAATAAAAATACCACAACTGAATGGCTTTAAAAAACAAAAATTTACTCTTTCACAGTCTAGGAGTTTAGAAGTCTGAATTTAGGCTGTCAACTCCAGGGTGAGGCTTTCTCTCTCTGTTGGCTCTGGGGTAAGGTCCTTGTCATCAATCTTCCCTTGTATTTAGGAGTTTCTCAGGGCAGAGACCCTGGGTCCAAAGGATGCACTCTTCTCCAGGATCTTCTTTCTTGGTATTATGAGGTTCCTCCTCTCTTTGCTCAATTCTCTCTTTTATATCTCAAAAGAGATTGACTCAAGATACAACCTAATCCTGTAGACTGTCCTGCCTCATTAACATAACTGCCTCTAATCATGCCTCGATAACAAGATACCAAAAAAAAAAAAAAAACCCATTGCCAATGAGTCGATTCCAACTCATAGCAACCCTGTAGCTACCGTGTAACATTATAGAGGTTAGGATTTACAACACATAGAAAAATTACATCAGATCACAAAATGGTAGACAACCACACAATAATGGGAACCACAGCCAAGTTGACACATTTTTGAGGGGCATAATTCAATCCATGACAGCTATGTAGAATACCTAAGCATTATTTCTTCTTGATTTAATATTTATTGACAAAGCATCCATCTCTAAGATGTTGCCAGATAACTACTTCACATCTCAAGTATGTATATGACTATGATGTCAGATCCATTATCTTTTTCAAGATGCAAATTTTATTGTCATCAAGTTGTTGTTGAGGGGAGAATTAGTATGTTTGGGAGAGATAATAAGTAACATTTATTTTACCACATCATTTATATAATTTATGCTGTGACAAATAATTTGTATTTAAAATAGAAGAAAATATTTAAATTTAAATCACCCTTACTAACACTTTAGTTATAAGAGGCTACTGATGAGATTGAATGAAACTTTGATTTATGAACTGTAAATCTTCTTTTAGGATCAAAAGAAAAAAAAAAACCTATAGACAAGGTTTGCTAAAGCAATAGTAAATATCTCTCTTGGGTTCTTTTAGACATTGTTGGTTTGAAGGAAAAGATGTGGAGTTATGAGTTCAGAGTTTCTTCCAGTTCTTAGATGTAGTCATCTCTAAAAAATTACATTGCAAATTGCTATCTATATCACAAGTTGATATGGAGGGAAAATAAGAAAATACTTTAAAAAGCTTACCTGTCAGTGTTTAAACAATTCAACACTTAGGTTTATGTTATATAATCTATCTCTAGTTTTCAAATTTTCAGAAAATTTTTGTTGCACATAAAAATGGAAATGCCGTATCTAAATTTGCTTGCCACCATTCTGACCACACATATACCCTGGCAAATTAATGACTAAGAGCCTTAATGAGCATTAATGCGTTGGGGGAAAAAACAAGGAAGAACCAAACATATGTTTGCATGAATAATGGTGTCATAATTGCATTTTTTTTTGTTGTATGCAAGTGAATATGCAGATGTAAACAACAGCTAGGGTCTCTCAAAAGTCAAGTTAAATTCAAAAAAACATTTTATTAATTCAAAACACATTTTATTAAATGTCTCTAATGCACCTAGCACTTTGCTAAACCAAACCAAACCTAACCAACTACCACTTAGTCAATTCCAACTCATGGCAACCGCATGAGTGTCAGAGAACTGTGTTCCATAAGATTTTTTTTTTTTTAAGGTAAAAAAGTTTTATTCATCATATATTTAAAAGGACAAAAGTGGGAAGCAGACAAGCATGCTGCCACAGCCATGTCTGCCCGAGTCCAAAGAATATTACAGAATAGGTAAGAACGGGACAACAGACAAGCATGCTGCCACAGCCATGTCTGCCCGAATCCAAAGAACGATTACGGAGCCATCAGTATATATTAACATCACAAAATGCGTAGAATCATTGAAAGCATCACTTTTTCACTGATTGGCTAGAAATTATAATCTTACATTTTGAATCATCTTTCTTAACAATCATTGGTACAGGTTTCAGTTACAAAAGTCAGGAGGGTCTTCATTGGTCCAACAAATTCTTATTCACTAAATGTTAATGGAAAAAGAAAAAAGGTGAGAAGTCCTTTGGTTTTATTAGCCTTTTGTGAAAACTTCCTTAAGATAATTTCTGAGATTGTCCCATCTGTTGTCTTATCTCAGGGCCCAGTTGATGTGTCTTTGTGAGTCTGTGAGGGCTCAGCCCCAGTTGGGTCACAATTGTCCATGCTCAAGGAGAGGGAATAATAACTCCAATATTATTTCCTAAATCAGTCCCTCCTTTTGATCTGAGATTGGAGATAACACATTGATAATCAATACCTGGACTTAGTCGAGCTCCTAGATGGCAGCCATTGCAGGCTCTTTAAACTCACAGTGTTGGTTTTCCACTGGATACCATCTGGTTCTTCACCAGGTTATTAAATAAGAGCGATGTTCCAATAAATGGCATTGCCGGAGTGAACAGACTCAATGTACATCAACATTTTAGCCTGAGGCCTTCTTTTGCCTTTTAGGTGTGCAAGACAATACAGCATTATGCCTAATACTATCAGGATGCAGACGAAGAATATTACTATCCCTTGCAGTAGTGATCTAGCCCATGTACTTATTGCTGATGGTAACCAACCAAATAAATCTGGTGTTTGTAAGGGTGTGACAATGTGTAATCAAGTAGCTTGCTGTCTAACTCTATGTATATCTTGTCTACAGTACAGACTACACTTTCTTGGACTAATAAAAAAAATCAAAGGTTACTTTGTTATCTCATGTCACCTTGGCTTATGAGATCAGAGATCACTGTTGTGCTTCTATCTCATCTATTATTTGTCCAATAGTGACTGACAAATTTTTCTTAAAGATTTCTCCAACTCAGATATACCATAAGTAGGAATTAAGCTACCAACCATACCCTAAATGATGGACCAATGGGTTTTCTTCTGACTTTCATTTTACAATCTTAACATTACCTTTTCAATATTTACTAGCATTGTTACTATGAATACTTGAAGATAATCCTAAAGTTTCCGAAGTGCATTGTCTATGCATTTGTCAGGAATCTAAACAAGAGATTGCCCACGCAAATTCACTATCAATTGGAAAGGAATCATCTAAATTAGAAACATATCTACACAGAAACATATATCCATAAGGAGCACACAAAGTTTGTCTAGAAGAAACAGAAAATATAGAAAAATTTACATGTGACAAGTTTTCATTAGAGAACTAATGATGAGCAAGATAATACAGGATGGACCTTTCCTGTAGGAGGTCTTCAGTTAGTCTATTTAAAACATACTAAGTGTTCTGCCCAAGGGCAAGCTGCTTCTCCTTGGTTTACCTATTAACAGTCATGAGTCACTTTCTCAGAAGCAGAAATGGAACCAAAGACAAAACGGAGTCTGAGCCATGAGGTCAATCTCCTCTGAGAATCTGGTTTCTTTAAGATACAAAATTTTCTGCATCGTAAGAGGGTGACTGTTTGATTACAAACATTAGCCAGGTATTTCATATGACGTTGTCTTAAAGACTGCTTAAACTAATTACTAATTTACCCTGATCTTTGAAGTTAGTTTCCTAAAACAGACTGAATTCTTCAAAAAAAAAAGAAAAAAAAGCTCGATACCCAGAGCAAAATGGTCTTACTAGTTTATCTGGACCATTGTTTGACTCAAAGTATCTTCAGGAACCAGTTTTTTTCTCAAAGCTCAAGGTTCAAGAGGACACCCAAAGACAAATACCCTGTGCGGGTTGCCTCAACCTCCCTGAAAGCCAGAACTCTGGATTCCAGGAGAATTATATACAACTCTCTCATCATTCTTTCGTTTGGATCATGATCTTGTTATAGAATCTTTTATCAAAAATGCTGAACAAATGGTAATTGGACATCATCTGGTTTTTAAGATCCCAGGCACCATATAGCAAACTAGGAAATAAAACAGAAACACTAACAATTGTATTAGGCCACTTGCCTGAAATAACCAATGAAACCATGACCCTAAGGTCTTTGAACCATGGAAACAAATTTCATGAGGTGTCTGTCTCTACATAAGCAGCTTCAGTAACTGCTTTTCATGTGCCTCAACAGCAACTACATTCTGCAAAACCTCAGAGTGAATATTAATATAAATACAGCAACATTTATCTATTGAGGCACAAACTGTTTCTTAAGAGACTAACAGAAAATCTAATGCTGTTCTATTTTGTAAAATCATAGCTCAAATTTCAGACAGTTCTCTGGTTATGATATCTACAACTTGGCTAAGTTTACCAACAGGAACTTCTAATTCAAGAGTTACCATACCTAAACCCATTAGTTAGATAATTTAGGAGAAAGGAGAATGATTTCTTATATCCAGAAATTAGGACCTTAAAATATCAGCAATATTGAAAAAGCCATAGTTTCTTTTACTTTACTCAGTCTTATGTAGTTAATTTCTGTTCCACGTGATTCTGGATCAGCCGCGGTCTGCAAACTCATCAGCTTCTGCATAGGAGCTCTGGAAATTTTATTCAGTCTAGTCACAGTCTTTTTAGCAAGTCCAGTATAGTCCATCTTTTTTGGAGATATTTTGGTCAAACTTTTTCAGCAATCAGCAAAGTAAAAACTTATCTGCAGATGACAAAACTTAATTTGGCCATGATTAATTGTTAAACATAATATTCTTAATAGTGAAAGACCTGATAGAAATTAATTATAAGCATAATATAAAGGCCAAATAAAATCAGTTAAAAAAAAAACTTTAGATTAGAAATATTTCTAAATATAGCCATTAACCATATTCAAAGAGCTTCAGATATAATGCATAATAATTTTGAGACAAAAGACCATATAGTCAGGATATACTAAGAAAATACCAAGATTATCAAATCTGTAAATACCTGAATAGTAATAAATAAAACTTCATAGGAAAATGATGTGAATTGCCAGATCAAACCATTGGCTTTGATAATGCTAGATTTAAAAAGATAAAGTTGCAACCAAGTTAGCAATAAAGAGATAATAATACAGGTCACTGTGAAACAATACTTAAGTTATTTAACCAAAGATCTTAAAGTAAAACCCTTAGCTTTCTTTTCTAAAAGCCATGAGGCTTAGTATTCAGACTCAGGAATCTTATTGTAATGAGAGGCCAAACCTTTGTCTTCCAGGCAGATTATACGAAGAATAAATTAACCCTTTAACTCAGAAATTAAAGAAAACTTTGTTATTTTAACTGTGAGAAACCCAATTCTTTGTTTTATATGGTACTTAACATTAAAACTCCTAAAAATCTCCTAAATTAAACCATTAAACTTTAGTCAGGCAGATGAAACTTGACCATATCAAATAAATTTCTTTTTCAATAAACCTCTTAAAGGTTGCCTTTGTTGTATATCTCTTACAGTGTATCCCTTTAAATGGAAAAAATGAACACTTATTTGCACACTTAAATATACGTATATATCCTCTTGTGGCATAAAAAGGCAAAGTATATGAACTTAAATTATGACAAATTCTATTAAATTAATAACATCAATAAGCTACCTAAAATACCTTTGGAATTATTTTAAGCCTGTATACCACAAAACATAACTGTTGTTGAAAGAAAAGTCTATTTAAACATTCTAAGATTTCATTCAACTTTTACTACTTCTCATATTTTCCCCAATCTAATTTTAGCCCTTAAAGATTTTATCAACTGGCTTTGGAAATCACAAAGTCTCTGCTCACTTGACCAATTCATTGATATAGATATAACCTTAAGTGTTTGGTACTGCTGGAAACATTTTTCCAGGCCACTTCAGGTGCCTCTCATTGTGATTCCTATTTTTTTTTTTTTACTTCTTAAAGTTCCCCTATAATAGAGAGAACTTGTTTACAGTTCTAAGATTAGGATCTACCCAATTTCTGATAACTATAGCCAAGCAGCAATTTTTCTTATCTTTTGTCTTAAAAGAGTCTCCACCTAGCTGGAAAGGGGTCTTTCAAAAGCATCCCTGGAGCTACAGGACCTTGGAGACTTGGAGCTGGGGAGGCCTGATCCTGCCCTGCCCTCACTCTCTGGACTCATGGAAGACATTTACATATGTTTAAATTGATGGAGGCATTTTGAAAGACAAAAGATAGCTAATTTATTTCTTTTTTACTGTTCCGGAACTGCTACTTTTACTTTAAGACAAAACTATCCTTTTTCCTCAAATAAAAAGCATTTCATATAATATTTAGCTTAAGTTACTTAAAAAGGTTTCACTTTTAAGATTGACATAGTATAAAACATAAAGATCTTAGTGTAGTTTTCAAATAGACCAATTCATATGAAAGTTTCTCCAAGTAGCTATTAAAAATCTAAATCACAAAGACAGGCACAAGATGCAGTTTTTTCTGGATTAAGAAGGAACTGAGGTTCTATGGCTAGCCTTACAAAAAACAGCAATTCTTAGCCATAGCCGCTAATCTAATACAAGACAAACTTAGACACAATGTTCTAGACCAGAAGCAAGCTCTTAGAACAAAAGGAGACAGAAAGACCACATAAGCTCACCGGATAATACCACACAAAGCAAGGATATGGGGATCTTAGTTTCTAAAAGTGTATATAGCAATTTTTGATAAGATCGACTCAATTCAACAGAAAAAACAGGTACAGAACTACCACTTCTCCCTTAAATATCAAAACACAGGTCAGGAGCTGTCACCTCCCCCTGAGAATTTGGCAAAACAGGCAAGAGCTGCCACCTCTCCTTGCGACTTTGGCAAAAGAGAGCACTATTTTCCAGGTTTTCTCTGAGCCATAAAAAGGTCAGAATTTTGCAGCTTATAGTGATTCACAGCTCTTTGAAAATAGAATTACCTCTTCAAACGCCCAAATCCAGGCCTAAACTGCAGTTCACTTAAAGAGTTACTAAATGTCTCTCTTAACCAAACGATCAAGCAAAAATCTAAGAAAGATTCTCCTTAATCAATTAACTGGTTTTACAAACAAATATGCCAAACAAAACTTAAGAAAACATGGGCAATAGAACAACAAAACATAAGCAAAGGTTCGTTTTCTGAGAGCACTCACCCCGTCAATGTGGAAGGGACATGGAGTGGGAACACATGGGTCCAGAAGATAGGACCTTTCTTTGCTGGCTTCTGCTCCACAGTCCAGGTCTCTTCAAAGTTGACTGGATTCGTAGCTTCAGATCCTGCTCACAGCACCATTAACTGTTGTAGGGGAAAAACATCACAAAGTTTAGTAAACTAAAAAGGAAGTTTTATTTGACATATATTCAAAAGGACAAAAGTGGGAAGCAGACAAGCATGCTGCCACAGCCATGTCTGCCAGAGTCCAAAGAATATCACAGAATAGGCAAGAATGGGAAAACGGACAAGCATACTGCCACAGCTATGTCTGCCTGAGTCCGTCCATAAGATTTTTAATGGCTGATTTTTTGGATGTAAAATGCCAGGCCTTTCTTTGAGGCACTCTGAATGGACTAAAACCTCCAACATTTTGGTTAGCAGCTGAGTACATGAGCCATTTGCACCACCCAGGGAGGAATTCAAAGATGAATACAAGAGGTGTTCAATCCTTTCAAGGAGCTCAATGTCTAAATAAAAGTAACATGGATAAAATGGTTCTGGTACCATGCTGAATGATGATATAATAACAGCAAAATCACACAACCATAAGAGCACACATGAGGATCTTAATCGTACTTGGTGAACAGAGGGAAGACTTTGTTGTATTAGTGACATAGTTTGATCTTGTACTGTGTAATGAGTTAAGCATATAAATGAAAAGGATTCATGAATGACAGGAAGGTCATAAGAATGAAATTTTGACTCTTTTGCTTTAAATTTTCTCAATAAAACTGAAGTAGTGCTAAATGCAGTGTAGTATATTGGATTGCATCCTGCAACATAAAAAGAACATTTATAGAAAATCTGGCGAAATTCAAATAGAGTCGGGAGTTTAGTTAATAGTAACGTATTACTGTTATTTGCTTTATTGGGTTATATTTATGAAGTTCATGGCCATTTTCATGTAGCATTATTATTGTTTGCTGTTAGACTGTATCAGTGGTTTCTAGGAATGCTCCTACTACCCACTGAGCCTTCCACATCTGATAGGAAGGAGCCAGTCAAACCCATTTCCCAGTTTGAATGTATCCTGTGGTATCTAGTAACGGAAATATTTAGATTAGTGGAGGCAACAGAAGTATGTTGGTGCTAAATTCTTCTAAACATGCAACTTACAAATGAAAGAAACTTGATGAATTTTTACCAAATCTAACAGAACCTCCCTCACTAAAAAGTGATACTACCAGTGAAATATGTGTGACTAATAGGAACTCTTCTAAATTTTAATAATAAAAACTAATTCTTATAGATCATGCCAGAAGAAAACCTGGATTATCCTTCTTTTTGTTCTATAGAAAATTATATTTAAAAATTGTTGTAATATGCAAGAGACAATAAAAATATGCAGCCTATATATTTATATATATGGATAAATTATTATATGAAAGGTCAATCAGTTAATTAATAAAATTATTAATTTTCTCAATTTTGGATTATTTTTATAAAATTTAATTTTCTAAAATTTGTATTTTGTTTCTAGTTTGTATAGTTATATTCCATATAGATACTCATTTTGTTTATTTTAAAATTATGATTTTTTTGTTATGTTTCTTGAAATGATTGCCCAAACTTTATAAACTTGAGGTAACAAAAGAAAACCTGAATTTATCTCTTTAAATGGAGCCATAAAAATAACTATGAATTTTTTTTCAAAAATAAATTGAAGTTAAAAAAAATACTGATAGATCTAAACTGAAGGGATCTCTGTTTGGGTGAGATCAAAAAGAACGTACCAAAAAGATAAATGGAGCAACGAGCACCGAAAGTGTCAGAAGAGTGCGTGCCCTGAGTCAGCTGGCGTTTGTTAGGGGGAAGAAAAAAAGCTCATATGAACAAAATGGGCTCTTTGAGGTATATACTGAATACAGTGAGCAAAGTTGTCCTAGGTCTGAAGAACAAGGAAGTATGTATTACGTAAACAAATGGTAAAGAGGGAGAGGACCTACTTGAGGTCTGCATTGCTTTAGTCTTCCGTGTCAAGGGGAAAGATTTTCAGAGAGATTGAACTAAATGCATACTGGCTCTTTAACTCTGATGCATCACATTACAGGACAAAGCGTAATTGCGGATGAGTTCTCCAGAGCTGCTTGCTGCCAGCATGTCCAATAAAAAAATGCAAGGATTTTACCTTCAGACTAACTTGGGTTTCCTGACTTTGAGTCTACAAAGCAGTAGTAATCAACTCATAGATCACTTCTTGACCACACCTGGAAAATAGTGATCGATTATAGAGATCCTTCTTTAAGAAAAATGCTAAACTCATTGGCACCATAATTGAGTCTTAAAAAGGCCATTCATTATTTGACTAAGCTAATTTTCCTAAGCCTTTGAATACCTTATACAGTATGGCAAGGCAGTTCTGGCATTTCAGCTTCATTTAGTATAGGCCACCTTTAGTTCATGTTTTAGCCAACCAACCAAATAATCTGTCCATTCCCTTTCTAATCACTCAAATTGAAACACTGAATGCACATTCTCTGCTTAGTGGGCCCATATCAATTTATTCAAACTGATCCAACTTTATGTAGCTTCCACCATTATCCCGTACCCTTAATATCCATTCACACGTATATCATCCAGATTTCTGTCTGGACAAAGTGGGAAAGAAAAATCTACCAGTTTCTTTGGAGTGTAGCACACCTTCTCGTGGTTCACACGTTGTATCTCACTCTTTGTGGTCTGCAGGGACTTGAGTCTGGTTACAGGTTTAAAAGGAAAGAAGTGTGGGTCCTGAGGACAATAAGCAATGTCTTTCAGGGCATCTGCCTCAAGGGAGGTCACTACCATTTCCTTAGGAAAAGTTGGATTAATCTTGTCAGATGTTGGCTGAAGGGGTGCTTCTACTATCAAAGATGACTCAGCAGAATTTGGGGGCTCAGTGTTCCCAATTTCATCAGTATCTGCCCATAAGTTCCCATTCCAATTTTATAGATTCCATTTCTTCCCATTCAATGCTTTCACTTTAATATCAGACACTCTGTGAGTTTGGCAATCAATCTGGGTTGTAATTCAGCCACTCACAGAATAAGATTCTGGGTATAATTTTCAGTAATCTCTTCTCTGTGGCTATAGGAGGTAAGGTCTTATTTGTGGACATACATAGCAACTTTCAGGTTATTTATGTGGCACTTGAGCTGGAAATTTGAAGCCCTGAGTTCATCCTTTTTTTTCCCCCTACTTTCTCCAGCAACCAATCAATGACATTATACTTGTCAGTTTGACAAAAATGTTTCAAAGGTATCAAATACATGAAAACCCAGAACCTTGTCTCTCTTAAGTATTTGATTAGGAGTATCCAGTGGTGATATTTTATGTACCTCTATTGCCACCTCATACCATGGACTTTCAATGTCCTCTTTACTACTAGAAATAGAATCATTAGTGCCGTTAAATGTACCTAGATTTGAGAACTAATTCCAGAAACCCCAAAACCAATTCTAAAAGCTTATCCTCAAGATGTTGTTCCTACAGAACCACTCTTCAATACCAAAAGTCTTAGTCAAGTTTCTCTAGAGAAAAGAACTAGTTATAATCTATATATCTATAGAACTATATAGCTATATAACTTTCACTGACTGATTGATTACATTAATTACATTATGGAAGTGATACAGATATATAATATATACCAAAAAAAAAAAAAAAAAACCATTGCCGTCGAGTTGATTCTGACTCATAAGGACCCTATAGGACAGAGTAGAACTGCTCCATAGTGTTTCCAAAGAGTGGCTGGTAGATTCAAACTGCTGACCTTTTGGTTAACAATGGTAGCTTGCTGTAGCTCTTAACTACTGTGTCACCAAGTCTCCATAATACGTACATATTCACATAGATTTATATCTAATTTATATCTATTCAGTAATTTATCTAATAGTATTTTAACATGTGGAAGGATAAGACTCTCCCTGTTTACCTTCTTTTCTTTAGATTGACTTAACTCTTTGTATATCTTAATCCTGTATTTAAACATTAGGGGACTTTTAATGTGTTACTCAAAAAAGTCCAGTGGAAACCCCCATGGCATAGTGCTTAACAGTTCCTCTGCTAACAAAAAGGTCAGCAGTACCAATCCACCAGGTGCTCCTTGGAAACCCTGCGGGGCAGTTCTACTCTGTCCTATAGGGTCACTATGAGTCAGAATCCCCTTGATTGCAATTTTATTTTTTATTTATTTATTTTTTAATCTGAAAATAGAGTTAGGCAACTCCTGAGACAGGAAGTCAAAAGTTATAGATTTAAATACTGGATATGTAACGATTTAGTTCAATCACCAAGGGCAGATTACACTCTAAATAAGCTTTACTCTTTTCTCTGTAAAAAGTGTGTAATAAACACTATAAAAGATTGCCAAAATAATTAGATAAGAAAATAAATTGCGATTATTGTTTTACAAATATATTTTTCTCCTCTTTCCAGATTGATATGCCAATTATTTCCTAAACGCTGGAAGGGTAAATCCCAATAAACTGCAATCAATGAAATATTTATTGGCAAATCGATACATTTATAGGAGATGATTTCCTAGAATTTGATTCATTCTTTTTCTTATTTTTCCCATACAAAAATTTATACATACATTGTTACGTGATTCTAATTGCTGTCCCCATACTGTGACAGCACACTCCTCCTTTCCACCCCTGATTCCCCATATCCATTCAACCAGCTCCTAACCCTCTCTGCCTTCCCATCTCACCTCCAGACAGAAGCTGCCCATTTAGTCTCTTGTATGTACTTGAGCTAAGAGGCACACTCCTCATGAGTATCATTTTATGTCCCACAGTCCAGTCTGATCCCTGTCTGAAGAGTTGGAATCAGAAATTGTTTTAGTTCTGGGCTGATAGAGAATCCAGAGGCCATGCTTTC
>NW_004443968.1:17771371-17773451 GCF_000243295.1 Trichechus manatus latirostris
TTCCATCCTTTTCTATGCTCTGAAATACCTTTAGTAGTAGTGGTGTTAACTCTTCTCTGAAAGTTTGGTAGAATTCTCCAGGGAAGCCATCTGGGCCAGGACTTTTTTTTTTTTGTTGTTGGGAGTTTTTAATTACCTTTTCAATCTCTTCTTTTGTTATGGGTTTATTTAGTTGTTCTCCCTGTGATCCTGTTAGTTTAGGTAGGTAGTGAGTTTCTAGAAATTTGTCCATTCCCTTTAGGTTTTCAAATTTGCCAAAGTACTCTTTTTTGAGTGTTGTTTCCTTGATATATTTTTTTCCATCCTTTGAGTTTTAGTTTGTGTCTTTAAGTCTAGGGTATGTCTTGGAGGCAGCACATAGACGGATAGTTTTTTTTTTTTTAATCCATTCTGCTGCTGTCTGTCTGTTTATTGGTGCATTTAGTGCATTTACTTTCAGTGTAATTATCGATAGGTGTAACTTTAGTGCTGTGGTTTTGTTGTCTTTTATTGTGTGTTGTTGATAGTTTCTTTGTTCCACTTAATTTTCTGTGCTAAGTCATTTTTCTTTATGTATTTTCTTTACATCTTTTTCATTACTGTTGATTTTGTACTTGCTGAGTCTTTATATTTTTCTAGTTTTTTATTTTGACTTTAGGATTGTTTGTTTCCTTTTTGGTTACCTTAATATTTGCCCCTATTTTTCTAAGTTTATACCAGTCTTTTATTTCTATATATTGCCTTGACTTCCTTTCCATACAAAAAAACTATATCTACATTTTTTAAGTCCCTCTTTTTTGTTTTGATGTTGTCATCTTTTACATATTGACTTTTGTTTCCCTATTTTCAGTGTTTTAGCTTTGATTTACTTTTTGACTTCCCTATCTGGGTTGAAGTCTGGTTGCTCTGTCCTGTGTTCTAGTCTTGGGTTTTATATGATGTTACTGATTTTCTAACTGGAGGACTCCCTTTAGTATTTCCTGTAATTTTGGTTTGGTTTTTGTAAATTCCCTAAACTGTTTATCTGGAAATAATTTTGCCATCATATTGGAGGGACAGTTTTGCTGGCTATATAATTCTTGGCTGGCAGTTTTTTTTCCTTCAAGGCTTTATATATGTCATCCCATTGCCTTCTTGCCTGCGTGGTTTCTGCTGAGTAGTCCAAATTTATTCTTATTGACTCTCCTTTATAGATGAATTTTTGTTTCTCTCTAGCCACTCTTAAAATTCTCCCTTTATCTTCAGTTTTTGCAAGTTTGATTATAATATGTTTTGGTGACTTTCTTTTTGGATCTATCTTATGTGAGGTTCGATGAGCATCTTGGATAGATATCTTGTCATCTTTCACAATATCAGGGGAGTTTTCTGCCAACAAATCTTCAACAATTCTCTCTGTATTTTCTGTTATCCCCCCTTGTTCTGGTACTCCAATCACTTGTAGGTTATTCCTCTTGAGAGAATCATACATAATTCTTAGTGTTTCTTCATTTGTTTTAATCCTTTTATCTGATTTTTCCTCAAATAAGTTGGTGTCAAGTGCTTTATCTTCAATCTCAGTAATTCTGATTTCCATTGCCTCAATTCTGCTCTTATGATTTTGTATTGATTTGTCTAATTCTGACATTTCATTGTTAATCTTCTGGATTTCTGATTGCTGTCTCTCTATGGATTCTTGAAGCCTATTAAATTTGTCATTATGCTCTTATCTTTTTAATTTCCTCTGTTGCGTGTTCTGCATTTTGCTTAATTTCCTTCCTAATTTTTTGAAAAGTTCTGTATATTAATCTTTTGTATTCTGCCTCCAGTAATTCCAAGAAATTTTCCTCCTCTGGAAAATTTCTAGATTATTTTGGGAGCTTGCTGAAGCCATCATAGATTTCCTCTTTGTGTGATTTGATATTGACTGTTGTCTCTAAGCCATTAATAAGTTATTATATTTATTTATTTTATGTTTTCTTACTGTGTCCTAGCTTCTTGTTTTGTTTTGATATGCCCAAATAGGCTGCTCATATGAGCTAGTTTGATTGTTGGCACCTTTGAAACTCTAATGTCTTGTCACCAGGTGGTTAGATCTGTTACTAGGTATGTGAGCTCAGGAGTC
>NW_004443968.1:17773551-17775764 GCF_000243295.1 Trichechus manatus latirostris
GGGCACCATCTAGTTCTTCTGGTCTCAGGCTGATGAAGTCTCTGGTTTATGTGGCCCATTCTGTCTCTTGGGCTAATACTTTCCTTGTGTCTTTGGTGTTCTTCATTCTCCCTTACTCCAGGTGGTTGCGAGAAATTGATGCATCTTAGATGGCCACTTGCAAGCTTTTAAGACCCCAGATACCACTCACCAAACTAGGATGCAGAACATTTTCTTAATAAACTTTGTTATGCCAGTTGACCTAGATATTTCCTGATAGCATGGTCCCCAGACCCCTACCCCTGCTACTCTGTCCCTCAAAGTGTTTGTATTCAGGAAACTTCTTGGCTTTGGTTTAGTCCAGTTGTACTGACTTCCCCTGTAGTGAGTGCTGTTCTTCCTTTCACCTAAGATAATTCTTATCCTCCAGCTAGTTAGTTAACCCTCCCCTCCCTCCCCACCCTCGTAAGCATCAAAGAATGTTTTCTTCTCTGTTTAAACCTTTTCTTGAGTTCATATAATAGTGGTCTTACACAATATTTGTCCTTCTGTGACTGACTAAATTCACTCAGCATAATGACCTCCAGCTTCCTCCATATTGTGAGATGTTTCATGGCTTCATCATTGTTCTTTATTGGTGTGTAGTATTCCATTGTGTGAATGTTCCATAATTTGTTTATCCATTCGTCCGTTGATGGGCACCTAGGTTGTTTCTATCTTTTTGCTGTTGTGAACAGTGCTGCAATGAACATGGGTGTGCGTATATCTATTCGTTTGACCGCTCTTATTTCTCTAAGATATATTCCAAGGAGTGGAATTGCTGGATCATATGGTACTTCTATTCCTAGCTTATCAAGGAAGTGCCAAATAGATTTCCAAAGTGGTTGTACCATTTTACATTCCCACCAACAGTGTATAAGTGTTCCAGTCTCTCCACAACCTCTCCAGCATTTATTATTTTGTTTTTTGGATTAATGCTAGTCTTGTTGGGGTGAGATGATATTGTATTGTAGTTTTGATCTGCATTTCTCTAATGGCTAATGATTGTGAGCATTTCTTCATGTGTCAGTTAGCCACCTGAATATCTTCTTTGGCAAAGTGACTGTTCATATCTTTTGCCCATTTTTTAATTGGTTTATTTGTCTTTTTGTTGTTGAGGTTTTGCAGTATCTTGTAGATTTTAGAGATTAGACGCTGATTGGATTTTTCGTAGCCAAAATTTTTTCCCAGTCTGTAGGTTATCTTTTCACTCTTTTGGTGAAGTCTTTTGATGAGTATAAGTGTTTGATTTTTAGGAGCTCCCATTTATCTGGTCTATCTTCTGGTGCTTTTGTATTGTTACTTATGGTTAGTATTGTGTTTATGCCATGTGTTAGGGCTCCTACTGTTGTCCCTATTTTTTCTTCTATGATCTTTATTGTTTTCAATTTTATATTTAAGTCTTTGATCCATTTTGAGTTAGTTTTTGTACATGGTGTGAGATATGGGTCTTGTTTCAGTTTTTTGCAGATGGATATCCAGTTATGCCAGCACCATTTGTTAAAGAGATTGTCTTTTCCCCAATCAATGGACTTTGGGCCTTTGTCAAATATCAGCTGCTCATAGGTTGTTGAATTTATGTCTGGATTCTCAATTCTGTTCCATTGGAATATGTATCAGTTGTTTTAGCAGAAGTAGGTTGTTTTGACTACCGTGGTGGTATAATAGGTTCTAAAATCAGGTAGTGTGAGGTCTCCCACTTTGTTCTTCTTGAGTAATGGTTTACTT
Organism: Trichechus manatus latirostris; assembly: GCF_000243295.1. Lineage (NCBI taxonomy): Eukaryota > Metazoa > Chordata > Mammalia > Sirenia > Trichechidae > Trichechus > Trichechus manatus. Next base: position 17,775,298 of record NW_004443968.1, read on the forward strand.
ATTCGGGGCCTCTTCCCTTTCCATATGAAGTTGGTGATTTGTTTCTCTTTCTCATTGAAAAATGTCTTTGGCATTTGGATTGGGATTGCATTGTATCTGTTAATCACTTTGGGTTGAACTGACATTTTCACAATGTTGAGACTACCTATCTATGAGCAAGGTATGTTTTTCCACTTATGCAGGTCTCTTTTGGTTTCTCACAGTAGTGTCTTGTAGCTTTCATTGTATAGATCTTTTACATCTCTGGTTAGATTTATTCCTAAGTATTTTATCTTCTTGGGGGCTATTGCAAATGGTATTGATTTGGTGATTTCCTCTTCAAGGTTCTCTATGTTGGTGTAAAAGAATCCAACTGATTTTTGTACGTTTAACTTGTATCCTGAAACTTTGCTGAAACCTTCTATTAGTTCCAGTAGTTTTCTTGTGGATTCTTTGGGGTTTTCTGTGTATAAGATCATATCATCTGC
>NW_004443968.1:17775864-17852348 GCF_000243295.1 Trichechus manatus latirostris
ATTGGTGTAGGCACAGGCATCTGGCTGCAGCAGAGGAACACCCCAGAGTAAGGCAAGGGGCTGACGGCCGCCCCCAAGTGTCCAGGAGGAAGGCGTGTCCCTGTTCCCTAGAGCGCATAGATGGGTGAGTTTTGCAGCTGGACTATGAGCACCTAATGCTGTTGGCTGTAAGGAATGAGGGGCACCTCTTAGTCATAGGCCCCTCTTGCAGGTGGCTAGGTGGTGTAGGTGGAGCCATCAGTCCTCAGGCCCATGACGTAGGTAGGTGAAGACCCTGCTTAATGGGCAGAGCAGTTTCAAAGGTCAAGAACCTGCCACTTCACAGCTGAAACAGTTGAAGTTAGATTTCCGGTATATACCCTGCTGTACTGCGGTAATGAGGGCCTATGCTGTTGAGATGGGCCCACACAAATCTATGCAGTGGGAAAGGCACTCAAAGTCCTTGGATCCCTTATGCCTGTGCCTAGGCAAAGGAGCTGTGCCTACCCAGGGTTCCTGGCTTAGGAGAGCCAGCAGTTTATTTTTTCCTGTTTGTTAATTTGTTCACTCTCCAAGGCAGGGAGAATGGCTCTGGGCATTTGACGGATCCTACTTCCAGCCCAGGGGACTTGGCAATTGCTGAAGCCGTCCAGGACCCAGTGCAGAGCAGAGGGCAGGGAGGTAAATGGGAGAGAATTTCTTCCCTAAAGTGGTGTTTTTGATCCATGCGGTAAGCCGTACTCAATTACTTATCTATCGTGGAGGGCTGCTTCTCACTGGTTCTGGGTGGCCGTGTACAGTTTCTGTGCTGGGTGTCTCCTGATGCAGAAAATATGCTTCCCGAGCATGGCTGCTTGCCTGCGTCACCACTCACCCCAAGCTGATCTGGGCTGAAGGCATCAGGCTCTCCTTGGGTCTTGTCTGGCAACTCTTCACTGCTTCCGAACCATCTCTCCCTCCCCCTGCCACTCAGTCCAGTTCCTCAACTCTGCCTTTGATGTTCAGGGCTCCTAGATTGCCATATATAATCTAATCACTTGTTTTTCGAGGTCTTTGTTGTAAGAGAGTTCACTGGAAGTGTCTGACTATTCCGCCATCTTGGCCCTGCCTCTGATTCATTTTTGTCTAACTGATCAGGAAATGCCATTCCCTAACTATGAAGCAATCCAATATCTAAATCCTTACCTTTGCATTTTAAGTCAACTATCTTTAATATGTTCAAATTTTAATGTTTATATTGTAGTTTTTACCTACAATATTTTACCTTTATAAATCTATGAAAACTACAATTTTGGTAGACATGTTTTAATTTTAACAATTTTTAAAAATTTTTAAATTGCAAGTGGGAAATGGCAGAGTAGAAGAATATAAGAAGCCAAAGACCAAACCTGTTGTTGTTGAGTCAATTCCAACTCATAGGAACCCTACCAGACAGAGTAGAACTGCCCCATAGGCTTTCCAAGGAGTGACTGATGAATTCAAGCTGCCAAACTTCTGGTTAACAGCTTAACTCTTAACTCCTGCACCCTGGAATTTAGGAGAAAAGGAAAAACTGCTTAAAAATTTAATAAAAAAGTGTTACCAGTAATCATTTTCCAAAGTTCTTAGTACACGAGAGATTTTGTTCTTGACATTCCTGGCTCAATTTTGTAATGGTCAAAGTAAGCTACAAACAATATATGTATGCATATATATATATATATATATGTACATATATACCATTTCCATTTATAATAAGATTTGTATTTATTGTGTAAGATCCTAGTTGATCGCAATTAGAAGATGTTACTCATCCAAATAACATCGTATCTACATTTAAGAGCGCCTGCTTCACAAAGTACTGTCTAATAATGTTTTTCCATCAATAGAGCCCTTGAAACTATTCAGCTTGTTAGGCATTTGCTATTGAAAAGTGCATGCATTTCTGAAAACACGATTCAGGGAAATGCCGTCTTCAATTTCTCCAGTACTTAGTTTGTTCAAAGGACCATAGCCATTTCAAGAGGTACTAAAGACATGCATGCACAAAACTTGATCATGCTGACAATAAAGAAGTATAATGAGCATTTATGATTTGAATTGAGGGGTTTCAAAACGATGCAAATTAGTATCTTATCTAAAAGGATAAAAAATATTCCATCAAGTTAAAGAGCAATTTTCCAGACTCTAAGCATATCATGAACTTTTTAAAAACAGCCCGTGTTTACTACAATTGCTGGGAGCGTGTCATGTCAGTTCATTTTCCCCATGGGAGAACACTTCAAAGGTACCAAAGACTGTCACAACTTTCAACAAAGTACAGAAGTTGGGGAGGCAGAGATGGTAATAACTGTGAAAGGTCATTTGAGAAAACAGTACAAATATAACTACCAAAGTCAAGAGCAAGAAAGTGCTGTTCATAGCTATCTGTTTTAGTTTTCCATTATTTCATAACAAATTATCACAAATTTAGTAGTTTAAAACAACCCTTATTCACTTTGACCCAGTTCTGTAGGTCAGAAGTCTGGATGGACCTGGCTAGGTTTTCTGCTTAAGTTGTCCATGGCCAAAGTCAAGAGGTCAGCTGGGCTGGGATCATATCTGGAGGTTTTAGGAAAGAATACCTCTCCAAGCATATACCGGTTGTTGGCAGAATTCACTTTCTTCCAGGTATAGGACTGAGGAAGAGGGAAGAAACAAGAAGCCACTAATTTTCTCCCAGGTAAGATAGGCTGGAAATTCCTTCTTCCTCCTTCATTCTTCCATCTCAACCTTCAGACCCTCTCTTTGCCACCTCTTTGAGAACAACTGGAAGAACGGCAGTCAATACCTTTCTTTATTATGAGGGCACCACTACGTACCTACCTTCCATGCCAGGCCTCTACACAAAACTGTGCTCAGGCAGTTGTCAGCAGAGCTTCTGCCCCTGAAAAACCCAGTGCTCCTCTATACTCTATTTTTAGTGACCATACCCAAACTTCATTTCAGGAGTTGATAAAAATTAAATGACTTCCCACAATATTACCATTAGAGCGTTTTATGTTACCATAAAAAAGGCACTAATTATCCTATGAAGTCAGGAACAGGTTTTTGTCTTTTCCTCTAAACTATAGAAAGCATTGAGAATTCTATACTTAGTGTTATTCTTGTTCTAAATTCTTTATAGATGGAAATATAGACCACTGCCAAACTCATTCTGCAAAATCCATGCTAGATGCGTGATTAATGGCATGCTTTTACACTGTAAGCAGTTTTATAGAAAAATTTTGAGTTCACTTGAATTTGAAAATTTTTTTTTACGTTTGCTACATAAACATAAAAAAGACTTCTCTGAGCAAGCTACTGATTTTCTACAAATGTTACTCATCACAATTAAGCTTTCCTGAAAATGTAAATGATTTAAAAAAAAAGAAATGACAGTTTCCAAGGGGACACATCCCTGATGGCACAGTGGTTAAAGTGTGTTGTAGGGAAAAAAACCCACAAAGTTTAGTAAAACAAAAAGAAAGTTTTATTCAGCATAGATTCAAAAAGGCAAAAGTGGGAAGCAGAAAAGCATGCTGCCAGAGGCATGTCTACTGGAGTCCAAGGGACATTACAAAATCATCAGTATATTATTAACATTACAAATGGGCAAAATCATTGAAAGCTTCACCTTTTCACACATTGGCTGGAAACTGTGATCCTACATTTTGAGTTGTCTTTCTTAACGATCGTTGGTACAGGTTTCAGTAATAACACTTAGGAGGGACTTCCTTTGTCCAACAAATTTTCTATTCACTAAATGCTAATAGAAAAAGATAGTCTTTTGTGTTCTGTTTGATTGGCTTATGTGAAAGTTCCCCTGAAAGATATTTTCCAAGATTGTCCTAACTATTGTCTTTATACCTCAGGGCCCAGTTGATGTGTCCCTGTGAGTCCAGCTCCAGCTGGGTCACATTCTCTATGCTGGAGGACAGGGACTGACGACTCCAATAAAATCGAATGTAAAATCTAAATCAAGTGTTCAACTGCAAACCAAAAAGTCAGTGGTTTGAACCCACCAGCCAGTTTATGGGAGAAAGATGTGGTATCTGCTTCTGTAAAGATTTACAGCCTTGGAAATCCTATGGGGCAGTTCTGCTCTGTCCTATAGTGTCACTATGAGTCAGAATGGACTCTACAACAGTGGATTTGGTTTTCTGATTTTTTTCCAAGGGGAATAACTCAGAAGTTATCTCTGTCCTTCAAATGCTAAACCTGGATGGAAAAGGGCTGAGTAGAATAATTTTATTTGATTTTCACAACTTATTGTCTAGAATGTGCTACTTAAAATGTGCTTCTGCAATGAGATAAGAAAACTGCTTTAGAATGTAAATCATGAATGAATATATTCATACTTGGAATGTATACTCAGTTGTTTCTTTAACGTCCAAACTATATCTAGGCATTTTAAAATCATTTTACTATTTCAGGGCCAAGGTATAATTGTCAGGTCATTACTTCCGTTTATCAAAGTACCATTTTTCAGAGGGTTGCCATTACGTATTAGTACATAAACAATGGTAATAATTATGTAAAGGCACTCCACAATCTGGGGTGCTTGGAATAGCTAAAATGGCTTACATAAGGTCTGCCTCAGACATCATTTTGTCCTAGGCTCTGCTTCTGTTTCTGAGAAGGTGATCCATAACTGTTGGTGGATAAAGAAGGGAGAGGCGGTTTGCCCTCAGGAAAAATGTGGTTGAAAGTAGATTAACTAGTGTGCAACAAGGTGCTTACACAAGGAACTTGCCTAGGCATGTCCTTCTTACACAAAGAACTAAGAAACTTGGCTGGACATGTCCTTAATGATTTACCAAAATAGCCAATCAGAAGAACTTACTTTATCTAGCCGATCAGAATATATTTTACTGTTAGTTCCTGATATTTTAATATTTAAGCCCTGTGTGGTTTCTGACTGGTGGTGCACTTTGTAACTGCCTGGTTGCTCTGTGCTACCCTGATTCATGAATCACTCTATCCCTCAGTATACCTCATTTGCTTTCACTTTAAGCAAACTTCATGATTTTGCTCTGACATAATTACATATTTCATTTGCAAACAAATTAAATAAATATTTTCATATACTTGTAATCTTGTTGAATTCTGTCAATAAGATGATGAGATCAAAGTCATCAAATAACTTACTCAGAGTAGTACAGCTAGAGCTTCATTATTTTTACTGGTAAAATAAAAATCATATTAAGCCAATAATAGAAATAGAAGTTTCTTGAATATATGATTTTCAAATCAGGGTAGCATTTCGACTAGGGAGTCAAAAGTGTTCCTAAGATGAGAACACTTCTAAAAATTCTTATAACTCATCTTATTAGCATTGCCATGGAAAAGAGTCTAGGAGCAGTGTTTTCATAACAACAATTTATCCTAAAATACAACTTCCAGGCCATCTCTGAAGTTTTGTTTCCAGAAAGTGAATTCTTCAAAAAAGCCCAATGCCTGAGGCAAAATGGTGTTACTAATTAACAAGACTATTGTTGACCTAAAGGTGACTTTAGGGAACCAGTTTTCTCAAAGTTCAAAGTTCAGAAGATCACATGGCAAATGGCCTGGGTGGGTCACCATGGATCCCCAAAATTCTGGATTCTAGGAGAACTAAAGCTGTTTTTCACTACATAACGAACGACCTAAAACTCAGTGACTTAAAACAAAGCCCATTTTATTTATTGCCTGATTGCAGGTTGGCAATCTTGGCTGGACTTATCTGAATGATTCTTCTGTCTTACCTAGAATCATTCATGTTTTTGTGGTCACCTGCCACATTGGGTAGAGGTCTAGAATGGCATCACTGTGATCATTTTTTTTCTGCTTTCATCCTCCAGTATATTAGTGTGACTGTATACATGGAGGTTGTACACATGGTTCCAAGAGTGAAAATATAAAAGTTTTCTTGAGGCCTAGGCTTGAACCTGGCACTTCATAACTTTCACTGCATTCAGTTAAATGAAGAAAGTCACAAACCCAGCCCAGATCCAACAGATGAGGAGACAGATGGCAAGTCTTTATGGCAAGAGCTGCAAAGTCACAGTGGAAAGGATAGATGAGAAAGAACCATTTGAGCTGTTTATGGAAACAGTCAACTGTAATTAATTACAACTATCTAGATATTGAACCCAGATTATCTAATTCAAATTTCAGGAGCTGGATAAAAGAAAAAATAGGAAAGAAGCATGAGCATTAAAAATGTAACTCTTAGTTATGTTATTATGGCAAGGCGCAGCACGTAAGTACTACCAAAGTAGACTTGGTAAGAGGGGAATGGAGGAGTACAGAAGTATCTCTTCCCTCTTTGTCTCAGGGGGAGATTGTCTATTGCTATTCCAAAACATATTTTCCAATTAATTACTCTGGTTTTCCTTAAGGAAGAAAAACTACTGGAAAATAGGAATAATATGAATTACACAAATATTTCAATACTGACCACTGTGCACTCTTGTCAGAGTAAATTATAAAACTATACTGTCTCTGCCCTCATAGAGCTTAACATTATTGGGGAAAAAATAAAAGTAAAAAAATAAACAAATCCACAAAAAACAATTCCAATCAAACACTATAATTATTATTATTATTTGTTGTCTAAAAAATGTAGAGGAAACAATACTATTTTTGATTATCTTGAAACTGTCCATTGCTTTCATAATTTTATAGCTTCTTTATGCTACTTGGAAGACCAGGAGAAGGAATGCTACTGTGGATTACTTTTTTTTTTTTAAAATTTTATTAATGAAATAATCGAAGAGAAAACTGAAAGGAGGGCACTTCTCTTCTTGGGATATGTTATTGCTGTTTTTTTCTATCAGGCCTGATACAATGCAGAGTAATAGTCCAAAGTCCTGTACAAGCTATAAGGTAATACCATATGTTTTAATGAAAAGAAAAACAGGATATTTAAGTTTTGTTGTTGTTATGTGCTGTTGAGTCGGTTCCAACTCGTAGTGGCCCTATGTACAACAGAATAAAACACTGCTGGGTCTGCGCCACCCTCACAGTTGCTGCTGTGCTTAAGTTTTAATACTCAAATTAATATTTACAGATAATAATATGTTCCCTTGGGTCAAATTTGCCTTTATTATTTCCTCATTAGTGTTATTTAAAAATACACACACATATACTTTTATGCATATTCATATATACTTATTTATGTATAATGTTGAATATATATTCATTTATGTATATACATTTATATGTATATATTTATATATACTTTATATATTTATATATAAAAATGAAAAACCAAAGCTGTTGCTGTCAAGTCGATTCCGACTCATAGCAACCCTACAGGACAGAGTAGAACCGTTCCAAGGGTTTCCAAGGAGCAGCTGGTGGATTTGAACTGCCTACCTTTTGGTTACCAGCCTTAGCTCTTAACCGCTGTGCCACCTATGTGTACATAAATATATTCATTTATGTATTTCTTTGTCTACAAACCAGTGAATCCCAGATTTCAGCCTTTCCAGTTCCAACTTAAATTCAACTACAGTCTCTTGAAGAAAATAAGCACTTAAAATAGAACTATTAAAGAAACAGTGGCTTACTTTTAAAATATAACTGTGATGCTCTACTAAGCCAGCTTGTCCCAAAGTGTAAATGAAAGCCCTGTTCTATCATCTGTGGGCCTGAGATAGCTGGAAACTGGACCGTAGGGCTGGCAGAACCTCAGAGGCACCTTATCTGGATTTCTTATTTTCTTCTCATCTTCCGGTTGGTCTCAGGGAAGGGGAGGACACAGTACTTCACATTTCACCCTTCACAAGCCCATCACCTACAACATTCAAAAGTTCACCACTTTCACCATTTTGAAGCATCTACATTCAAAACCAAGAAAAGTTTCCTTTCTCATATGAAATAAGTTTCTTTTTTTCTCCCTGAGGTGATAGATGCAGTGATGGATCTCAACCATTGTAGAAAACACTGCCTCCTGTACACAGGCACAAGGGTTTTACATTCATAACACCACACACCGTTTGAATATTGTCATTGTAAAGTCATTGTGTCACAACATTTTTCTTAAAAAGTATTGCTGTAAAAATATATATAACATAAAATCTGCCAATTTGATGTTTTTCACATTTAGGGATATAAATTACATCAGTCACATTCTTCAACCATCACCAATAATTGCTGCTAAATTTTTTGTCACCGTAGAAATTCACGACTTCCTAAACGATGATGTCCCCTTTCCCCTCTTTGGTCTCTATACATTTGCCTATTCTATATTTCACATAAATGAGTTCATGCAATATTTGTCCTCTTGTGCTTGACTGATTTCACTCAGAACAACATTTTCTTAAGAGTCCAACTCAGAATGGAACTTATTAGGGAAGGCCTACAGTTCTTATGAATGAAAAAGAATAAATTAATAAAGATCCTTTTGACCAGAATCTAGAGCATATCCTTGGAAGAGTCTGCAGACACTTCCTTATGCAGCTCTTACGGATCTTTGTTGAGTTTTCCAAGTTCAGCCCTGACGTGTTTACTGATCTCAATATACCCCTCTTGAGGACAGTCTGAAGTTTTTCACAAATGTCATGCTGCCTTGAGAAGCTGTTTCAGTTTAATCTTTACCTTTTGCGGATTCAATTACTCATCATTAATGATCAGACCACATTTCTCAACTCAGGTTTTTTTTTTTCCTTTCAGGATCCCCAACTTGACCCAGCCCCACATTTCAACTGGAGAAGGGTAAATCGGAAGTTATTCTGCTATAACAAATTTGTGATGACAAGTCATTTAAGTTCTTAATAAATTCTGAAGGAAGGAATGTTGGGAATGCTAATTACAGCCACATTTGCAGAGTCCTTTATAAGAAAAAAAAAGATCAATTAAATATAGTCACAGCTTGGAATCACAAAAGCAATCAGCTGTGCAGAGTAAATCTGACAGTTTCTGAAGACAAAGCACAAAGAGTCAGCAGAGAAAGCTGAGGACTAATCTGCCTCTGGCTGAGAGCACTTTCTACATAGTACAACACACGAAAGACTGAACTATGGGGTCAGGACATGCGACATGGTGGAGTGAGCATTGGGTACAACCGTAGGAAGTTTTTAGATGGTAAAGGGCTTCGGGCAGGAAAATGTTTTAAAATGGATTGAGAGAGTCTCAGAAAAGTGTTACTCAGATAGGAATTTAGTTTTAGGCAATGTAACTGGTAATGACCTAGGAAAAGGAATGTGACATGAAAAACAAAATATGCAATTAATAGAAATATATCTACTGGTGAATCCATAAAAAAATAAAATAAAACTGAATGGTTTGACTAGATTAAAACATTAGAAAAGAGTTTACTTATTATTCTTTTAAATAAATATTTATCTGGCACACAAAAACTATGAGGCAACATGATGTGGATAAGGATAAGAATAAGCAGAAATAAAGAAAAATATTGCTTACAAATGCAGGCAAAGATGTCAGTGAGGGGTTGGAAGGTTATTAAGTGTTGTGATATTAAGATCTTGTTTATAATACAGCTTCAGAGTATAATGGTATAAGATAGTACAATGTGAGTAGTCAAAATAAATTTAAAAACTGGACAAAATATTTTTGAGCAAGAGCACTGTTTTCTACTATCCAAAATGGCTTTTACATCATTTTGAATCTCTAATTTGTGTATTCTTAAAACTTATTCAATTTTTTACATATTTTTTGCCTTAGCAAATCTAATGTTATACACACATGATTTCTTTGCTCCCTGTACCCTTTAGGGCTTTGTCCCAGAATAACTTAATTTCACTACAGGTAGATTAGCATTCAGTTACGTCTAAACGTAACATTGTGCTCTGTCAGTCTTACCTCACTATCCCCATTTTTTGTCTTTGAACCTACATTTCCTAAGTCACCAATGTTCATTCTGTAGAGTCCTTCATGCAGAGCTTCACTCACATGTGAAACTTGTTATGAACTTTTATGCATAACCTTAATTCCCTCTAGCTGTGCCATAGGAACAAATAATTGAATCTAAGAATGTGAACAGCTTATAATGTCATACTAGGATATTTCATCAGATTATTTCTGTGGCATTATATGAAGGTTCCTGTAGCTGTGATAGCAGCTATTTTTGAGTATCTATGATGTACAGGAGCACTCTTCTGATACTTTAGACAATTACCTACTTTCATCCTCACAAAAAAGCTGTTAAAGATTGACATCCCTACTATAGTTAGAGATTTGAGAGACACAAATAGTTTGAATAAGTTCACAGCTTTTAATAACATATTTTGGTACAGCCAGAATTTGAGTCTCATTGTATCGTTCTTTAAAAGCTGTACGTGGAATCACTCTGATACCTCTGCGCATAGAAAAAGGAGCAGCAGAAAGGAAAATGACTCTATAATTTTCCCTCTTCTAGTGGGGGGTTAGTTGAAGCTAATATATTGATTATTATTTAAAAGGAAGAATCAAATATCTAATTTTTGTATGCCTCAGAAATAAGAAGGGGAGTGTGGGATGTTGCAAGGGGGACACTGGTCACTTGTCCATAGATAGAAGTTGATGAGTAAAATAACAATTCTTTTAAAACAATGATAGAAGTCCTCCAGTGGACAGAGAGTTTTCAGATAGAGTATTACACAATAATATGTAATCCACTGTATCAGTCACTAACTGAAGAACAGATCCATGAACATTTTGATCATTGAAGAAGCCACTCAGAAGACGACTGCAGCTTAAATTAATTTCTTCTGTGCACTTAAGGCAGATTAAGAAAAGAGATATTATAACTACAGTAATAAATAGAATAACATTGAGATATGAGTGCATTCTGCAGTTGTTGCATTGCATAAGAATAAATAGCAACAGGATAGATAAAAGAGGCAAAGGGATGTCAAAGGATAATATAAAGACTAGCAGAGTCAATAATAATAATAATAAAATACAAAGTTTGATCTATTAGTTGTCAGGTAAAGAGAAAAATATGAGGGAAAAAATTCACATAGCAGTTCTCAGAGAGGGAAAAATCAAAAGATTTTAAGCTCTATTAAAGAAGAGTTCATATCCCTTGTCTTAACAATTTAACACTAGTTCTCTGGATAGGACAGAATGGATCAGTAATCTGTATATATATATATGATCAAAGTAAGACCTGTTGTTCATTGGAACATGTTTTCAGTTCACTCTGGCAAAACTTTTGCAGACAAAGTACCTTGGAATCAGTTACAATGAAACAAATTTTCACTTTTCTTTAACAAATATTTTTATTCTAGGATAGTTTTAGATTTACAGAAAATTTATGAAAATAGTAGAGATTTCTCAAATAAACCAAGCCTAGGTTTCCCTATTATTAAAATCTTACCAGACCAATCTGAAAAAGAAATTAAGAAAACAATTTTATTTACAATAGCATTTAAAATAATAGAACACCTAGAAATAATTTTAGTTAGGGAGATGGAAGTCTTCTACACTGAAAATTAAAGCACTGCTGAAAGAAATTAAGGAAGATCTAAATTAATGGAAAGATATTCCATGTTCATGGATTGATAACTTAATATTGTTAAGATGTTAATATTACCCAAACCAATCTAAAGCTTTTATTCAATCCCTATCAAAATTCCAGCAGCCTTTTTTGCAGAAATGGGAAAACTAATCCCCTAAAAAATATGCAATCCAAAGGGCCATGAATAGCCAAAAGAGTGTTGAAAAAGAAGAACAAAGTAGGAGGACTCACACTTCCCAGTTTCAAAACATACTATAAAGCTACTATAATCAAAATAGTGTGCGGATAGCATAACGATAGACACACAGACCAACGGGATAGAAATGAGAGTTCAGAAATAAACCAATACTTCTATGGTAAATGGCTTTTCAAGAGGGTGCTAAATACATTCAATTAAGAAAAGAATCTTTTTAATAAATGGTGCTGGGAAAACAGCATTTCCAAATACAAATAATGAAGTTGGACCCATACTTCACACCATATAGGAAAATTAACTAAAAATAGATTAAGGGCCTAATGTAAAAACTAAACAATAAAACTCTTCTAGGGAAACATAGAGGTAATTCTTTGGGATCTACTTTTTAGCAATGGACTCATAGATGTAACAATTCTTTGATATGATGCCAGTATATTAATTAACACGTGAGTCTGCATTTATCTCCAAATAAAAATTAATAGAATAGAAAGAAATATAGCCTCAAAAATAAGTAACTTAAATATCAGAACATGGAGAACTGCGATGAGGAGTAAAAAATCAGCAGAGCTGTGCTCTGAGTGTTGAGAGAAGCGTGTTCATGTATATCTGTAGTTAGAGGGGGAGGCTGTGGGAGATTCACTTTTCTCCTCCACAGAACCAAACTGAGGGGAACAAACTGCTCAGTTGGAACTACATTCCTCAGCCTCTTGCTAGCTTGCATTTAAAAGGACCTTGTGGTCTATTCTAGCCCATAAAATGATAATAAAAGTGAAATATACAAAGTCAAATCAAAGAGTTTGAGATGGAATGTGACTTCTTCATCTTTTCTCTTCTTCCTATTTCAAACTGTATGTCAATACCCAAGGAGGTTTTGGAAATTACTTTTTCTAGGTGGAAGAGACTTTGTAGCCCAGAACCCTAACAACTGTGTGGAACAGTACACACTGCTTACCTACCCCCGGAATATCACATAACTAAGAAATTAGTTTTTATTGGGTTCAGCCCCTGATTTTAGGATATATTTGTTGTAGTGTATATTATTACAGTGGATATTGGTATAAATCCCTTAATCTACTGCCCATCCCTTCCCACAAAACCTGCAGAGACAAGATTAAGGAAAACAGCAGGCTCAGAAAAAGATAGGCAACTGCAAAAAACAAATAACACAAACTATGGCAATAACAGCAAAACCTCACAATACCATAGTTTACTTGAGTCTATCCCTTAAATAGAAACTAATATTTATTAGCCACATGTTACGAGAATCTAGTTGTTTATGTGATGCTGTACCTTTTTCACTTGATTAACTCATAGGATTTTGGAGACACTGTGGGTGGAAAACTTCCTCACTAAAGTAACTAACAAGAAATATATTCTTATATGAATGCACAGTGATTTGTTCATATAATCCCCATTAAAACAAGATGGGAAAAGGTATGTATATAAATTCCTCCTCATTGAAGTAAAACTATGCATTCACCAAAAAAACAAAAAACAAAAACACATAGTCGTCAAGTTGATTCCGACTCATAGCGACCCTACAGGACAAAGTAGAACTGTCCCATAGGGTTTCCAAAGAGTGGCTGGTGGATTCCAACTGCCGACCTTTTGGTTAGCAGCCGTAGCTTTCCATAGCTCTTAACCACTGTGCCACTAGGGCTCCCCTATGCACTTTAGCATTATAAAAATAAAATCATAGGTCAAACGTTTGTTAGTAATCTAAAAAATGACTGGAGGAATAAAAAGTTTAAAAAATAACTAAAGGAAGTGACTGGTATTTATAGATTTTAGAATGTAAGAGCTCTAAATTAGTTCTTCTTGAGCCTTTAAGCTATATGTGGTATGTCTGAGTTCAAATTCAGATCTCTAAACTAAATCCAAGTCATAATATATTAAAGCAAATAATTGTCTTGGGAGACGTTATTAACTTTGGTATAATGAACATGAGTCATTTTCCACCTATTGCTAATGAAGAAGTCTTTTGGGGACATGTTAGGTGAGAACACTACACTGAATTCTACTCTTTGAGCATTTACCTTTGAGGAGATTTATGAACAAACACAGAAGGAACCTAATTCATACAATTAATAGATGAGGATAATAATTGTAATAAGAATAGCAATAGCTAAAATTTATTAAACTTTCTATGTGTCAGGAAATTTACTAACCATTTTATATTCTTTCTTGTATTTAATTTTAAAAATGTGGCCATTGTCCATCATTATTACAGTTTAACAGATAAGGAAACTGAATCATTGTCTTAGGGTTCTCCAGAGGAACAAAATCAATAAAATGAGAGAGAGAGATAGGTATATAGAGATGGAGAGATAGACACATAGCAAGACAGAGAGAGGAGAGAGATCTATTAAAGGCATTGACTTGCATAATTACGGGAGTTGGCAAGTCCAGACTTCATAGGCCAGGCAATGGCTGGAAATTTTGGCAGTCTTGTATCCCAAAATTGATAGGCCAGGAGGTGGGGAAAGGAATTCCAGCAAACGTCTATTTATTGCCTTGTGGCAAAATCTTCCTCCCTTGAAAAAATTTAGTTTTTATTTTGTTTTGTTTGTTGGTTTGTTTTGTTTTGTTTGTTTTTAAGGCTTTCAACTGATTGGATGAGGCCCTTCCACATTATAGAGAGTAATCTGCTTTACTTAAACTCTACTGACTTAAATGTCCCGCTCACCCGCTACTGTTCAGTCGATTCCGACTCATAGCGACCGTCTAGGACAGAGCAGAACTGCTCCATAGGGTTTCTAAGGCTGTAATCCAAGACTGCCATATCTTTCTCTCGAGGAGCAGCTGGTGGGTTCGAATCACAGGCTTTTCAGTTAGCAGCCAGCACTTTAACCACTGTACCACCGGAGCTCCTTACTTAAATGTCTAACGCATGTAAATATCTTCACAGTAACATCTAGACTATTGTTTAACCAAACAAATGGGCATCATAGCCTAGCCAAGCTGACACATAAAATTAACCATCACAAGTATTGAGATAATTTAGCAAATTCTTTCCCCAAATGTTTATAACTATTAAAAGTTAGAGCTGGGACTTGAACCCAGTTCTCAAATTCTATGATCTCCATCATGTTTTTTTACGAAATTCCAACTGTTTTCTCTCTCCTCTCACTCCTTTTAACCCTGACAAATCATGGTTGTGGCTATCTGAATGTCTTTGTTTACCTGTCTCTGTCTTCACTACTCTTTCTACATGCTAGCTTTCTATTTTGCTCATGGTTCTGTAGTCATGTTTTTACAATGTTAGACTGCCATAATTATTGAACACCCAAGATAAAGATATAGGTGGTGGTTTGTAAAGGGATCCATGTGATTTTGAGATAAGAGCTGTCTCTTTTAACTGCAATATAAGTTCAGGGAATACATGATTAAGATTGTCAGGAAGGCTAGAATAGGAACAGAAGAAGGTCTTACTGGGTGGGTTATTTTCCTGTGGCTGCCATGACAAACTACCCAAACTGGGTGGCTTAAAATAGCATAAATGTTTTCCCTCACAGTTCTAGAGGCCAGACGTCCAAAATCAAAATGTTGCCAGGGCTACACTCACCCTAGAAATTCCAGGGGAGCATTCTCCCTTGCCTCTTCCAGTTTTTGATGGCACTCAGCATCCTTTGGCTCCCTTAGCTTGTGGCCACATCACTCCAATCTCTGCTGTCATCTTCACATCTCCTAGTCAGCTCTGGGGGAAGGACCTTGTCTCTTTCAAACTTCTGTTCCTTAGCTCCTTGGTGATCTTTAAAGGGCTTGTATCTTTATCTTCACTTGTGCTAGCTGCTTCTGTGTCTAAATTGTTCCTTTTATATCTCAAAAGTGATTGGCTTAAGCCACACCCTACATTGATTAAAGCCTCATTAACATGACCAAGAAAATCCTATTCCCAGGTGAGATTGTATCCACATGTATAGGGGTTAGAGTTTGCAAAACATATTTGAGGGTGCACAACTCAATCAAAAACAATTCCATTGCACTCAATGGCATGATATGGCTTATTCTTTTGATATTGTATGGTACTACCATCTAAAAGTTACAAATGCTTTTTTTGTGTGTGATGGCCTTGAGGTCGCATAATACCTTAGAGCCCAGAGAATCGCCCCCTAAATGATACTGGCAGAAGTATGCATTAAAATAATCTCTCAGAAAATTATGAGAATATGTATCGAAGTTTAAAATATGTTTTCCCTTTGGGCCAGAATTTCATTTCTGAGAATACACACACACACACACGCACAAGATACACATACACACAATTTATACACATACAAGCACAAAAATAAATTTTGAAATATGCTTACTTTACTGTGAGGAAATAAATTTCTCTTTGTTCAACTTAAGTGTCAGTCAGTAGGGAATTAGCTAAAATTTTAGTACATTCATGTGATGGAATATTTAACAACTGTCATGGATTGAATTATGTACCCCCAAAAATGTGTGTATCAATTTGGCTGGGCCATAATTCCCAGTACTGTGTGATTTTTGTGATTGTAATTTTGTGATTATAATTTTATGTTAAAGTGGATTAGGGTGGTATTGTAACACCCTTACTAAGGTCACATCCTTGATCCAAAGTAAAGGGGTGTGGCCTGCACCACCTGTTATCTTAAGAGATAAAAGGAAAGGGAAGCAAGCAGAGAGTTGGGGACCTAATACCACCAAGAAAACAGTGCCAGGAGCAGAGTGCATCCTTTGGACCCAGGGTCCCTGTGTGGAGAAGCTCTTAGTCCCAGGGGAGGTTGATGAGAAGGCCAAAAGAGAGAGAGAAAGCCTTCCCCTGTGGCTAATGCCCTGAATTTGGACTTTTAGCTTACTTTACTGTGAGGAAATAAATTTCTCTTTGTTCAAGCCATCCACTTGCGGTATTTCTGTTATACGAGGTATAGGTGTTCATGAGACACATGTTGAATAAAAATAAGTGCATTTCTACACAAGATATTAAAAACTGTCCACCAAGCCCCAAAGAAATAACTCTCTGATGATGGATGACAGATCCAAGTTTGACTCCAGAGCCTAGGAATACCATTGAAATCATGCCTTATAGGCAATCGCCATTCAAAACCATTAGTAAAACAGACAGGGAAATTTGCTTAACTTTGTATGCCTTAATTTCACCATATATAAATGGAGATAACATGAATAACTATTCCATAGGATTATTGTGAGGAGTCAATGTGTTAAAAGAGTGTGTATAAAAGTGCCTGGTATCTCTTAAGTATTTAGCAAAAGTGAGTGAGTGAGTGATGATGAAGATGCTTTTAATCTGCTGCCTAAACTTTTTGTACAACTACACTTTAAGACAACGAAGTAAATGTTACAGTTAATGTGTGCTATTTGGTAAGATAACTATAGAGGCCCTGGATGGGAGAATAATTGTTTTCTGTAGTTCCGTGTGCCAGGAACTAAGCCACACACTGGAGATGAAATGAACAAGACAGATGAGTAAAATAGCAAGAGTTAACTATCTAGCATATATAAAAGAAATATATATGATATGAAGTGAAACTAGGCATGATAATCACTTGTGTGTACATGTCCTTCCTATTCTCTTCTCCGATCTTTAATGTTTAGGCTATGATCCTTTTAAAATTTTTTGAATTCAGTTGAATTTCATGTGTGAGCCACAATTTCTTATTTAGAGGTTCAACTCTCAGCACAGTCCCATAACTTCTTTATTTTTACCACCCATGTATTTAATCACATCTCAACTTGAGACCCCACTTTACCAAGTCTCCTATGTATTTTAACAGCTGGAAAAAATCCTGTAATTTTTACGTTGACCTAAAGTCAGTATTATGTGAACACATTATTCATGACTTGGATAACCTTTAGAAAGCACTCCTTTATAAATTAGCACAACCTTGAAATAAATGATAGGGATTAAAACAATATTGCAATGATTAGGGATTAGTCTCTTGGCTCCTGAGCTTCACAGGGTCTACATGAACTGCACCTATCTCTTTTAGGGACAAGAATGTACGAAATCCAACACTTCTCTCTCAAATCTCTGGAAACAAAGCAATAAATCTATAGAGGGTGTTGTGAGTTGGAGAAGATGGCAAAATCATCTCCCAGTAGTGGGGGAAGAGAATCCCGGCCACTGCAGAACACATGGTTTGGAAGAGGATGTCTGCCAAGCATGGAAGCAATGTGTAGAATACAGCCTATGTTTGAGAGCGTAAAAAAAGAATAATCACTAACTAATAATGCTGTTGATACTGAGGTCCAGTGAACACAGCTGTGTCATTCTCATTCTCAACACTCACCAATTCTGGTGCAATCACTGCAGAATTAAAAATCACAGTGAATACCCTATAAGATTTAAGCACAGAAATATGTCAAAAATAAGTAGCTAACTTCTTGCAACAAGCTATATACTCTATAAAATGCATAAAATAGTTAACATCAATAAAACAATCAATATGTGAAAATCATCACTCCAATATTGCAAATATTGCACATTTTATCTCGATTAATCCTCACAATAACTGTGTGAAGTAGTGATGTTTATCCTCGTTTACAGATACAAAACTGAGGCAGAAAGGTTAAGTGACTTGCCCACAGGAAGTTGGGCACTAGAATCTGATCGCTGAACTGCTTCATGATGACTCATGGCTATTTTCCATCCACCCTTTGCCACAAATCTAAATAAACAGATAAACGCAACAGGAAACCTACATTAGGCCAATAAGCAGCCTGTTCTCTTTCATACCCTGAGGTAACAAAGCTTCTGAGGAAAAACTGCTAATGAGTCATCTGTGGTAAACTGTGAATTACTTTTTCTAGTGTCTCTCTGAATCTGGCATCTTTCACAAACACTAAATAAATTTTCAAAAACAACAAGCAACAAACAAAATAAAACCTGTAGAAGCTGCTTGTTTGCTCGCCTTCTAAGCTGTATCTGTAAACTTACACTTCTATCTGTGTGCAATTGAACGTGTTATAATTCTATCTAATATGGATGAAAAACTCTCAAAATGTTTAGCAGTCCCTGAAAATACCTAGACATCTGTTGTAGTGACTTAGTGCTATTTCCTAATGCATACCTATTGAGTAAGGCACTATGCTGCCTGGCTAAAGAGTCCCTGATGATCAGGCTGCATCATGTTATATTTCTTGACTATGTAATTGTACACAGGCATAATGTCAGTTAGACTTTGGAGTGAAAACATCCTCCCTGCACACAGTACAAAGCTGTGTTTTCCGCTTAGAAATACTGAAGAACCAACATGGACATAAGAGGGGGATGGTGATAGGTATAGTCATTGTCTAATAAACCAACAGAGAATGTCATGAGCTTGTCATATGACGCTGATTATATTCTGCCCTGCAAAGCATTCATGCATGCATAGGTGTGTATACATAAGTACATGTATTCTATTTTACATTTTTTCAGGCAATGACTTTGTCTAATCTATCTCTATTTCTCTAGAGTAGCTACTACAAAGCCTGGCTCAGAGTTCATTCAGTAAGAATTACTGGACTATATGAAGAAGAAAGGGGCATCAGGATTGGAGGAAGACTCATTAACAACCTGTGATATGCGGATGACATGATCTTGCTTGCCGAAAGTGAAGAGGACTTGAAGCACTTACTGGTGCCGATCAAAGACCACAGCCTTCAGTATGGATTACACCTCAACATAAAGAAAACAAAAATCCGCACAACCGGACCAGTAAGCAACATCATGATAAACGAGAAAAGATTGAAGTTGTCAAGGATTTCATTTTACTTGGAGCCACAATCAACACCCATGGAAGTAGCAGTCAGGAAATCAAACGATGCATTGCATTGGGCAAATCTGCTGCAAAAGATCTCTTTAAAGTGTTGAAAAGCAAAGATGTCACCTGGAACACTAAGGTGCGCCTGACCCAAGCCATGGTATTTTCAATCGCATCATATGCATGCAAGGAAGACCGAAGAAGAATTGACGCCTTTGAATTGTGGTGTTGGCAAAGAATATTGAATATACCATGGACTGTCAAAAGAATGAACAAATCTGTCTTGGAAGAAGTACAACCAGAATGCTCCTTAGAAGCAAGGATGGCAAGACTACCTCTTGCATACTTTGGACATGTTTTCAGGAGTGATCAGTCCCTGGGGAAGGACATCATGCTTGGTTAATTAGAGTATCAGTGAAAAAGAGGGAAGAGCCTCAACAAGATGGATTGACACAGTGGCTGCAACAATGGGCTCAAGCATAACAAGGATTGTGAGCACGGCACAGCACCAGGCAGTGTTTTGTTCTGTGGTGCATAGGGTCGCTATGAGTCGGAACCAACTTGACGGCACCTAACAACAACAGCAAGAATTACTGAATTGAACCATTAAGAAGAAAAAAAAAAAAAAAATTAAACTGACAAAATTATTTTATATATTTAAAATTTACCTATTCCAAAATTTATAACTATCTCGTTAAGCCCTCTTGTATTCTGAATGAATCCATGAACATCCGATCAAATTATCTTTCATGAGCTGAATATCACCTTCAGTGAGTCAGAGTCGACCTGTCTTGGGATCAATAATTACTTTGAGTTATACGGCAGGTTATTATGTTCTTTGGAGCTTGGTCTTCATAGTTAGCTCTGGGTTCCAATACTTACACCTGCATCAATATGGTTTAATTCTTGAAATGTTTATGACTCTGTTTTCCTCAGCTTTTGAAAAAAAAAATTGTAATAATACAACCTTACAGGGTTTGGGAAAGGATTAAAGAAAGTAAAATATTTAAGCACTAGTATATTGTAAGCTACAGTAAATATTAGCTACTGTTATTAGTAGCCAGCTTTAGCCTCATGATAACTCTTGAGATAGCTTAGAACTACTCCAATTTTAAAGATGAAAAGACATTCAGAAGGCTAAGTTAGTTGCTGAAATTCTTGCCTCTTATAAGTGGAAGAATCTGGATTTTTTTTAGTAAGTACAGTCTTTAAGACTGAACTTTATTTAGGAATTAATAACTTATCTTTTATACCTGATATTCACTCTATTTTGTTTTATATTTTTAAAGCTAAATAAAATTTATAGGAGACTATAGGAGGGGAGTAGTGGTTCAGTGTTAGAATTCTTGTCTTCCATTGAGGAGACCTGGTCTGATTCTCAGCCAATGCACCTCATATGCAGCCATCACTCGTCTGTCAGTGGAGGCTTGCACTTTGCTATGACGTAGCACAGATTTTAGCAGAGCTTCCAGTCTAGTATGGACAAGGAAGAAAGCCATGGCAATGTACTTTCGAAGATTAAACCAAAAAATCCATTGCCGTTGAGTCCATTCTGACTCATAGTGACCCTATAGGACAGAGTGGAACTGCCTCATAGAGTTTCCAAGGAGCAGCTGGTGGATTTGAACTGCCGACCGTTTAGGTTAGCAGCTGTAGCACTTAACCAGTATGCCACCTAGGTTTGGTTTCCTTTTGAAGATTAGCCAGTGAAAATCCTACGGATCACAACAGTTCAATGTGCAACCTCTCATGGAGATGGTGCCAGACCAGGCAGAATTTTGTTCCATTGTGCATGGGGTTGCCATGAGTTGGGGACTGACTTGATGGCAGCTGACAACAACAATGACAACAATATCAGTAGTTTTCAAATTGCGTTCTTGGATATGTTCTTAGGTATTCTCCTCCCTCCCTCAATTAAATGGATTAGGAAAAACTGCTAACTATGCCCCATTAAGAGAGTTTCACTAGACATTCACTCATTAAAGGCTTTGAGAGACCTTTCAATAAACTCTTTATTTAATCCAATGTTTCCCAAACTTAATTAACAATAATAGCCTTATTTTAGCTAAATGCCCTTTTATAAAAAGGATGTTACTGTATCACAGAACACATATATCATCATTTTGCTTCTTGACTCACATTCACACATTTCTAAGTGGAATCACCAGGTTCATAAAAATTGAGAGGTGTTTCAACATCTTCTTTATTCCCACTCAGGCATCTTGCTGAGTGAGGCATCTCTGTGCTGATAGTCACTCTAGCAGTGGTTATTGCCGTTCCGGGGCCACCAGGTGTCCTAGAATCTTTGCATTCCTTAAACCTCTTTCTTCATCTATGAATATATAACTTCCAAAAGCACCTCTTTTATTTACTATTTATTGATTATCCTCTATTCCCCTTTTTTTCTGTCTCATTATAATATGGCAGTACTTTTATAACATAGTAAATATAGTAGTATCAATGTCACTGAAAGCCTTCAACTGGTACACTTTTTTTTTTTTAGGGTTTTAAAAAAGTTTTATTGAGATACACTTTACATACCATAAAATTCACCAATTTAAAGTATATAGTCAAATTATTTTAAAATACATTTATAGAGTCATGCAACCATCACTACAATTCAATTTTAGAGGATTTCTACCACCTTGAACAGTTTCCTTGTGCCCATTTGCAATAATTCCCCACTACCATCCCCAGCCCTAGGCAACCACCACTGATTTTCTCTGTGTTTCTACAAATTTCTGTCTTCTGTATATTTTATATAAAGGGGCCCATATATAACCTTTTGCATCTGGCTTCTTTCACTTAGCATGTTGAGTTTCGCCTATGTATTGGAGCCCTGGTAGCACAGTGGTTAAGAGCTTGGCTGCTAACCCAAAGTAGGCAGTTTGAATCCACCAGTCACTCCTTGGAAACCCTGTGGGGCAGTTCTACTCTGTCCTATAGGGTCGCTATTAGTCTGAGTCAGAATCGATTAGATGGCAACAGGTTTTTTTTCCCCCTTTGGGTTTTAGTTAATTCCATTTTGTTGCTGAATAGGATTCCAGTGTATAAATACACCACATTTTGTTTATCTATTTACCAGTTGATGGACATTGGACTTGAAAGAGCTCTTTATATATTCTGAATACAATTCCATTATCAGTTATTTGATTTGCAGGTATTTTCTCACAAGTTGGGGCTTCTCTTTCCATTTTTGTAATGGAATTTTTTTGAAGTGCAAAGGCCTTTAATTTTGATAAAGTCCAATTTATCAATTTTTTTCTTGTATGGATCGTGTTTTTGGTGTCATATCTAAGAATTTTTTTGCTAATCTAAGGTAGTGAAGGATTTTTCCCTGTTTCATCCTAGAAGTTTTATAGTTTTAGCTCTTACTTTTAGCTTTATGACTAATTTTGGGTTAAATTTGTATGATATTAAAGTTTTTTTTTCTGTATTTGGATATCTATTTGTTCCAGTGCCAATTATCAAAAAGACTATCCTTTACCAATTAAGCATTTTTCTCATTCAAAAATTTATACACAGATTGTTTCCTGGCATTGGCTGCAGTCCTGCATTGTGTCAGTACTCTCCCTCTTTCCCTTTCCACCGCGGGTTCACTGTGTCTGTTCATTCAGTTTTCTGTTCCCTCTCGCCTTCTCGTTTTTGTTCCTGGGCAGATGTTGCCCATTTGATCTTGTATCCTTGATTGATGTAAGAAACAAATTCCTCATGTGTGTTATTGTTTGTCTTATAGGACTACCTAATCTTGGCTGAAAGGTGAACTTCAGAAGTAGCTTCAATTCTGAGTTAGAAGGGTGTCCAGGGGCCATAGTCTCAGGGATTCCTCTAGTCTCTGTGAGACTAGTAAGTCTGGTCTTTCTTGTGAATTTGATCATTTGTTCTACATTTTTATCTCTCTCTGTCTGGGACCCTCTGCTGTAATACCAGTGAGAGTGATCAGTAGTGGTAGCCAGACACTATCTAGTTTTTCTGGTCTTGTGGTCATGTAGGCTGCGGTTCATGCTGTCCATTAGTCCTTTGGACTAATTGCTCCCTTGAGTCTTTAGTTTTTTCCTCTCCTTTGCTATGATGTACTATTAATGGAAGAAATCACTTAAAGCTGGAGCTATTTCCTAATCCACAATTTTCACCTTCAGTCCTGTCTACAACCTTACCAATAGCTTACTTGTATATTACTCCACATAACTTCTATCCTCATTCTAGTAATCTGTAGAATGCAGTATGCTCTCTATTAATCTCCATCCCATTGTTTATATATGTAAAAAGCTAGCCTGAAATTCATAGACTTTTTCACATCATTTTTTCACAGTCATAAATCTCTTTCAGTATGCATAGTATCTATCACCTGTGTGTCAGTGAGTCACTCTTACACCATGACCGCTCCCCTAGCGTAGCCAGGTATTTTTTGGCCCAGGCATATATTCTCTATATTTTCTCTCATTTTGAGGTAAAAACTTATTAATCCAGGGAAATTGAAAGAAATTCTAAAGTAACTAGCAGAACCACACAGTTTAAATCACCCTTAATTTTCAAACCAATCTTAGTTATTCTAATTAGAGTACTTCATCCTCATTGAGCATGCTGTCATATAACTATTGCTGTCAAACTTAATCGAATAGCTCCTTCTGCATTTTAAAACTGCATACTAAATTGATCTTTAACAACTGAGACAGTAAAAATGAAAAAAAAAAAAAAAGAATGGATGAAAGAAAGAAAGGGAAGAAATCCACTACTTTTATTCTAATGAACACATTCCAATTATTTGGGTAATCAGCCTGGTGACTGGAAAAGGAAATGGACTAACCAAATATCTGAATTGGGAATATAAAGGAGTATGCATAATTAAAGGAAACAAGAGTAGCAATGTGATTCAAAACTATCCAGTATAAACAATAATTATACCCAGTCCTATTCTTTATGAGCCTAGTCCAGAATTGAACTCTCATATTATTTAGTTTGGGTACATATATGCAGGTAATGGCTAGTTAGATCCAGGAGAACTCTCTCTTGAAGCAGCCTGTTGTGACATGATTTTGATTGCTCTTCTGAGAAGCTCACCCTAAAAATAAATGCATACACATCAGTGGAAATAAAGCAAAGAACACAATAATATCATTGTAGAGACACTACATAAATAATGATTTAAAATTTGGGCTGTGTCAATGCTTCCAAGATAATGACTTTTTGGACTGTGAAGAATTTCCTTAGTTCAATGTTAAAGTCATGCTGCAAACACTCTTTCTCACCAACACTACACATAAAATGAGCTTTTAAGAGCGAGTCATACTAATAGTAATTTTCCCAAGCATTTCATCACATTCATTACCATCATAATTTAACTGACTTGCCCCACATCTGCTTCATCAAGCTCCTATTTTTTGGACTACAGCTGCCGATATGTAGCTAATATTTGAAACACTTTGAGATAAAATTATCATGCTCTTGATAGCTGTATTCTCTTCACATCTATTTGAAAAGACAAATAGAAGCTGTTATCATGTTTAAGATTGCTCAATATATCTTAAGAAATGTACAGATGGCTGAACCAAAATAGAAAATAGTAATAGTCAGAATAGTAACTATAATCCTATAGCATACTTATATATTCTGCATACTTTCACAAGTATTTACATCCATCTTCTCCATTTATCCTTATAGTAACACTAAGACTAGAGAGATACAGCAGGATTAAGTAAATTGGACATATACAGCTAAAAAAATAAGCATTAAAAAACAGATGTGTTTCTTTCATAATTATACACACTACTTGAAAAAAAATGGAGAAAGATTGAAGTTGTCAAGAATTTCATTTTACTTGGAGCCACAATCAACACCCATGGAAGCAGCAGTGAAGAAATCAAAAGACACATTGCATTGGGCAAATCTGCTGCAAAAGATCTCTTTAAAGTTTTGAAAGGCAGAGATGTCACCTTGAAGACTAAGGTGCGCCTGACCCAAGCAACAATATTTTCAATCACATCACATGCGTGCAAAATCTGAACAATGAATAAGGAAGACAGAAGAATTGACGTCTCTGAACTGTTGTGTTGGCGAAGAATATTGAATATACCACAGACTGCCAAAAGAAGGAACAAATCTGTTTTGGAAGAAGTACAGCCAGAGTGCTCCTTGGAAGCAAAGACAGCAAGACTACGTCTTACATACTTTGGACGTGTTGTCAGGAGGGATCAGTCCCTGGAGAAGGACATCATCCTTGGTAAAGTAGAGGGTCAGCAAAAAAGAGGAAGACCCTCAATGAGATGGATTGACACAGTGGCTGCAACAATGGGGTCAAGCATAACAACAATTGTGGGCAAGGGGCAGGACCCGGCAGTGTTTTGTTCTGTTGTACATAGGGTCGCTATGAGTCGGAACCAACTCGACAGCACCTAACAGCAACAGTTGAAAAAATGAATATCACTGTTTATTTATTGGGATCCATACTTTTTCAAAATATAATAAAAAATTTTGTCACAAACAAGATGCAAAATTACAGGACAGATAAATGTTACCATGTCTACAATAGGAACACACTAGATGAATTTTAAAATCTATCCAACTGCAAAGTGGTAGAGACAGTGTTTTCAGATCAGAAAAATTGGACTAATTTAATCAATTAAAATAGGGAAATTTCTTGATTAACATTTTTAATTATAATGTTGTGGTTGCAATTTAGTTTTACAATAATGGATCAACTTGATCAGTGATTCTTTTCGTGTTCTTTGTTGGTTTGTCTGTATTTGGCTTCAGATTTCCAATCTATTCATTTCCAGGTGACTATATCCTTTTGTTGATGAAAAGTAAAAGATAAATTTATTTTTACATTTGAGCCTTTCAAAGTAACGCTACTCTTATTAATAAAAGTTTTCTTTAATTAGAAAATATTTCTTATTCAGATTTGCTATAGCAAGAACTTTAGCAGTAATAAATATTCATAGCATTATTCCAGGCTCAAGAGAGATAGTATCTTAATTAAGTAGAGGTAGTGCCTGACTTATGATGGAGTTCCCTTCCAACAACTTCATCATAAGTCATTTCTGATGTAAGTTGAATACCTCTTTTTTTTTTTTTTTTTAGTTTTCATGTATTATTGCCTTTTATTATCAGTATCTTTATAAATCAGATCTTTATTTATCTTTGGAGGTTGGCATGAGCATGATAACATCAGGAAATTACAAGCTGCAACATTGTATGTAGTACATATTACTAACAATAAGATGTACAAAAAAAATGCACGGTCATAAGTGCAGTTCACTATAACTCAAATATGTTGTAAGTCGGGGACTACTGGTATATACTTAGGATTGTAAAGGTTTCTTATACCCCGATAAGTACTTTTATTGCAAATTACAATTCATGCATGAAAATTATTCAATTATTAAATATGTTTAATAGTGAAAGGTGGTGTTTGGCCCTTACGAAGAAGAGAAACTAAACTGACCTCCTCCGACTCACAGAGAAAGATCACAAACTCTTCCTTCTGTAAGATTTGGCTTTTATAACTGTGATTGCTCTAGATCCCATTAAAAACCTGAGCATACTGCTTATGACTAGACTATGTGGTGATAAGTGATATGAAAATTATCAAATTTGGTTGTCTATGGCCCAGAGTCCTTTCTCTGAATGTATTTTATATCTGGTTTCATCAATGCTACAGAGCTATTCTCTTGTCTAGGCTGCTGTCTACGACCTGTTGCTCAAACTTCCCTTGATTTCCCATCTTACTATGCCTCACTCATAGATTTACCTAATGTCTGTAAGATAACTTTACCAGAGCCCACTATTGTTAGATCTATCTGCTAAAGCCAAATCCTACCATGAGCGCCCATAACTGATTTAGAGATAATTATTGTTTTAGTAATACATTCATTGGAGAGATTTTTTTATGCCTTGTATTCAATTATGAAGAACAGACCAATGTTTGAATTGTCCAAGAAAAAAATAAGTATTTGCTTTGACATAATGCAGTAAGAAACTACTATAGATTCTTGAGTAGAATAGAAAAGAGTTTGGAAAAAAAATACTGTCTGTAGCGAATTTTCACAATTTTTTCCCCGCCGATATTTCTTCACCTGAAAAATGACACCATCTAAATCTTCCCTGTGGGAACTTTGTGAGGTATGACTAATGATACTAAATTATGCTGAAGACAAAACAAGACAAAGCTTTTCATTTAGGATTAGTTGTGATAATAAGAAAAGTGCATAAGGAAAGCTTTTGTTTATGAGCAGAAGCACATATATGCACATTAATTTTTGGAGTATTTCATGTTTCTTTGAAACATGTAGAATTTGCAAAGATGAGGGATATAGGAGCAATCTTTTTGTGCTTTTATTATATCCATGATGAAGTTAGTCTTGTTTTTCAGTTTCACAAAGGGGAATACAACATCCCTTTGATTCATTAATTTAAAAATAGAACTACAGAAGTTGAATTACCTGACAGATGAGGGAAGAATTACAGGATAGGCTGCAGATGTCAATTAGAAATATTTGGCACAATGTTATTTCCTGCTAATACAAAATGTTAGAATTGGAGAAGACCAAAATTAAACTCTAAGTGTTTTGAAGAAAGATTGGAAACTTTTAGTGAAATACTTGACAAAAGAAAAAAAAAAAAATCAATGACAAAGTTATTCAGCTACTTAAACACATGTAAGGGAAATACTGTTTACCTGGAAAATGTTAATTTATTTTCAGAAGCAGGAAGAGACAGCGGATGCTTTCAACAATGGAATTTATAAGCAGAAAGCAATTAATTTTTATTCTGGATGAGAGGCCCTTTATTATTCTGGATCTAGGACGAAGTGAATTGTACCCTGATAAGATTTCCTCAAGAACTCTCAGGAAATCAGGAAATATCACACACTCAGGCAAGTTATCAAAAAATTATTGACTAGGCTATTTTTCCATCTTAATGGCTCTTTTCATTTTAAATTCCTTCTTATCTCATCTTTTACTGTTTTTTCTATACAAAACATCTTTTTAATTTTTATAATCATTCAGGAGTTGTTATTAAACGTTTGTTTATGATTATCACCTGTTAACCATAAGAAAAAAATAAACATATAAACAATAAACAAACAGAAACTTCTAAGAACTGACGGATATATAAGTTTAAATGTCAGCATTTCCCAACACCACGCATAGTGAGATTAGGTCACTTTGTGAATAAATTTTTCTTACGCCATTTTGTTGTCTATTGAATGTGTGTTATTTTAAGAGACCAAGTTTGTGGTTGTTATACCAGCAATAGA
Source organism: Trichechus manatus latirostris (assembly GCF_000243295.1). NCBI lineage: Eukaryota > Metazoa > Chordata > Mammalia > Sirenia > Trichechidae > Trichechus > Trichechus manatus. The sequence continues at coordinate 17,804,475 of NW_004443968.1, forward strand.
AAACTAATAAAATGGCTAATATGGTGTGATAACTACTTTAAAATATAAAGCTGGACATTGCCTGGGAACTAAAACTTGCTTTAAAGAAAATGGACCATATATTTCAACAAGTCATAAAGAATCATCATGAATTCTATCATTTCTATTAATCAAGAGGCCTCTTCCTCTCTGTTGATCCTCAATTTGTTCATTATTTACACTGACATGGTGGGATATATAGATTCATCATACTAGAAATCTTAATTTATATTAGGATTGTTGGTGCTGTCAGGTGCTGTCCAGTCTGTTCTGACTCATAGCGGTCTTATGTACAACAAAACTAAGCACTGCCCAGTCCTGCACCATCCTCATGATCATTGTTATGTTTTAGCCCATTGTTGCAGTCACTGCATCAATCTGTCTCATAGAGGGTCTTCCTCTTTTTCACTGACCCTCTACTTTACCTAGCATGATGTCCTTCTTCAGGCACTAGCCTCTCCTGATAACGTCTCCAAATTATGTGAGACAAAGACTCGCCGTCCTTGCTTCCAAGGAGCACTCTGGATGTATATCTTCCAAGACAGACCTTGTTCATACTTCTGGCAGTCCATGGTGTATTCAAAATTCTTCACCAAAACCATAATTCAAAGGCATTAATTCTTTGGTCTTCTTTATTCATTGTCCAGCTTTCGCATACATATGAGGTGATTGAAAATATCATGGGTTTGGTCGGGTGCACCTTAGTCCTTAAAGTGACATCATTGCTTTTTAACACTTTAAAGAGGTCTTTTGCAGCAGATTTGCCCAATGCAATACGTCCTTTGATTTCCTGACTGCTGCTTCCATGGGCATTGATTGTGGATCCACGTAAAATGAAATCCTTGACCATGTCAGTCTTTTCTCCATTTATCATGATATTGCTTATTGGTCTAGTTGTGAGGATTTTTGTTTTATTTATGTTGAGGTATACTCCATACTGAAGGCTGTAGTCTTTGATCTTCATCAGTAGGTGCTTCAAGTCCTCTTTGCTTTCAGCAAGCAAGGTTGTGTCATTTGAATATCGCTGGTTGTTAGTGAGTCTTCCTCCATTCCTGATGATGCATTCTTCTTAATATAATCCAGCTTCTTGGATTATTTGCTCAGCATACAGATTGAATAAGTATGGTAAAAGGAAGCAACCCTGAAGAATACCTTTCTTGATTTTAAAACTTGCAGTACCCCCTTGCTCTGTTCGAAAGACTGCCTCTTGGTCTATGTACAGTTTCTGTGTGAGCACAATTAAGTGTTCTGGAATTCTCATTCTTCACAATGTTATTGATAATTTATTACAATCCACAAAGATGAATACCTTTGCAAAGTGAATAAAATACCGGTAAACATATTGCTGGTATTCTCTGCTTTCAGCCAAGATTCATCAGACATCAGCAATGGTACTCCTCGTTCCACGTCCTCTTCTGAATCTGGCTTGAATTTCTGGCAGTTCCCTGTCCATGTACTGCTGCAACTGCTTTTGAATGATCTTCAGCATAATTTTACTTGTTTGTAATATTAATGATATTGTTCTATAATTTCTGCATTTTATTGGATCACTTTTCTTTGGAATGGGCACAAACATGGATCTCTTCCAGTTGGATGGCCAGGTAGCTGTCTTTCATATTTCTTGGCATAGATGAGTGAGCACCTCCAATACTGCATCCTTTTGTTGAAATATCTCAATTGGTATTCCATCAACTCCTGGAGCCTTGTTTTTCACCAATGCCTTCAGTGCAGATTGGATGTCTTCCTTCAGTAGCATCAGTTCCTGATCATATGCTACCTCCTGAAATGATTGAACATTGATCAATTCTTTTGAGTATGGCGACTCTATGTATTCTTTCCATCTTCTTTTGTTGTCTGCTGAGTCGCTAAATATTTTGCCCATAGAATCCTTCAAATTGCACCTCGTGGCTTGAATTTTTTCTTCAGTTCTTTCAGCTTGAGAAATGCCAAATATGTTCTTCCCTTTTTGTTTTCTAGCACCAGTTCTTTGCACATTCTGTCATAATATTTTACTTTGTCTTCTGTAGCTGCCCTTTGAAATCTGTTCAGCTCTTTTACTTCATCATTTCTTCCCTTCTCTTTAGCTATTCCACATTTAAGAGCAAGTTTCAGAGCCTCTTATGACATACATTTTGTTTGTTTTCTTTCTTTTTAATTACCTTTTGCTTTCTTTCTGTATGATGTCATGATTTTTTCCTACAACTCGTGTGGTCTTAGGTCATTAGTGTTCAATGCACAAAATCTATTCCAGAGACAGTCTCCAAATTCAGGTAGGATATACTTGAGGTCTTACCTTGGCTCTTGCAGAGCTGTTTTAATTTTCTTCAGCTTTAACTTAAACTTACTTATGAGCAACTGATGTTCTGTTCCACAGTCAGCCCCTGTCCTTGTTCTGACTGATGATATTGAGCTTTTCCATCTTCTCTTTCCATAGATAAAGTCAATTTGATTCCTGTGTTTTCTATGCATTGAGGTCCACTTGTATAGTTGCCATTTATATTGTAGAAAAAAGGTATTTTCAATGAATAAGTAATTGATCTTGCAAAATTCTACAATGTGTTCTCCAGTGTCATTTCTATCACCAAGGCTATATTTTCCAACTACAAGTCTTTCTTTGTTTCCAACTTTTTGCATTTCAATCACTGGTAATTATCAGTGCATCTTGATTACATGCTTGATCAATTTCAGACTGTAGATTTTGGTAAAAATCTTCAATTTCCTCATCTTTGGCCTTAGTGATTGATGTGTAGATATGAATAATATTCATATTAATTGATCTTCCTTGCAGGTGTATGGATACTGTCCTATTACTGACAACATTGTACTTCAGGACAAATCTTGAAATATTCGTTTTGATAATGAACATGACACCATTCCTCTTCAAGTTGTAATTCTGGCATAGTAAACCATAAGACTGTCTGATTCAAAACAGCCGACACCGTCCATTTCAGCTCACTAATGCCTAGGATAGCCATCTTTATGCTTTCCATTTCATTTTTGACAACTTTTAATTTTCCTAGATTCATACTCTGTACATTTCACATTCTTATTATTAATGGATGTTTGCAGCTGTTTCTTCTCTGTTTGAGTTTTGCCACATCAGCAAATGAAGGTCCCAAAAGCTTTATTCCATCTGCATCATGTCATTATGGTCAACCCTATGTTGAGGAGGCAGATTTTCCTTATTTGTATTTTGAGTGTCTTCCAATCTAAGGGGCTCATCTTCCGACACTGTATCAGACAATGTTTTGTTGCTGTTCATAAGGTTTTCACTGGCCAATATTTTCAGAAGTTGATTGCCAGTTCCTACTTCCTAGTCTGTCTTAGTTTGGAAATTCCACTGAAAACTATCCACTGTGGGTGATCTTGCTGGTATTTGAAATACTGGTGGCAAAGCTTCCAGTATCAGAGCAACATGCAAAGCACCACAGTATGACAAACCAACAGAAGTGTGGAGAATGTTAGAATTAAGGAATAATATTTAAACAAAATATAAATGAAGATTTCAAGTATGAATTATCTGTATCCCCCAACATGCCTGTGTAAAATAATGAACAAATTGGTCCATAATTCTTTAAAACTGAAAACAATAGTTGGAGGAAAGGAAAATGTAGGATCCCAGATTGCAACAGACAATCTGTAATTTTCTGCTATGGCCTCTAATTTAATATTTACACATCCTGGCTCTTCTACTCAACTGTTAGTTATTGAGGTTAAGGACTGTGAGTTCTACCCTCTTTTTAGTCTCTGCTTGGTTGATGCTTAACAACGGCAATTATCTCATCCTCTTGAGAGTTGGCGTAAGGCCTATTTCAAAGAACTCCCCCAGCATTCACCATGCCTTTTTTTTTGCAAATGCATCTTGAAACTCCCAGAATATTGTACTTGAAGAATTGACCATAGTCTTCCCATGTGAATTGCATATGAATCTCCTTTCTACTTTGCCGTGTATATGTAAATCCTCAAAGAGAGAGAGTATATCTATGTCTATATCTCCTTCATATCATTTGGGAGTTTGTTAAAAAGATGGTAAATAAATTCCTCTTCCTAATAACTTAAAACAAATAATAGCACTATTTTTCTGTCATCTTATTCTCTTTAGTACTTGTCTCAGCATTTTCTTGAGGACAAGGTCTAGTTCTCCCTATCCATCTTTTAGACACATTTGCCATTTCACTTTGTGTTCTACCAAAAGTCATCAAAGATAGAATAACTGGATTTACCTACTTAAAACAGTTCTGTCTAATTAAAAACATAAGGAAAAATATATTGCTCATCATCTAAATAATTCAGCCTTCTTATGATTAAAAAAAGGAAATAATTATATATTGTGCAAATTCCTTTTATATAGAGTTATATATTTGTAAATGGAAATTGTTCTGAAGGTTGAAGTTGTGTCCATTTCAATTCTACCTAATGAAGCTACAAAACTTGACCTCACAACCAGTAATTAGTAGTTTCTCCATTATTAGGTAGTTATGATCTGCATCTTCATGCAAGAGTGACACTTTGCTGACTTGTTCATTTTAGTCACTGCTGTTGCCTGTTTCTAAAAATATGGCATTTATGTTTCCCTGGGAAATTATTTATAAATCATTAGGAATACCCCTAGAGTAACTAAGACACATTTATTTAATCCACTTCTAAAGAAAAACACTGGCAACCCCTCCTAATCTGAAAAATAGGCCAACATCATTTTATTCTAAGACAATGAAAGTTAAGCACACTGTTTTGTACAAAACACTCAGAGAGTTAAAAGCAAACATGGACATATGTACCAAGTTTCTTCATGGGTACCATGTTACACCTATTAAATTAACAAAAGCTAAAAATAATAATAATCTCCAACGCAAACAAATTTTAGCTTAGTTTCAGCTAGTTACAATGCAACTTTCTACAACTATATATGAAAGACTTCTGACAATATATTTCAAGAGCATTAAATATATTTATATCCTTATATTAAAATGTTAAAGTAGTAAATCACTTCTATATTCCTTCTATTGCTTATTTATTTTCTAGTATTTCTATATTGAGCAGTTATTATTGATACAATTTAGAGGTTACTAAAAATTTTAACATAAACAGTGTCTCAAAACATTTTAAAAATCTTTACAAACTACCTCTCAATTCTTTTCAGAAATTGTCTTATGAAAATAAAAAAGAAGGAAAACAATTTATGTATATGGATATTTGTCTGAGAATGTTTAAAATATAGATAATATTATTAGGAGTCTGACCATCATATCTTAAGGAAATGGCTAAGCAATTTGCAGTATTCTAACTTCTTGGAACAAAAATAAACTATGAAAAGAAAACATGTAAAATAAAATCTATTAATTTCAAAAAATGTTATATTTTGAAGATTTATTTCTGCATTTTTTCTGTTCCAGATATCTTTAATAAGCAGATAAAATGTGCACTTAAAACATTTATTCTTTTTTTTCCAAATAGTCTACCCTTGCAAATTAGCTAGAATACCCCCTCTATTAGATATACTCTTAAATGCTACAAAGTATTATAAGATTAAGTCCTCAAAAATTGAATCCTGAATTTATAATGAAGAGACTAAGCCATCACATTTTCTTTTTTTAAAGAATCTAAACACACATTACATTTAAATTATGGAAAAGCCCAGTTGTTTTTATAATCAGAATAGTAAAGAAAATTCACTCAGAATTAACTACCCCTGCTGAAGGCGAGGCATTAATTTTCATTAGTTGCTATTAAACCTATAGATTTTAAAATATTTCTTAGCAAGCCCTTTTTTTCTCTTAATGTCACTTTCTTTCTCTCTCTCCTACTAACCTGACAATAAAGCTTTAGGATTTGAGTAGTAATGTTTTTTAAGCATGTACAACTATTCACTATTAAAAATGTTCAGTTGCTGTTGAGTCAATTTCGACTCATGATCACCCCATATGTGTCAGAGTAGAGCTGTGTTCCATAGTGTATTCAGTAGTTGATCTATTGGAAGGAGATTGCCAAGTCTTTCTTCTGAGGAGCCTCTGCGTGAACTTAAACTCCAACCTTTGTGTTAGTAGCCATACACTTCAATCGTTTGCCCACCTTGGAACATTCAGCAAATAGACATATCTTTTAGCTAGGTCCCTATACTTTAAAAAAAACAAAATGTATACTTAAAGATAATTATCTCAGAAAGGCACTACATTATGATTGCTGTGTTCATCCCTATAAATTTAGATATATTTTTTCCACATTAAATGTGACCTTTTCTTTTTAGATTCTGCTTTCTATAGAAGAGAAATAACCGCTATGGTAGCTGATACGCTCAATTAAATTTTTTTTTTTTGTTTGATGTTTGCTGCAGCATACTAGTAACTAAGGACAACAATAATAAAAAGTTAAAAGAGAGTTTTATTTCAACATTTCAGTGATTCAGTGAATGAATACTAAAGAAAGGGTAAGTCTTGTCAAAGAGCCAGTCCTGACTTCTAGAAGCTAGATCACATGGTCTCCTGCACTGCTGCATAGCAGAACTAAAAAGACACCTTGTGCTTTTTGAAAAGAAAATCTGCTATTCAAGGCCAGATGCTGATGAGTCAAGCGTGTCCTCTTTCCTGAAGAGGCTGCCAAGGAGATCCTGAGGTCATATTGGTCTAGATATACAGTGTGGTAGCAAAGGGCAGACAGGTCCAGAATAAATATTCACTCCTACTGACATTGACTATCTCATCCTATTCAGTTTGCAAAGGAACAAGAGCTTCAGCACAAATGTTGCAATCAGAAGGAAAAAGCACTTGATCTGAATAAAGAAGAACATTAATTTTTTTTAGTGAAATCCTTGAGAATTTCAAGCAGTTTAAATGCTTAATATTTCACATTTATTAACTACTAAATGCCTAGCAAATGTACGTATATGATTTAATTTTCAAATCTCTGTGAGATACATATTACATAGAAAACTTAGATTCTAGAAGAGATACATTATTTGCCAAGGTTATCACACAACAATTGGTTGTTGAGGTTAGAAGACAAAGAAAGGCATTATGACTTTATATCAGACACTCTTCTCAGTGCTATTCCACATTGCTCCGCTTACAGAAAACTTTGAGCCAAAATCTTTTTTTTGGTTTGTTAATTTATTTTGGTTGAAAGTCTTGGTTTAGACAGGTGGGAGAAAGAGTTAACACAGCTTAACTGTCTTTTCAGTTCTTGCTTATCTCTGTAGCCACGGCAATAACCGTTGATCAAACACTGAGCACTAAACTCCCGTAAGGTTGACGTAGTTATTGTGTAATGTGATGGGTCAAGATGAACCAGGCTGCCAGCATAATTAAAGAAAACATGAAGATTCATAATATAATTAAAGATGAATAAAAAAGAAAATGCAACATACTAAAACTTATGAGATGAAGCAAAGGCAGTGCTGAGAGGGATTGTCATAGCTGTAAAAGCCTACATTAAAAAAAAAAGAAAAAGAAGAAAGATCTCAAATCAATCGCCTAACCTTACACCTTAAGGACCTAGAAAAGAAGATCATAGTAAACTCAAAACTAGTAGAAGGAGGAAAATAATAAATATTAGGGTTGAAGATAAACAAAACAGAGAATAGGAAAATCATAGAATCAACAAAAACAAAAGTTGGTTCTGTGAAAAGATGAACAAAATTGACAAATCTTTAACTAGACTAAAAAAAAAAAACAAAGGAGAGTAGACACAAATAACTAAAATCAAAAAATAAAAATGGGGACATTACTACTGATCTTTCAGAAATAAACAAGTGTATAAGTGAATTTTGTGAACAAATGTACCCCAACAGATTAGATAACCTAAGTGAAAAGGACAAATTGCTTGAAACACACAATTTACCTAAACTGACTCAAGAACTAGAGAATCTTAACAGACCTATAAAACATAAAAATATTGAATCAGTAATCAAAAACATGTTCAAAAAAAAAAAAAGCCTAAGATAAGATGGCTTCACTGGTGAATGCTATCAAACATTTAAAGAGAAATTAATGCCAATCTTTCTCAAACTCCTCCAAAAAGTAGAAGAGAAGGAACCACTTATTCTGAAGCCAGCATTACTCTGATACCACCACCAGATAAAGACATCACAAGAAAAAAAAATCATTGACCAACATGCCTTAAGAATATAGATGCAAGTATCCTCAACAAAATATTGGCAAACTAAATCCAACAGTATAGTTAGAGAATTATACACTGTAAAGAAATGGGATTTTTGCCAGGAAGGCAAGCGTGGCTCACCATACAAAAATTAATCAATGTAATATACCACATTAGTAGAACAAATGAAAAAAAAATGAAAACACATGATCATCTCAGTTGATGCAGAAGAAGTGTTTGACAAAATCCAATACAATTTCATGATAAAAAACATTAAGAAAACTAGGAATAGAAGCGAAGAACTTTCTTGACATGCTAAAGGGCATTTAAAAAAAAAAATTGACAGCTAAAATTATACCCTGGTGAAAGGTTTAAGACTTTCTCCATAAGATCAGGAATATGAAAAAGACATCTGCTTTCACCACTACTGATCAATATTGCATTAGAAGTTCTACCCAGAGCAACCAGATAGGAAAAATAATAATAATAATAAAAGGTATCCAAACTGACAAATATATACCTCTTACAACTCAACAACAAAAAGACAAAACTTAATTAAAAAATCAGCAAAGGACTCGAATAGTATATACATAAATGGCCAATAAGCACATGAAAAAATGTTCAACATCATTAGGCATTATGGAAATTGGGTTATTAGGATTATGGAAATGAGATACCACATCACACCTACTAGGATAGTTATCAAAAGAAGTGAAAGTAAGTGTTAATGAGATATGGAGAAATTTGAACCGTCATCCATTGCTGTTGGGAATGCAAAATGTTACAGCCTCTGTGGAAAGCAGTTTTGCGCTTCCTCAAAAAGCTAAACATAGAATCACCGTATAACCCAGCCATTCTGCACCTGAGTCTATCCCCTAAAGAATTGAAAACTGGGATTCAGATACTTGTATGTCAATGTTTTTACAGCATTATTTACAATAGCCAAAAGGTGGAAACAACTCAAGTGTCTATCAACACATGAATGGATAAAGAAAATGTGCTACATACATATAATGGATTATTATTCAGCCATAAAAAGCAATGTTACAACATGGATGAACCTTGAAAACATTATGCTAAACAATATAAGCTAGGCACAATACAATAAATATAGTATGATTCCACTTACATGACATATCTAGAATAACCAAATTTATTGAAACATAAAGTACAGTAGAGCTTACTAGAGACTTGGGGGAAAGGAAATGAGGAGTTATTGCTTAATGATTACAGTTTCTGCTTGGATTTATGAAAAAGTTTTAGAAATAGTGGTGACGTTGTACGGCATTATGAATGAAATTAATGCCACTGAAATTAAATTGAACACTTAAAATGGGACAATGGTAAATTATATGTTGTATACTATGTGCCTTGGTGGCACAGTGGTTAAGAGCTTGGCTGCTAACCAAAAGGTCAGCAGTTCGAATCCACCAGCCTTGAAGACTCCATGGGGTTGTTCTACTCTGTCCTATAGGGTCACTGTGAGTCAGAATCAACTTGATGGTAACTTTTTTTTTTAAATGTTTATGATATATACATGTACATATATATGTATACATGTGTACTCAAATGTGTGTATGTGTGTGTATAATTATGTTATAGATTTTACCCCAATTTGAAAAAAAAAAGATTAACAATGTACACTTGGTTTTTGGGTTGGTATTTGAACCTTTAAGAATGCTGGCCCCTATGACTGAGGTGGGCTTCTGTGGGTGGAGACCTCATAGCAGAAAAGTTATATATTACCCCTGCAGAGAGAGACGAAGGACTTGGAATCCTGTATATAATACCTCTAGCTTTTGTATTTGTTTCTTTTTCCTCCTGATCCTCCATTGCATCTTTTGTTATGATAAATCTTAATCATGATTATAACTTTATGTTGAAGCATGTGAGTTCTTAAATCTTCCAGCAAATCACCAAATTAGTTATGAGACACTCCTGTACTCCAAACAGCAGCAATTAAAGTATATGGTGATGGAGAAGTTCTAATGGCATCCACTTGGCTTTTCCTACCATAATAGCCCTTACTCTAAATATCAGGGATCCAATGTGGGGGTTCTGCAGGTTGCTGACTATGTCTATTCCAATTAAGTATTCTGTAACTGGGAAAATCACTACAGGATGGGTTTGGCGACTCACTGGACCCACTGTGGGATGGACCTGAGCTAAGATTCCATTCATAACCTGACCTCCATACACCCCTACTCTGACTGGTGAGTCACAGTGACATTTTGGGTCTCCTGGAATTAGTGTCAGTTCAGAGCCAGTATCCAGTAATCCCCTAAAAGTTTGATTATTTCCGTTTCCCCAGTGAACAGACACTCTTGTAAAACGCTACAGATCCCTTTGGGAAAGGCTGGGAGAAAGATTAACAGTATAAATTTTTGGCTGTGTAGTGGGGTCCTTTCTCAAGGGGTCCTGGCTCCCCTTCATTCAAGGGGTTGTAGGTCTGTAAACTGGTGCAAGTCTGGGACTTGATTGGGAGGTCATTACTCTATATTCTGGAAATTCAAGTAAAACTGCCATTAATTTGACTTAGATTTCTGCCACTTACACAGATTAATATTTAGTAGATTTCCCATCTATTTCACTCCTAGGAACACCATGTAGCCAAAGCTATAAGTCCATACGAGTTAGACTATTCTGATTAATGCTTTGGCTGTGCTGTCTGTTATGGTAACCATATGTTTTTTTCAGTTAAGGGCTGCCACTTGGTCCCTACCACCGTGTGGTCCAATTAGCCCCATTATAATTAGGCATCAGTTCCCATTGTCAAATCTGACTTACATAGAATAGCAATCACAGCAGTCTTCAAAGATGCTGGGGTTCCATTCAAAAATTTGTTCCTCACCTTTGTGGTTATAGGTGGGCACTCCATGGGTGAGTCTGTGGGTTCAACCTGATAAAGCCACTCTAATGTGCCAATTTCCCTAAGCCTTTGGATACCTTCTTCTACAGTATAGTAAGGCAGGTCTGGCATTTCATCTTCATTTAGTGTAGGCCACAGCTTAGTTCATGCTTCAGTGAGCCAACAAAATAAACAATTAGAGCCTTTTCTAACTTCTCGAGCTGTATCATTGAATGAAGAATCTGTGCTTAGTGGGCCCATATTAATAAACTCAGACTGTTCCATCTTTATGTTCCTTGCACCATTATCCCACATCCTTAAAAGCCATTCCCAAACATATTCCCTAGGTTTCTGTTTGTACATATTAGAAAAATCAAGCAGTTCTTTTGGAGTGTAGTGTACCTCCTCCTGGATAATACTTTGTGCTTTACCTCTTGGGGCTGACTGGGACTTATGTCTAGTTATAAGTCTAGAAGCAAAAATGGGTAGTGGAGGTGGGTCCCAGGGGCATTCAGCAATGTCTTGTAGGGCATCTGCCTCAGGTATGCCCCAGTCAATGCCCCAAATGCTACCCCAGGTGATATCTGAGACAAAGGCTCTTCAGTTACAGCTGCGTTAATCTGATCAGATGTGGGTAGAAGGGATAATAGTTTTACTGGGGCTAGTGGCTTAGCAGACAAAAATGCAGTAATCTCCTCAGATGAGAGTGAGAGCACCGGTTCTGTGCGCAGGAGTGATTCAACACAACTTAGGGGCTCAGTAACCCCAGATTCCCGATCATCTGCCCATATGTCCTCATCTCAAGTTTCAGAATCCCATTTCCTCCCAATCAGTGCCCTCACTTTAACTTCAGACACCACTTGAAGTTGGGAATTCAATTGGCGTTATAATTAAGCCATTTTTAAGATAAGACTATGAGTTTGGTGTTCAGCAATATCAGCTGTTACTACAAGAAATACAGGTTTCTTTCAGGGCACAAGTGGCAACTTTCATGTCTTATATGTGATCATTGAGCTGTGACACTGAAGCTTTGAGCTCATTTCTTTCTTTCACCACTTTGTCTAGTGAAAGTAGGACCAACCAATTTGCTTCCTTATACTTCTCATTCTGACAAAATTGTAGAAAAGTATGAAATATATAATCACCCACGGCCTTGTCTCTCACAAATATTTGATCCAGTGGTGGTGATATTTTGTGTATTTCTATTGCCACCTCACGTCATGCATTAGCAGTGCCCTCTTTACTACTGGAGGCAGAGTCATCAGCTCCATTAAGACTAGCCAGACTTGAGAACCAGTTCAGAAAACTCATCCTGATGATATTCTCCCCCTAGAACTGGTACCAAATGTCTTCGGCTAGACTGAATGAATAATTTCTTTTATAAAGATCAGCACAAACTGCTTCCTATGCAGTGGAGGTTAAAGATGTGCCAAATACACAACTTTTCCAAATTACCTACCACTCCATCGTCTCTAACATCAACTGCTCCTCCTCCCATCAGTACTCTCTCTGCCATCTTTGGGTTTTGTTATTCTCTGCAATGTCTCACAGAACTCACAAACTGTATTAAGGAAATGACTTACACAGTTGTGGAGGCTGGCAAGTCTCAAGTCCATGGATTAAGCATAGGCTTCTTCTGACTCATTTGGCTACAAGGGCCAACAAACCCAAATCATCAGGCCAGACTACAAGGCTGCTGGCTCACAAGGCTGCTGATGTTGGAAAATCAAGTCAGACGATAGTCTGCTGGCCCACGGGGCTGCATAAACTGGAAAATCCCAGAACTGGCAGGTCAGATAGCAGGCCACAGGCTCAAGTCCCAAGAATCAGAGGTTGGACAGTGATGAGTGGGATGCAGGATGCAGATAAAGAGAGAGAAAGAGAGAGAGTCCCACCAGAACACCCACACATATATATTAGATGCAGGTCACACCCCAGGGAAGAGTGTGACTTGAGTAAAGGTAGGACCCAAGTCATGCCCTCCTGCAAGGCTGTGACTCAAGATACACCCCACACTAATTCTGCTTCATTAAAATATAGAGATTAGGATTTACATCACATGAAAGGGAGGATAATTAGGATAATTACATCAGATCACAAAATGGATGACAGCCATACAATACTGGGAATCACAGGCCAGCCAAGCCAGCACACATCCTCAACCATCACAGGTTTCATGCACCTTATTTGCATAGTCCCACTCAATCATTGTTTGTGAGTCACAAAGACTATGACTAGAAGTGTCCATCTGATCTGGTCAGGTTCTCCAAAAGTTCATCTCATCTTCACCCTTTCTGTCTTCTGATAAAATTTAACTGAGAAGATTATTCCCTTGCTCTGAGTCTCTCTCAAGATATCAGCATGTTAGACTTCTCCTGCTGCATAATCCATTTGTTCATTCCTTTATCTTCAGCTATTATTTCTCCTTCTTTCCATTTGTCATTTATTTTTACCCAAACATTTCCACCTTGGGAAGGGACATCAGCTGCTGTGCCAGTCATGATTACTGGTAGCAAGACCAGGCTAGCAACTGTTTCCCCTCAGTCCACTCAGATTCATGTTGGGTAGAGTTGTGTAAGTAGAATACTAGTAGGCTATCTGGCTCACTAGGCAATATGGCAGTATTCAGTCTCAACCCCAGTCTGCCGGATGAAGGGAAGATACAATCTATCCCACCAGACACTTGCAAATTCTGGAGTACTTGTCAGGGCTATAGTTACAGTCTCTTGCTTAGGGATCACCCCTGCTTCTGGCACCCACGTCTGCATCGCTGGTCCTGAAACCGTAGCATCTGGAGGGAAAAAAGCAATTTCAGGTGATGTGGGGAAGTATTGTACAGTGGCATCAGCATCCTTCCCCATCCTCTCTTCCCCAGATCCCCCAGAGAAGCATAGGAATCTGTCTAGTGGTGATTCCCTCTTTGTCTCCCTCATGTTGAGTGTAAGCACACACCCATAAAAGTGTGTGAGCCAGCCCTTTATGCCTTTATTCCCCCCCTCCCCCCATTTTAGATAACAAATGTTACAATTGCCCATTCCATTTCTCTATCAAACCATTATTCTGAGGGTGGTATGTAACATGGTATGTCCATTTAATACGATGTTTCTTGGCCCATTTCTACATCTTGTGGGCTGTAAAGTGTGTTCCTTGGTCTGACGAAATATAACTCAGTGGCCCAAATTGGTACAGTATCTTTTGTTCCAATCCTGAAATGATGTTTTTGGCATTTGCATCTCTCATGGGATATGCAAAGTCCAGTCCAGAGTAAGTATCTATTCCTGTGAGGACCCATTTGTAGCTATCTGGTGCCACCTATTTGTAGCCACGTGGTGCTACCAAAAGCATCACTGGTCCAATATAATCGACTTGCCACCTATATGCAGGACATTTCCTCCCAGGAATATGCTCCATAGCCATATGCAAGGCTGTGCTCTGTCTTTCTTGCTGGCAGACAGAGCAGTCCTTATTGGCATTTTGTGACTCAGAGGGCTCAAGAAGGATGTGTCTAGATTGAGCCCATCTCTGAATTGCCACAGCACCCCCGTGTCCACCCATTTTTTGAACTCAATTGGCCACTTCATGTGAGCATAGTGACAGGTCCACTTGCTGATTCTAATCACCTTTTGATCCAGGAAGGGGGTTCTTCTGATAGCCATCAATATATCCTACTCTAATGTGCCCTGTAGTTTTTCAGAGAGCTTTCCATAGGTCCATGCACCACACAGATGTCCCCTTAATAGTCCAATTTTCCATCACCCATTTGCCTAACCATATAACCATGTATTTGGACACTGCCCATGAATCATTAAAACTCCAAACATATGGGCTCTCACCATTGCACAATTCTTCCATCATGGCTAGGAAGACAGCATGCAGTTCAGCCCATTAAGCTGACCTGTTCTTAAACCTTCTTCAGTCAGAATCTTTCCATCTGCTAGTCTTAATGCAGTAGGTTTCCACATCACATGTTGTTCATGTACCCTGGAACTGCCATCCACTAACAAAGCAGCCTCCTGCTGGTCAGCAGAAAGTTGTTAATAGGGCACTGTCCATGTAGCAATGGGCTTTGGAAACTTCTAAGGTAGTTCCAGCGTAGGACCTATGGGAAAAGAGGCTATTTACTTGTGCTTATCATGGGTGCCTCCCTGCATTCTCCAAGTAGCTTGCTCTTGTATGAATCATTTCCATTTTATTTTGGAACTATTTTGGGCACTACCTTCCTTATTAGAATGTTTCTCTGACATCTCCCAAGACATTATGGGTATTTCAGGTCTCGTGATGATTTTATGCCCTCTGTCATTGAGGCAGTCTCAATCAATACCTAATAGGAGGCGAGTAACTGCCTTTCAAATGACGTTTATCTTGCTGCAGCATCTGGAAACTTTCTAGTCCAGAATCCCAGTGATTGCTGTAGAACAGCATTTTCAGGTTTTTGCCATAAGCTCCAGTCTGAATAAGCACGTGCGGCAGTTATCTCCAAAATCTTGTCTGAGTGTGGATCATAAAAACATAAATACAAGGAGAGTGAGACCACAATCTGTAATTCAGACATAGCATGCTGTTGCTCTGGCCCCTATTCAAATGCAATTTTCTTCTGAGTGGTTTTATGGATGGGGGCCAGCAATACTCCCAGATGTAGAATACAACTTTCTCCAAAATCCAAATAAACCAACCAAACGCTGGGCCTCCTGCTTAGTCTTGGGGGCAGGTAGAAACAGCAACTTATTGTTGGTTGTGTATGGAATGTCACAGGTGGCTCCTGCCCAAGTTATTCCCAAGAATTTCCCTGTTTGGGCAAGGCCCTGGATTTATTAACTAGCTTCTGTTGGTCATGTAAGCCACCGCTATATTCAGATCAGCCCTAGCCTGTTCTTTGGTGTTTGATATTAATATAATACGATCAATGTAATGTATCATTACTTTTGATATCTGCACCAAGTCCAAGTCTCTTCTAACCAAACTATGACAGTAAGCCGGTGAATTCAAATAAGCCTATGGCAATGCAGTGAACATATACTGGGATCCTTCCCATGTGAAAGCAAACTGCGACTGACTCTTTTCTGAGACTGGGATCGAGAAAAAGTCACTTGAAATATCAGTCACTGAATACCAGTCTCCTTTAGCCTGCTGTATTTTCTGCATCGTTGATACTATACCTGGAACAGCTGAAGCCACAGTTGGCACTATTTTATTTACCCCTGAATAGTCTACTGTCAGAGCACTGGTTAAGAGCTCAGCCGCTAACCAAAAGATTGGTAGTTCAAATCTACCAGCTGCTCCTTGGAAACCCTGTAGGGCAGTTCTACTCTGTCCTGTGAGGGTCACTATGAGTCGATATTGACTTGATGGCAACAGGTTCAGTCTACTGTCAGCCTCCATGAGCCATTTGCCCTTTCCCCGGGCCATACAGGGCTATCATATAGAGAATTTGTTGGCATTAACACTTCCGACTTTAGCATGTCTTTAATCAAAGCACTAATCTCCTTTTGTCAACTAGGTATCCTATACTGTTTCAAAGTAACAACCTGAGAGGGTTTGGGCAATTCTAACGGTTCCCATTTAGCATCTCCAATCAATACTGGCCTAAGGGCAGATTTACACACTTTCAGTTTTACAATATGAGGTAGAGGGAGTGTTCCCAATTAGACGTAGTATCCATACCAATAATCCATTCAGTTAAGGGAGATGCAACTACTTCATACAAGATCTGTTTAAATCTTCCAATTCTCATCCCAACTTTCACCTTAGTCCCATCGACAGTTGCATCCCCATATCCCTCCAGTCTAACTTTAGACATCTTCCAAGATTTTATTGACAGCTTTGGGGATTGCAGTACTTTGGGCTCCTGTGTCCAGAAGCCCCAAGATGGTCACTTCCCCGTCCTCGGGCCATTTCACCCACACATGTGCATATGTTTGTGAGTCCCTTGCTGGGGCCTGGGCCAGAAGACCCTGGCTCCCTTGTCAATCCTTATCCTGATAAACTAGCTGAGCCTCTGCTTCAAATAGTCCCAGGTGGGAATTCCCATCATTAAATTCCTCCCAACTAAGGTAAATATAACGGACTTATTTAGGCCTCTTTAAACTTGGGGAACCAGTAGGAATTTCCACTGGTCCACCCAACCTCCTGTACTGCTACATCAGAACATTTGTCTCAACCCCATCAATGTCTGCTCTATTCATCCCATTTCTTAATAACCATCTAAAAATCTTTGTCCTGCTGGGGTTCTTTCCTCATCGCCTCTTCCCATTCCACTATGAGTCATCCTTATGTTTCTTGCATTTGTAAGACCCAGGCAGTGAAACTGTGCCAACAGATCTGACAAGGCTTTTGGTATTGTTGCTTTGTTTCGCAGTAGCAAGATTACATGGGGTGCCCAGGTAAAAGTAGCTCCCTTGATTACCATATCTGCCACGTCCTGTGTAAGAGGCATATTCATTGGATGGATGTCCTGATCACCATAAAGCCATTCCATCATGGCTTGCATAAGCAGCACATCAGCTGCTCTCTCTGGAGTATTCCATTGGGTATTTAGAGCCAGAGAGGAGCAGTTTCCCTTCTCAGGGTAAACAAATCTCAATCCAAATTTTATCTGGTCCACCAGCCTGGCCATTCCCTCTCAGTTAACCTGCTGTAATTAGATCTTGTATCATCAGTTGTGGCTGTTCCATAGTGAGCTGTGGATCTTGCATTAACCCAAACATACTCTTCCATTCTGCAGCATTCCTAACTAAAGACACTGACCGTAAATTAATTGCTCTCACAATCCATTTTAGTAACAGCTCCTCAGGAAGCTGATGATACCAATCTACAAATTGAAGCAACCCCTTTACACTATACTCCATGGTTTCAATAGTTTCTTGGTTGTGCCCGTTCCCCTTCCAGACTACTGTCTTGGTGACCAATGGTCACAGGGGTACTTCCTGTTATTCCAACACAATTTTTCCTTTCCACGTTGGCCTTGAGGTTGGCCCCAAGACTAGGGGTCATACCTCTGACTGGATGGGATCCGGGCTTTGTTCAGTTCTAAAATTTGCCCCTACATTCTTTTCCCCTGCCATTGCAGCTATTACTGATAACAAAAAACAAGGAGTTGTATGTCTTGCCCTTTCCTTATCACTCTATATTTCCATATGTCAATCCCTCAAGAATTAGATCTGCTACTCCTAATTCCCATAAATAGCTTTGCCTTGGGTAACTGATTGTAACATACCAGTTGCTTCAATCCATGGATTTTTTTTTTTTTAATCCCATCCAGAAACCAAAGGTTTCTTATTTTCCCATTTAACCCTTTTTTCCTAAACCACATTTTCCAGTGAGTCTGGGATATTGCAGTGAAACCCACTATTCTGACATCAACTGAATGAATAACTTCTTTTACAAGGATCAGCAAAAAAATAGTTCCTGTGAGGTGGAGGTTAAATATGTCCCAAATGTCCATCTTTTCCAAATTGCTGTATCACTCATCATCTCTAACATCAACTACTCCTCCTCCCCTCAGTGCTCTTCCTCATGTTTTTGGGTTCTGTAATTTGCTGCAACGTCTCACAGAACTCACAGATAGTATCAAGGAAATGGCTCATGCAGTTGTGGAGGCTGGCAAGTCTCAAACTCACGGGTCAGGTGTAGCCTTTTGACTCACATGGCTGCAGGTGCCGATGAACTCAAATCGGCAGACCAGACGACAAGTCTGCTGGCTCACAAGGCCGCGGAAGCTGGTGAATCAGGTCAGATGATAAACTGCTGGCCCACAGGGCTGAAGAACCTGGTGAACCCCAGAATCAGCAGGTGAGATGGCAGGCCACAGGCTCAAGTCCCGAGAACCAGAGGTCAGACAGTGACGAGCCAGACGCAAGATCCAGATGCAGAGAGAGAGAGTCCAGCCATAATACCCACACATACACATTGGATGCAAGTCATACTCCAGGGAAGGGTGTTACTTGAGTAAGGGTGGGACCCAAGTCATGCCCTCCTGCAAGGTTATGACTCAAGATACACCTCACACTAATCCTGCCTCATTAAGGTATGGAAGTTAGTATTTACAACACATAAAAGGGAGGATATTAGGATAGTTACATCAGATCATAAAATGGAGGACAGCCACACTATATTGGCAATCATAGCCTAGCCAAGCCAACACACATTCTCATCTATCACAGGTTCCAAACACCTTATTTGCATAGTCCCACTCAATCATTGTGGGTGAGTCACAAAGACTATGGCTAAAAGGGCCATATTAAGTAACTTATTGCACCACAGTTGGGTTCTCTAGACGGTTAGAAGCTGAGTGTTTTAACCATTTGTACCCTGTATATATGTAGAGAGATTTATTTCAAGGAAATGGGTCACATAGTTGTGAGACTGGCAAATCCCAAATCCACGGGTTAGGTGTTAGACTGAAGGCTTCTTCTGACTCATGTGGTTGCAGGGGCTGATAAACCCCAAATCGGCAGGTCAGGCAGCAGACTGTTGGCTCATGGAGCTGTGGGAGCTGGCAAATCCCAAAATCTGCAGGTCATGTGGCAGACTGTTGATTCATGTCCTAAGAACTGGAGATCAGATGATGATGAGTCAGATGCAGAATTGAGAGAAGGTGAGCTTTGCAGGGCATCCATATATATTGGATGATGGCCACACCCTCAGGGAAACTCCCCTTTCAGCTAATTGGCTGCTCACATCAGATCACAAAATTGAGGATGATTGCTTAATATCTGCCAAACCACTGAGATTCATGGCCTACCCAAGTTGACATATAACCTTAACCATCACAGTTAATAATAAATAAATACATTTCCCAAGGGTTGCAAGCCCTTTACAAGGAAACTCTTTTTAAAATACCATATAAGGCTCTCTTCCAGGCAACATGGCGCTACAGACAGAAGCACCTCACTGTCCCTCCACAGCAAAGATCAGAAAAACAAGGCCAAACAGAGAAAACAGCAATCCTGAAACCCTAAGCATCAAATGAAGAGATAAAGAACTCAGCCAAGCACCTAATGGAACAAGAAACTGGCAGAGAACAGAGAGTGAGGAGACATACATGCAGAGGTGCCCTATCAGCTGCCACAGCACGGATCCACCATCTTGGACTCCTATTAGAGATCAGCGAACAGGGGTACGAGAAAACAGCTTCACAGAGCTTCCAGCAGGAGACAGAACAACCAGTAACCAGCAATACACGCTTAAGCCATTCCCCACCCTTCTTCACCCCCACTCGGCCTCCTCTGCTTCCTGCAGCCACAGTCTCTTACCTGGGAAGGACTGGCTTCACCCTGGTGTTGCTTGGATTCCACCCACCTGCACTGGCTGGATCCCTGAGTGCCATTTGTTGGCTGCTGATGTTGCTTTTCTCCACTTTAGATTTCTTCCTTAAGTCTTACCACTTCCCCCTCTGTTCTCTCAAATACCCTGCTCCATGCGCCATCTTTGCTTCTTCCTGAAAGGATGTGAAACACTGCTGGAATGTGAAACTGCTTCCTGGCCTGTACTGCCACTCTGGTGGGATCCAGGGGCTTTTTTTTTCTTTGTTTTGAATTGTTTGTTAGTTTGTTTTTTTTTTCTTTTCTTGAATTGGAAGCCTGTTCTAGCTGGGCAGTGCTGTGTGGCTTGGGACCTACCCCCTCAGTTTACACAGAATTACAGAGGGATCCCTGACAGCATTTCTTTTTTCTTGTTTTTTTGTTTTGTTTTGTTTTTCTGTTTTTGGGGTTTTTTTCTTGTTGTTGTTTTTATTTCTTTGTTTTGTTTTCTTTTCCCTCTTTCTCCCTTTTTGTCTTTCTTTACTACTCAGTTTCTTGTCTGTCTATACTTACCTTCTCTTCCTGTCTCCTGAATACCTGATGCTGAGTGACACCTCTACCCCTTCTAGCCGCGCTTGGGAGCAACTTCCCCAGACCTCTCAGCCACACCAGTGGGATCCCTGGGAGATTTTCTTTTCTTTTTTCTTTCTAATTTTTATTTATTTATTCTTTTCTTTCCCTTCTTCTCCTTTTTGTTTTTCTCCATTTCATAGTCTCTCATTTCTCCACTCCAACGGCAAGCTCCCTTAGCAGTCTTTTTTGTTTGCATGTTTTTGGCTCCTGTTCCTTTTTCCTCTCTCTCTTCTTTCCCATATCCATCTTAGCTCCACACATCACAATTCCCCCCATCCTGCTTACCTGCACTGTGTTCTGAACATCACACCACCAAGCAGCCCAGGCATGGCCTACTGGAACTTGCCCTGCACTGATTCCCAGCTTACCGTGGTGGCAATAGTAAGTGCCACAAACAACCCATCCCAGCAACTCCTCTTCAACTAGACCTGCCCTGCTGTGCCATATCTGAGCGACTGACCCTGCCAGTTGGAGAAGGAGATGAAAAGTATCATGCCCACAGATGAGCAGACAACAAAAGACTACACAGGCCGCCTCCTCAGACATAGCAAATAAAACAAAAAAGCAGGATGAAACAAACAAATCTACAATTAATAAATCAGGGAAATAAGTGCCAAATGCCCAGAAAACAGCAGAAAATATCAAAACATTTACAAAAACAGGACAGGACATTTCCAGTAGGTGATCAAAATAAAACACCAGATGACTTTCCAGTAGAAGAAAAGTCACTAGAGCTACCTGATAGGGACTTCAAATCTCTAATACTCAGAATTCTCCAAGAGCTGAAGCAAAAAGCAGATAAAAATGATGAAAAAATAGACAAATTCATGGAAAATACAGACAAAAAAAGGGAAGAATTCAGGAAAATAACGCAGGAACAAAATGCCAAGATAAATTCACAACTAGAAATCATACAAAAACAACAATTAAAAATCCAAAAGTTAAACAACAAGATTTCAGAAATGGACAGTATCATAGAAGGGCTGAGGAGCAGGTTTGAAACGGAGGAAGACAGGATCAGCAAAATTGAAGACAAACACTTGGATACAACTCTGTTTGAGAAAAATCAGAAAAAAGAATGGAGAAAAATGAAGAGACCCTGAGAATTATGTGGGATACAATCAAAAGCAAAAATTTACGAGTGATTGGCGTTCCAGAACGGGGAGAAAACAGAAAACACAGAGAGGATCATTGAAGAACTGCTGACAGAAAACTTCCCCACTATCATGAAAGATGAGAAGCTGGCCATCCAAGAAGCTCAACAAACCCCATATAGGATAGACCCAAAAAGAAAATCACCAAGGCATATCATAATCACACTTGCCAAGTTCCATGAGGGCAAGGATCTTTCTCTTTTATTTATCACTGTGGCCCCATGGAACCAAAAAGAATATTTGGCAAGTAGTTGAGTGAAGGAATATAGTATTAAGATGCTATCACTCTCTCTTCATTGTTATTGGGTTGAGATTTTATTTTCTCTGTGTTCTACTTTTTTTATAATCTAGGCTGAGAATTTCTTTCTTAATAGAAAAAATAAATTGTAATTGTTTCAAAGAAGAAAATAAAATAGAAGATAATGGTTAAGAACAACTGCTTGTTAAAAGGAAAATAGTGCATAGAGAGAAAGAGAAAATAATTGAAAAAAGACATAGTAATGAGTGAAGGGCAAAGGGAATAGGATTATTAAGATAAATGAAAGCTTTGATGTTTCATAGGAAACTTTTAAATTAGGGGTTAAGTGGGAAAATTATCCTTTTAATGCTTTGCTGCTTTAATTTGCTAGATGCTGCCAAAGTCTGAGAGTGCTTAGGTCATTTAAAGAATAAAATTCAAGCACTCCATTCACTCAGCAAACATTATCAAGGAACTACTGGTGTTATAGATTGAATTGTGCCCCCTTAAATGTATGTTGAAGTTTTAACCTCTGTCCTTATGAATGTGACCCTATTTGGAAATAGGGTCTTTGAAGACATTATCAGTTAGGTTAAAATGAGGTCATACTGGAGTAAGGTGGGTCCTAATCCTGTATGACTGGTGTCCTTATAAAAGAGGAGAAGATACTCAAAGACAGGAAGAAAGAGGAAGGACATTATGTGACACTGCAGCAGCAAGCAAGCAAACCTGGCGCTGCAAGAAGCTAGGAGAGGGGTGATACAGATTCTCCCTCAGAGGCTCAGAAGGAGTCAACATGTCCAACACTATGATCTCAGACTCCCAGCCTCCAGTACTTTCAGACAATAAATTTCTATTGCTTAAAGCCACCCACTTTGCAGTATTTTGTTATAGCAGCCCTAGGAAACTAATACAAGTGGGATAGGAAGAGAGCAGATGGGCAGAGTGGAGACGTAATGGTTAGGACTTAAAATCATGAAAACCATGGGTATAGGTGGATAAATAATGCCTAAGCTCTTCCTGCATATAGTAGAATACACATGGCTACTCCTTCCTTCCTTCATTCATGCTTTCAAAAAATACTTGTTAATCAACTGTAACGTGGTAGGCATTGTTATAAACTCTGGTGATATAGCTATGAACCAAACAAGAAAAAAAAAAAAGAAAAAGAAAAAACTCTGCCCTCACAGAGATTAAATTCTATTGCTGGAAGATAGACAATAAACATAATAACTATACACATGGTATACATACATGGTGATGTATCCTATGCAGAAAAATTAAGCAAAGTAGACGGATTCAGAGTATAGGTAAAATTTTACATGAAATGGTGAAGGAATGTTTTCTGAGAAGCTGGTATTTTAATAAAGACTTGAATGAGATGAGTGAGTTAGATATTTGGTTATCTGCATGCCAGGTAGAGGAACTAGGAAAGAAAAGGCACCTAGCTGGGAGCATGCCTGGTATGCTTGATGAAATGCAAAGTCCCATGTGGCAGGATTACAGTGAGTGAGGAAGGTAGAGATGAAGTAAAAAAAAAAGAAAAAAATTGGATGGGGTGGTTGAGGAGATGAGAAGGAACAAGCAATGAACACTGAGAAGGACAGGTCAGTGATGTGGAAATGAAAGGGGGAAAAGTAGTGTCCTGAAAGTCACTTATTTTGAAGCAAGGAAGTAATCAACTGAAAAAAATTCTCCTGACAAGTCATTTTTAAGTGAGAATTGACCATTGTTTTCATTTTTACATTTTTTAATATTTTATTGTGTTTCAGATGGAAGCTTACACAGCAAATTAGGCTCACATTTAACAATTTTCATACAAATTATTCCATGACATTGGTTACAATTTTTGCAATATGTCAGCATTCTCACTATTTCCATTCTGTTTCCATTTATCTAGTTTCCCTGCCCTCCTTGCCTTCTCATCTTTGCTTTGGGTAAATGTTGACCATTTGGTCTCATATAGTTGATTGTTTAAGGTAGCATGTTTCTCAGGGGTAATATGGTTTACTTTATAAGCCAATCGGTTATTCGGATGAAAGGTGGCCTCCAGAAGTGGCTTCAGTTCCAGGTTAAAAGAGTATCTTAGGGCTATAGTCTCGGAGGTTCCTCTAGTCTCTATCAGTCCAGTAGGTCTGATTTTGTTTAGCAATTTGAGTTTTGTTGCACAATTTTTTCCCATTCTGTCTGGGACCTTCTACTGTGTTCCTGGTCAGAATGGTTGGTAGTGGTAGCCATGTACCATCTAGTTCTGGTCTCAGGTTGGAAAAGGCCATGGTTCATGTGGGCTGTTAGTCCTATGGACTACTTTCTTCTCTGAGTCTTTGGTTTCCTTCATTCTTTTTTTTGCTCCAGATGGGAAGAGACTAATAGTTGTATCTTAGATGGCCACTCACAAGCTTTTAAAACCCTAAATGCTACTCACTAGAATGTAGACCTTTATCAACTATGTTATGTCAATTGACTGAGTAATCCCACGAGACTATGGTTCTAAGCCCCTTAACCCAGTAAACCAATCTGGCATTGCGTTTGGATATATCCAGGAGGTATCTGTAACTGTGCCCCATATGTGCTTTATTTTATATATATATATGAATATGCATGCAGCACACCCAATCATGTATATACTTATACCTACAAATATACCTACATATCACGTGCATGTACTTCCATATACCATCCCATACACTTATAGCATACATATTTACCTATGTAAGCACACACATTTTTTTAATTGTTATTACTGTTGTTGCAAAAATTGTGTTTGCTAAAACATTTCCTGTAATTGCCCTTCATGCTTGCATACCTCTCAGTGTCTTCATTTACCGTAGTCAAGTTGTGCTGACTTCCCCCACATTATGTATTGTCTTTCCTATTACCAGAAATAACAGGTGTGTATTATGTAGCAGGAAGCCCTGGTAGTGTAATGGTTAAGAGCTATGGCTACTAACCAAAAGGCTGGCAGTTCAAATCCACCAGGCTTTCCTTGGAAACCCTATGGGGCATTTCTACTCTGTCCTATAGGGTCACTATGAGTTGGAATCAACTTGATGGCAATGGGTTTGGTTTGGTTTTGGATTATGTTGCAAGTGATTCCCACTCCTCCCCCCCACCCCTTTTCTGGTAACCATCAAAGAGTGTTGCTTTCTGTGTTTAACTCTATTCTTGACTTTTTGAGATTGTCTTATTTCACTCAGCATAATTTCTTCCAGATTCATCCATGTGGTAAGATGTTTTACGGACTCATCATTATTATTTATAGTTGCACAGTATTACGTTGAACATACGTATCACAATTTGTTTATTCATCCATCTGTTGATGGGCATTTAGTTTGTTGCCATCTTTTTGCTATTGTGAATAATGCTGCAGTAAACATGAAAGTGCATATATCTATTTGTGTCACTGCTCTTGTATCTCTAGGATCTATACCTAGGAATGGGTTTCAGCTGGATCATAAGGTATTTCTATCTCTAGCTTTTTGAGGAAGCACCATACTCTTTTCCATAGTGGTTATACCATTTTACACTCGCACCAGCAGTGTATTAGAGTTCCAACATCTTCCCACAACCTTGCCAGCATTTGTTGGTGTGTGTTTTTTTTTTTTTTTTTTTTTTTGCACCATTTTTGCAGGGGTGAGATGGTGTCTCATTGTGGTTTTGATTTACATATCTCTAATGGCTAGTGATCAATGATCGCAAGCATCTCTTCACGTGTTTGTGAGCCTCCCGAATGTCCTCTTCGGTGAAGCATCTGTTCATGTCCTTTGCCTATTTCTTAAATTGGGTTGTTTGTCTTTTTGTTGAATTGCTGAACTTTTCTATATACTTGAGAGATTAGGCCCCTGTCAGATATGTCATTGACAAATTTTATTTTCCAGTCTGTAGGTTCTCTTTTTACTCTTTTGGTAAAGTCTTTTGATGAGCATAAGTATTTAATTTTTAGGAGGTACCATTTATCTAATTTATTTTCTTTTGTTCATGCATTCTTAGTTGTGTTTGACAGTCTATTTATGCTAAAAATTAAGACCTGTAGTTTTGTCCCTATGTTATATTCCAGGAACTTTTTAGTTTTAGCTTTAACATTTAGGTCTATGATCCATTTTGAGTTAGGTTTAGTGTATGGTGTGAGGTATGGATGCTGTTTCATTTTTCTGCAAATGGATATCCAGTTTTGCCAGCACCATTTGTTAAACGACGGTTTTTTCCTCCATTGAATGCATTTTGACACTTTGTTGAGGATCAGCTGTGTGTTGATGGATGGATTTACTTCTGGGTTCTCAATTCTATTCCATTGGTCTATGTGTCTGTCATTGAACCAGAACCAAACTGTTTTGATTACTGTAGCTGTATAGTAAGTTTTTAGATTGGAAAATGTGAGGCCTCCTACTTTGTTCTTCTTCTTCATTATTGCTTTAGCTATGCAGGACCTCTTTCCTTTCTATATAAAGTTGGAGATCAGTTTTTCCATTGCATTAAAGAATGTTGTTGGGATTTGGATTGGAATTACATTATATTTATAGATTGCTTTAGATAATATTGACATTTTCACAATTTTAAGCCTTGCTTAAAGAATCACACGATTCTTTTGTTTTCTCACAGTAGTGTTTTGTAGTTTTCCTTGTATAAGTCCTTTATGTCTCTGGTTAGATCTATTCTTACGTGTTTTATCCTTTTAGGGGCTATTGTAAATAGTACAGTTTTCTTGATTTCCTTTTCTGAGTTCTCCTTGTTAGTGTAGAGGAACCCAACTGATTTTTGTGTGTTGATCTTGTACCCCACTACTTTGCTGAACCCTTCTATTAGTTCCAGTAAATTTTTTTTTGTGGAATCTCTGGTATTTTCTGTGTATAGGATCACGTCATCTGAGAGTAAAGATAGTTTTATTTCTCCTTTCCAATTTGGGTACCGTTTATTTCCTTTTTTTGCCTTATTGTTCTGAGAGGACTTCCAGTACAATATTGAATAAAAGTGGTGATAATGAACATCCTTGTCTTGTTTCCATTCTCAAGGGGAATGCTTTCAATCTGTCTCCACTGAGAATACTGTTGGCTATTGGCTTTGCATATATGCCCTTAATTATGTTGAGAAATTTCCCTCCTATTACTATTTGCTGAGAGATTTTATCAGGAAAGAGTGTTCGATTTTCTCAAGTGCCTTTTCTGCACTGATTGGGATGATCATGTGCTTCTATATGTGGTGAATTACGTTGATTGATTTTCTAATGATGAACCACCCTATTAGCCCTGTATGAATCCCACCTGATTATGATATATTACAATTATTATTTTTTGATATACTGTTGAATTCTGTTGGCTAGAATTTTGTTGAGATTTTTTGCGTCTATATTCATGAGGGATATTTGTAATTTTCATTTTTGTGGTATCTTTGTGTGGCTTTAGTATCAGGGTTATGCTGGCTTCATAGAATGAATTCAGGAGTATTTCTTCCTTTTCTATGTTCTGGAATAGTTTGAGTAGAGTTGATCTCAACTCTTCTTTGAATATTTGGTAAAATTCTCCAGAGAAGCCATCTGGCCTAGGGATTTTATTTGTTGAGAGTTTTTCATGACATCTTCAATTTATTTATTTATTTTTTTGGTTATGGCTATATTTAGACATTCGACTTCTATTTGTGTTAGTTTAAGTAGGTAGTGTGTTTCTAGAAATTTGTCCATTTCTTCTAGGTTTTCATATTTGTTGGAGTACAATTTTTCATAATATTCTGTTGTTGTCGTTAGGTGCCGTCGAGTCAGTTTCTACTCATAGCGACCGTATGTACAACAGAATAAAACACTGCCTAGTCCTGTGCCATCCTCATGATTGTTATTATGCTTGAACTCATTGTTGCAGCCACTGTGTCAATCCAGCTCATTGAGAGTCTTCCTCTTTTTCTCTGACCCTGTACTATAACAAGCATGATGTCGTTCTCAAGGGACCGATGCCTCATGATAACATGTCAAAGTATGTGAGATGAAGTCTCGCCATCCTCACTTCTAATAAGTATTCTGGCTGTACTTCTTCCAAGACAAGATTTGCTCATTCTTTTGGAACTCCAAAATTCTTCATCAACACCATAATTCTGTTAGGATCCTCTTTATCTCAGTTGGTTCTTTTGTAATGTCACCCATGTTATTTCTTATTTTGGTTATTTGCGCCTTCTCATTTTTTCCTTTGTCAATTGGTCAGTGGTTTGTTAATTTTATTGATCTTCTCTAAGAACCCACTTCTAATCTTGTTGATTCTATTGTTTTTCTGTTTTCTGTTTCCTTTCTTCTTTTAACTGAGGTCTTCTTTTACTGTTCCTTTTCTATTTGTTCAAGTTGTTGGGTAAAGTGATTGATTTTGAATCTTTCTTCTTATTTGATGTGTGCTTTTATTGTTATAAATGTTCCTCTGAGCACTACTTTTGCTGTGTCCTGCGTAGCTTTTACTCCCTTGGAATACATTTAAAACAGTGCTTAGAACTTCTGTGAGCTCAGAGACTCCAGTCATCAGCTGGGCTTTCCCTTTTACCTGGATCTCACTGTTCATGCTCATTGGCTTCCAGCCTGCTTGTGAACTTCATTTCCTGCCTGCCTCCCTTTTGACTCCAAGCTTTATCTCCTGCTTATGGTGTTCCAGCTATCCTGAAATATTTTGTTTATGGCTGCCAGCCCAACAACTTTGGGTTAGCTTAGCCAGATCTCTCCCACAACTGTGTAAGCCAATTCCTTAAAATAAATCATATCGAAGATAGAGACAGATAGATAGATACACATATAGATTGATCAATTGATAGATAATCTTCTACTAGTTATGCTTCTCTGTTTGAACTCTGGCCAATACAACACTGAATTAATCTTCCCTTATGAAGTATCAGGGAAAGGGGAGAAAATTTCAGGAGAGATTAAAGATAACAGTGGTAAGAAAAACTACTATCACTGATATTATCATGCAATTATATCATGTTTTGTGAGTATTTCTTTTTAATTCATTTCCATAATTCAATCACTAAAATTTGTATACGAAGTTTGAGAACAAAGAACTTGGTTGCTTTGATACTTACAAAGATTAAACATTTTATAAAAGATTTTAATTTTCATAGGAGAGCATGTAACTCCTTATATGCAGTTGCCATTTTGCATTATAAGTAACAACATATTAAACTTCCACACTTGATTTACTTGCTTGGTTAAGTGGATTGATAAAAAAAGGCATAACAAATTTTGTCATCCTTCCAGGCTAGAAAAGTCCATTCCTTTTCACATGTAGACAATGAAATATTAAAGTCAATACAGCTTCCAGAAGGAACAAGTGGTTCAAACAAATGCCAAGATGCTGTATTAAAGAAGGTGTCAAGCACCAATTCAATCATCACAATGAAAGTAACAAACTTCAGTGATTATTTTTTCCCCTGAAGCCCACAGAATGTTTATAATCCAAACATTTCACTTTTCCATGACTTAGCAGTAAATCTAGCAACAGAAACAAATAGGAATCTGCTTTCAAAATTCTACACTTCAGGTTTCTAAAGTGTCAGTGATTATTTTCAGGGGAAAAATGTGTTAAGATGTCAGTGTATTTTTTCAAGATCTGCAGAACTGGTGCTGGGATAGAGTTGGTATTTAAAGAAAAAGTATAGAGACCAGCCTAGTGAAAAAGTAAAATGGATAAAATTTAGTGGGAAGGAGGAAAGTGCAATTATAGATGGAAAAGACTTTCAGGTAGTTTCTCAGTTACATGCATCATTGGTGAGAGTATAATTTAACCATATCCTCTTTGGAGGTTAAATCCAAAACAATTATTTGACAGATAGACTCACATACTAATATAAATACACATATGTACAAGGATATTCATTTAAGCATTGATAATATAAGCAAAAGACTAGAAGCAACCTGTTATCCATCTATCCATTGATAAAAAACCAGTTGAAAAAAACATGATACATTCTTATAATAAAATATTACAGTTGTTGAAAAGCCTGATATTGCTCTATACATGCTGACACAGAATTATTTTCATGTTATATTGTTAACTGAAGAGAAAAATGTGTGTGTAGGAGACTATTATTTGTGTAACAAGGTGATATTTCATATGCATAGACTATCTCTGGAAAAGAAATAAAAATGATACAAGTAGTTATGGGGAGAGGAATGGGGAGTAGGAGACAGGATGGGAGACATACATTGAAAATATTTTAGATAATTTTTAAAAATCATATACAGGTACCTATTTGGAGGCAATGTTCAGGACAGGGTTATATTAAAAATACATGTACCAAACCTGTTGCCATCCAGTTGATGCCTACTCATGACGACTCCATGTGTTACAGAGCAGAACTGCAGAATAGGGTTTTCCTGGCTGTAATCTTTATGAAAGCAGATTTCCAGGCTTTCTTCCACAGTGCTGTTGGGTAGGTTTGAACCGCCAACCTTTAAGTGAATAGTTGAGAGCAAACTGTTTGCACCACCCAGGGTGTTATGGGTATATAAATTGGAGGTCTTCTGATATTTGCAGGGGGACCCATGGTAATACTGGAAAATAGTAGTAAGCGACTGCTAGAGATTCTTCAGATGGGTTTGGGATATTTTAATGGGTTTTGGATAGAAGAATGTTTGGGATATTTTTCTTTTTCCTCTGGTGAGGATAACCAAAGTATTGTTGAAAGTAAGGAACACAAGCTCACTAGTCCATGCTGATTTTTGCATGTTCTGATTGCTTCACATGGTAAAAAGTCTTGCTTAGCTAACAACTCAGATTTAAAGAAAACTAACAAAACAAAACAAAAAAAGTTCCAAGTTGTGCAGCTCCATTGCCAGCTCACTGTGTTGTTTAGTCATGCTTGTCTCTGTGAGCCACACAGAGAAAAGTTTCACATTGGCTCTCCTCTGCCTGTTATTAGCCTTCAAACAACACCGAGCAGTGGATGATGCAGGAATATTCGCTCATCATCATCCATGAGAAAGCTAGAGTTTTAATCTTCTCTCTTCCATAAAGCTCTCAAGCATCTTCTCTGTTGTCAGGCTGATCTTTTCTTTCCTTTCACAGCATGGCTTTCTGTTTTATTTGGTACCTAGAGACTTTGTATTAAAAGCAAACAAGCAAAAACAGAAAAGGAATCAATCTGAGAGTCTCACCTGGTTATTTGTGTTATTATGCACTTTCCTAAGTTGTATTTATGTACTTTTATTTGCTGTTTGGTAATTAGTTTATGCTGCGTTCAATTGTCTGTAGTCAGGACTTTTTTTTTTTTTTATTAAACTATGGGGGAGTATAAATATAGATTCTCAGAGTTCCCATATTGCACCAAACCAAAAAAATGATCTCAGGAGGTCTAAGAAAGACTAGATACTTTACAGATTATTTGTAAATAATTTGTATATATATATATTTTTAAATTTCTCCCTGCCTTTTTTTTTCCACACTGACGTGCATAATGACATTCAACCTCTAGTCTTAATATCACTTTAAGAACTGCAAAAAAGAGATTTCCTAGTCTATTTCAGATAACTAAGGATGAAATTAGGGTTCTTTTTTTCCGGGCCACAAACTTCACTTACTGGAATCTCACTTTCACCAGAGCAAGTAAACTTATGCTATCCCAAATGAAAGTTATCCACTAGCCTAATAAATATTTTCTGAATGTTTTGATTAGCCTGATGCATTATGCTCTGAGTCTGATGAAAATACACATGTCCTGAAATGAGCCCTTCCTAAGCAGTTTGCAGGCTAGGATGCGCAGAAAATGTCTGGGCCTACTTCCTGCTGTATGACAGAGACCATTTAGTCCCTCCAAGATCAAAGCCCAATGTCTAACCATTCCCAAAGTCATTTATCTCATTTCAACCTCCACTAAATCATAATTCAAATTACAGCTACCTCCAATTAGTCCTCGTTAATCAAAACTTTTCTATCAATTCTAAGCCTCACAACACTCTCTCCATTCTTCATTCTTTGAACTTACTGCCGACTCGTAGAAATCCTACAGGACAGAGTAGAACTGCCCCATAGGGCTTCCTAGGCTGAAGTCTTCATGGGAGCAGATCACCAAGTCTTTCTCCTGAGGAGCCGCTGTTGCGTTTGAACCAGCAACATTTTGGCTAGCAGCCAAGTGCTTAATCAATTGTTTCATAGGGCTCCTTTAGCTACTGATGTTGCTGTTGTTGTTAGGTGCCTTCAAGTTGATTCAGACTCATAGCAACCCTATGTTGAATGAAACACTGCCCAGTCCTGCGCCATGCCCACAATAGTTTTTATGCATGAGCCCATTGTTGCAGTCACTGCGTCATTCCATCTCGTTGAGGGTCTTCCTCTTTTTCGCTGACCATGTACTTTACCAAGCATGATGTCCTTCTCCAGGGACTGATCCCTCCTGATAGCATGTAGTCTCACCATCCTTGCTTCTAAGCAGCATTCTGGTTGTATTTCTAGCTATTCATAGATATTTTTAATTTCCAGAATTGCTCTCAGTGTTTCCAAAACACTGCGTCTTCAAGAACAGGACTCATACTTTGGTTCGTACTGTATCCCATTGTCCCTAGTACAGGGCTAGGCTCTTAGAAAGGACTCAATAAAGGCCTGTCCATTTGGTGGTAGAGGTGATTGGAGGAATATAGGCTCCATTTTTAATACCTATGTGGATCAAGGTCTATATCCTCTTTAAAAAACATTCAGTTTGAATCATGAAAGGAAATAAAGTATCTCTTGACCTTCTTGTGAACCTTGTATTAAATTTCTATTTTTGTGAATACTGTTAGAAGAAGTTATGGGAAACGGCTTTGTGCTCAGTTGTTCTGGGAAGTATTTATCATTTCCATATAATCAAATTCACTTTTCTAATGAATAACAGACACTTTTAAATCTTCTGCCAAAAGATTGTTTACTTGAAAATGTTTTTCTCCAAGAGAAGCTGATGTTCAATTGGAAACTGACATGTCGCACTCGGTCCCATAGGCATCTCTTCATCTAAACACTTGGTTCCTTCGGATGGATGAAGCTGAACTAATAGTCTTTGCAGCAAACACAATATTTCAGAGGGATATTGTTATTCCTGCTTATATGTTGTTGCAAAGATCAAAATGTACCCAAGACACTTAAAAAAAAAGGTATTCTTGTTAAATTCAAGACGCATTCCAGCTTCACTCTCACTTAAATGACTACTACCAAAAAATACCCAAAATATGAATGACATAGTGACTGCAGCAATGGGTTCAGACATAGCAACAATTGTGAGGGTGATGCAGGACCTGGCAGTGTTTCATTCTGTTGTACATAGGGTCACTATGACTCAGAATTGACTCGATGGCACCTAACAACACAACAACGCAAAATATTGGTGATGCATGCAGTTCTATAGAAATTGTAAAATAATAAGAGGTCAATTTGCATAAATTAGTTGCCTGGTGACCTACTTCTGAAAAATTGGCCAGTAAAAATCTTATGAATAGCAGCGGAACATTGTCTGATACAGTGCTGGAAGATGAGCCCATCAGGTTGGAGTCCATTCAAAATCTGACTGGGGAAGAGCTGCCTCTTCAAAGTATAGTCAACCTTGATAACGTGGATGGAGTAAAGTTTTTGGTACCTACATTTACTGATGTGGCATGACTCAAAATGAGAAGAAGTAGCTGCAAACATCCATTAGTAATTGGAACGTGGAATGTACAAAGTATGAATCCAGGAAAATTGGAAGTCAACAAAAATGAATGGAACACTTCAAGATCAATATCCAAGCATTAGTGAACTGAAAAGGACTGGTGTTTGCCATTTTAAATCAGACAATCATGGTCTACTATAGTGGGAATGACAAATTGAAGAGGAATGTCATTGCATTCATCATCAAAAAGAGCATTTCAAGATTTTTCCTGAGGTACAATGTTGTCAGTGATAGGATAATATCCATATGCCTACAAGGAAGATCATTTGAATGACTATTATTCAGATCTACACACTAACCGCTAATGCCAAAGATGAGGAAATTGAAGATTTTTACCAACTTCTGCAGGCTGCAATTGATCAAACATGCAATCAAAATGCCTTCATAATTACTGAGGATTAGAATGCAAAAGTTGGAAGCAAAGAAGAAGGTTCAGTAGTTGGAAAATATTGCTTTGGTGATAGAAACGAAGCCTGAGATCACATGATGGAATTTTACAAGACTGACGATCTATTCATTGGAAATACATTTTTCAATAACATAAAAGGCAACTTTACTTGGGGACCTTGCCAGGTCGAATACACATGAATTAAATCAACTACATCTTTGGAAAGAGATGATGAAGAAGCTCAGTATCCTCAGTGAGAATAAGGCCAGGGGCTGACTGTGGACCAGACCATCATTTGCTCATGAGCAAGTTCACATTGAATCTGAAGAAAATTAAAACAAGTCTATGAGAGCCAAGCTACAACCTTGAGTATATCCCATCTGAATTTAAAGAACATCTTAAGAATAGATTTGACCCATTGACTGAAAACCAGATGAGTTGTGGGATGACATCAAGGACATTGTACATGAAGAAAGCAAAAAGTCATTAAAAAGACAGGAAAGGAAGTAAAAAGCAAAATGGATGTCAGAAGAGGCTCTGAAACTCGCTATTGAATGTAGAGTAGCTAAAGCAAAGGAAGAAATGATGAAGTAAAAGAGCTGAACAGAAAATTTCAAAGGGTGGCATGAGAAGACAAAGTAAAGTACTATAATGAAATTTTCAAAGACCTAGAGATAGAAAATCAAAATGGAAGAACATGCTTAGCATTACTCAAGCTGAAAACACTGAAGAAAAAATTCAAGCCTTGAGTTGCAATACTGAAGAATTTTAAGGACTAAATATTGAACAATGCATGAAACATCAAAAGAAGATGGAAGGAATACACAGGGTCACTGTACCAAAAAAAACAAAAAAATTCATCCACTTTCAATCATTTCAGGAGGTATCATATGATCAAGAACTGATCGTATTGAAGGAAGAAGCCCAAGCTGCGCTGAAGGCATTGGCAAAAAACAAGACTCCAGGAATTAACGGAGTATCAATTGAGATGTTTCAATACACAGATGCAAGTTTGGAAGGGTTCACTCGTTTATACCAATAAATTTGAAAGACAGCTACCTGGCCAACCAACTGGAAGAGATGCATATCTGTGCCCATTCCAAAGAACAGTGATCCAACAGAATGTGGAAATTATCAAACAATATCATTAATATTACACACAAGTAAACTTATGCTGAGAGTATTTCAAAAACTGTTTCATCAGTATATCGACAGGGAACTTCCAGAAATTCAAGCTGGATTCAGAAGAGGATGTGGAACAAGGGATATCATTGCTGATGTCAGATGTTGACTGAATGCAGAGAATACCAGAAAGATGTTTACCTGTGTTTCATTGACTATGCAAAGGCATAGTGTGTGAATCATAACATATTGCAGATAACATTTTGAAGAATGAGAATTCCAGAACACTTAATTGTGCTCATGTGGAACCTGTACATAGACCAAGAGGCAGTTGTTTGAACAGAACAAGGGGATACTGCATGGCTTAAAATCAAGAAAGGTATGTGTCAGGGTTGTATCCTTTCACCATATTTATTCAGTCTGTATGCTGAGCAAATGATTGGAGAAGCCTGACTATATGAATAAGAATGTGGCATCAGGATTGGAGGAAGACTAGTTAACAACCTTCAATATGCAGATGACACAACCTTGCTTGCCGAAAAGTGAAGTTAACTTGAAGCACTTACTAATGAAGATCAGACTACGGTCTTCAAAATGGGTTACACCTCAACATAAGAGAAACAAAAATCCGCACAGCTGGACCCATAAGCAACAATATAATAAATGGAGAAAATATTGAAGTTGTCAAGGATTATATTTTACTTGGATTCACAATTAATGCCCATGGAAGCAGCAGTCAAGAAATCAAAGGACTTACACCCTCTCTTCACTTATTGACATGATTAGTTTCCAAAGACCAGGTCATAATGCAAAATTGGCATTATGCAAGAATGGAGGATGGTCACATCAGATCAGAAAATGGAGGATGTCTGCATTGTTACATAACTGCTGAATTACATCATTGCATAGCTGCCAAACCACTGAGAATCATGTCCCAGCCAAGTTGACACATAACCTTAACCATCACTGACTGCCAGCATTATTCTTGCCTCCACCTTGGTGTTCGTTATTGCCAGACACACATTGTTAATGTGCAAAATAGATAGTATTTACTATTGCTGTAAATGAGAAATGTTGGATAATCAAATAGTCAACAAGTGAGAAGAAGGGGTACTGCATAGGGCAAATCTGCTGCAAAAGACTACTTTAAAGGGTTAAAAAGCAAAGATGTTACTTTGAGGACTACGATGCACCTGACCCATGCCATGGTATTTGTAATTGCTTCATCTGCATGTGAAAACTGGAAAATGAATAAAGAAGACCAAAGAAGATTTGATGCATTTGAATTATGGTGTTGGAGAAGAGTATTGAATACACCATGGACTTCTAGAAGAATGAACAAATCTGTCTTGGATGAAGTACAGCCAGAATGCGCGTTAGGAAAGAGGATGTCTTACTTAATTTGGACATGTTATCAGGAAGGACCAGTCCCTGGAGAAGGACGTTGTCTTGGGCTAGGTTCTCTAGAGAAGCAAAACCAGTAAAGTGTATAAATATATATATAGAGAGATATGTTGTTGGAGAGACTGGAACCTGCCAAGTCCTTGGGTCTGGCAGGTCAGAGAGCAGGGCTGTTGCTGACAGGCTGCAAGGATTGACGAATCCCAAGATCAGCAAGCAAGGTCATAGGTAAGCTGCTAGCACAAGTCCCAAGAATCAGAGGTCAGACGAACAAGAGCCAGCTGATATCAGACCGCCACATCTTTCTCCCAAAGAGCTAGTGGTTTCGAACCACCGACCTTTTAGTTAGCAGTAGATTGCTTTAACCACTGTGTCACCAGGGCTCCTTAATTCAAGATATAAAGTCCTCTAAGGGGGCCCTGGTGGCGTGGTGATTAAGCGCTCGGCTGCTAACCAAAGGTCAGCAGTTGGAACCCATCAGTGGCTCAGCAGGAGAAACATGTCCCGATCTGCTTCCATAAATAAACTCTGTGAGGCAGTTCTACTCTGTCCTATAGGATTGGTATGAGTCGGAGTCAACTGCTTGCAATGGGTTTAGTGGTTTTTTTGTTTTTTGTTTTTGTAAACCCAGTTATACTTAACCAAACCCAAAAAAACAAACCTGTTGCCATCAAGTTGATTCCGACTCATACCAACCCTATAGGACAGAGTAGGACTGCCCTGTGGGATTTCCAAGGAAGTTTTGGTTAGCAGCTGTAGCTCTTAACCACTATGCCACCGGAGTTTCCTGTCATACTTAAGAACCTGTAAAAAACCCATTGCCTTCGAGTTGATTCCAACTTATAGCGACCCTACGCAGAGTAGAACGGCCCCATAGGGTTTTCAAGGAGCAGCTGGTGGATTTGAACTGCTGACCCTTTGATTAGCAGCTATGACCCTTTGATTAGTAGCCAAGATCTTAACTACTGTGCCACCAGGGCTTCTTAACAAGAGCAGTTCCTATTTAATACACTGTCAAGTACTTCCTGGCATTGTTACTTCAGCTTGGCTTTGTTTTTAAATCTTTGCTGTTTATGCCTTAATCTAAATTGTAAATTCCTTCATGACAGATACCATGACTTAAACTTCCTTTTTAATTCCCCATAGAAGCTACTAAAATAGATCATTACACACTGCAGAGATTCTACAGGTAGCACATTTCTTCTTTTTCCATTCGCACAATGTATAACCATGTGAATAAATGAGTAAATCCATGTATTTGGAAAGAAGAAAGGGAGGAAATGGTCTAGGGAAAAGCAAACAAAACAAGCCAAGCAAGTCACCATGGTAACACTAGGTTTAAGACTGTCTTTCTAAAGTTTCTTACCTTCTCATATGCTCAGGATGCAGTGCGCCATCATGTGGTTACGTTTAAAATTCAACACTTCACACCATTTGAAGCTCAACCTTCTAAGAGGCAAAAAAAAAAAAAAAATGTTTTAGGGAATAACACTACAGCTATGGAACAGAGTAAGAACTTGTTTTCAAAATGTGAAGTTCTAAGATTTGTCATTTAGCGAATTAATGTTTGTTTCTCAATGTTCAAAAAAAATCATAGGAATAGGCATATGGAAAAATTTAAATCTATTAATATTCTACGCAAAATACATAAACTTTTAAGTTTACCAAATACACATGAAGAGATTTATTATGAGCAATTTTATTTCCAAATCATATATGATTTTTTTCCACCTGAAAAAGATAAAAAAGCCCCTACCCTTTTTTTTCCCTGTAGAAATCTAAGGTGCATCAAATGCATTTAGATACATTTGGAAAAAGTGACAAAGTTTTCACTCCACAAATATTCACTCTGCTCCTCACAGCAAAACAAAACAAAAACAAAAAAGCTATAGCCTTCTTTGGGTATCAGCCAATCATCTATGTGTATAAATGGAAAATTATATTAAAAGCCCAAGTTTGTGTTTCACAAAAATAGAGAAAGTAAAAATGGAAACCTGTCCAGATTATTTACTTTCTTTTGGCCTTAAAGGTAACAATATCTAATTATTATTAAATTTAATTATATAAACTGCAATACAGTAGAACTATTCTCACAATTCTACTTTGAAGGATCTCAAACTATTTTCCAGATATTATTTTGGTATGTTCAAGTCTGGATGCAAAATGTCAAATTTTTCAGAGCTTAATGCATATTATGCTATATCAACACAACAACTTTCTCTCACGTTTCTATCTACTAATATCTAGAGACCTATGCTAGAAAAATACAAATAACAGAATACAATAATTATTTGCAAAGCTCGTTCATTTAAAAAAAAAATTGTCAACATTCCAGATAAAACAGTGGGCTAATGACCTTGTCTCTCTCATGCTATTTTCTGTCTGGAGAAGTCATTCTTCCTCCCATGGCCCAGATAACTCTTATGATCCCTCAAACTCAGCTTAAGCACTCATCTGCACAAAGCCTTCTTCAAATCATAGGCTAATAAGCAACCTGGCATACCTCTTCCTCAGTGGTCCTCAACCTTGGCTGCAAACTGGAATCATTTGTGGGGCTTTAAAAGCTTCTGATTCCCCTAATCACTCCCAGAGATTCTGATTAAATTGAGTCTAGGATAACGACTGGTATTTGAGTAAAGACTTCATGTGCAGAGCAAATGACTAATATTCTTGGCTGTTATACGAAAGGTTGGCGGTTCAAGTCCACCCAGAGGCAACTTAGAAGAAAGACCTGGCTATCTACTTCTGAAAAGTCAGCCATTGAAAACCCTATTGAACAAAGTTCTACTCTGACATACATGGAGTTGCCATGGGTTGGAATCAACTTGACAGCAACTCGACTGGAAAGACTTCCTTGGTAAATCTAATGCGCATCTCTAGCTTATCCTTTCCACTTTATATTGAAATAACCTGTCCTCCACTTCAATATATGCTCCTTCATGGAAGAAGGGCTATCTTATTTGGTAATTTTACCATCAGCACTTAACATAGTGCTGGAATATATTTGGCATTGAATAAATATTTATGAGATAATGCTAAGCTAAAGACTTGGACAGGCATTGGTGAGTAGTGGTGGTGTGGTTTGTAGGACAGAGCGTTGCTAGGGAAATGTGATGAGAAGCTATAATGTCTGGCATCCTGAGATACAGATGAGCAGAAGTAAGAGCTGGAAATATTTGTTGGAGCTAAAGAGGAAGCACAGATCCTTAGGTAATTTGTTGTTAAATATCAAGGGCAAAGTAGCAAACAAGGAAATGGTTTTAAGCTGTGTGTCAGTGACTTTCCCCATTTAATGCTGGTTGTCCATAGAAATGTGTGGCACCTGGCTGTGCACCTTTTCACTGGAGTTTTTTCCACCACAAGATACTGAAGTGACAGGAAAGATTGGAAATGGACCGGAAACTTTGACCCAATAGTTAACATCCGTTCATGCATCACAGTGCTCTGGACGTGAAACCTAAGGAACAAAATGTTCGGAATATTCATAGTACTGTATTATGAAGAGCCTGGAAACAAAACCTGGTACTGTGCCATTTAGTCACGATGTCTGATCACGTGACCTTTACACAGGGCATAGCTGAGTCATGATACTGTTGAAGTTCACTGCTCCCAAGCATAGAAACAGTTTTATACTTTTATATGAGGGTTTTCTAAATGTAATTAAACCCAAATCACTTTTAGTAACTCATGGGGTCCTGTTCTCCTTTATGTTAATATTCACCTAGCCGCTTGAAAATAAAAATATAAAGAATTGCCTTTCTATCTCTGTTAACAAGCCAACCCTTATATATACCTCCCACATCTGAAAGAAATGGCATTCAAACTAAGCACACAGTAACGGTAGAATGATTATCAGATACATTTAATCACTGAGGTAAGCAGGTTACAAAAAAACAAAAACAAACAAAAAAACAGCTGCCTTTGAGTCTTTTCCGACTCAGGGCAACGCCATGTGTGTGCTCCACAGAGTTTTCAATGGATGTTTTTTGGGTATAGATCACCAGGGCCTTTCTTC
Organism: Trichechus manatus latirostris; assembly: GCF_000243295.1. Lineage (NCBI taxonomy): Eukaryota > Metazoa > Chordata > Mammalia > Sirenia > Trichechidae > Trichechus > Trichechus manatus. The sequence goes on from NW_004443968.1 coordinate 17,845,259, forward strand.
TGAGGTGATTGTGAATACATTTGACTTGCCAAACTCTTGGTTAGCAGCCAAGCACGTTAACCATTTGCACCACCCAGGGATTCTGAGGTAATCAAGTAGAGATGCCCAATGCTACCTTTCTGAAACCTCAAATGATATAATTAAAAGAAAAATGAGAGCATCTTTACAAAATGAAAAAGTTGCAAGAACATTGGTCTTAGGATCAAGAGTCTTAGAGAAATAGTCCCAAATTTATAATTTAAAAAAATTACTTAAAAAATATAACTATCACTCTTTTTTTATATTTAAGAAATTGATTTGGAGAAAGTTATTAGTGATAAAGTGAGCTAATATGCTGTAAATTCTAAATTTTTCAAAGTAAGATTTCAAGATATTATAAAGTATATCTTCCTTCAGGCTGATAATTGATATAATAAATAATAATATTATATAGACACTAGGTTATTCTGAAAGAAATAAAATAAAGCAAATCACCTACATTTATTAGTTAATGGGTCATAGCAGTACTGATGTGCTTAGTAATTTTACAAAAAATTCTAGGAATTATAGAATACATACTGTCTTTCAGGTTGTGCTAAGGTCTTTATGAAAATAATATACGATAAACACAACCAAGGATAGACTTAGAGAGGTTGAACAATTTTCCAAGGCCATATATATAGTACATTTATTCAGGAATAAATAATTATTGAGTAACTACTGTGAACCAGTACTTTTATAGAACTGACCCAAGAGTCGAGACAAAGATATATTTTATGAATTAGTATTCTTATCTCATTAATATGAATACAAAATAAATTACAACAGAAATGACCAAAAGAGCAGTTAAAAATCCCCAAGGGCTAAACATGGAAACAGATTTAAAAGCTTCTTAACAGTGATAGTTCCGAAAAAGAGAATATTTTGGTAAATATGTGATAAAAGGAGCAAGAGGAGATCACAAAAAAGGTTAATTTGCCACTTCATTGATAAGTCTCTGTAAAAATTATATGTTTAATTACTACATATTAAAATGTATGCCCTTAAAGTCATCTAAAATAGTATAAATCCTAGAAAAAAAGAAAAATATATATTCCATCACCAGAATAAGAATCATGTTATCTGTCCTCTAAGACCATGCCTGGCATATAATAAAATAAAAAAAACCTAACCTGTTGCCGTTAAGTTGATTCCGACTCATAGTGACCCTATAGGACCGAGCAGAACTGCCCCATAGGGTTTCCAAGGAGCACCTGGCGGATTAGAACTGCCGATCTTTTGGTTAGCAGCAGTAGCTCTTAACCACTATGCCACCAGGGTTTCCTGGCACATAATAGGTGCTCAATAATGTTTGTTGAGATTTAAGTAATCCAATAGTTGTTTCTACAGGATTTAATCAGGGTCACCTACATTATTATTATCACTATAATCATCAAAACCAATATTTATTGAGCTCTAAAATATATAAATAGCTGGTTTTCAAACTGTTTAGAAGTACTCCCAGTTTCTGCAGACAGACTCAGAGACCTTACAAGAGAAGAAGAGACCACTCATGCTTCCAACATAGTCCTTCAGCCTCCATGTAGCCAGAAGAGCTGCACTTTAATGTTTGAAAATCATCTCTCTAGAACAGAGATTAGCAAACCTTATCTCTAAAGGGCTAGAGAGTAAATATTTTAAACTTAGAGCATGTAGTCTCTATTGCAGCTACTCAACTATGTGTTGTGGTGCAAAAGTAGTCTTATTCTATCAAACTTTATTTACATAATCAGACAAATAGCCAGACCTGTGGGCAGAGAGGCCTGTGGGCAATAGTTTGCCAACATCTGCTATAAGGAAGGAAATGATTTTATTTTTCTCTAAATTCCCACCTTGCCAGGTTTGTTGTCTGGCTCTTAAAGATGATGTAACTTAAAGTGACTAGGAAAATTGCCTGAAAATATGGATTTTTGAGCATTCATCCTTGCTCTTGTAGATTCTCGCTCCCATTTACTATAGCAACAGGTATAATGAACACTGTACAATCTCAATAAATGTTCTGTGGAATTTAGACCCTTTAATATGCCTCCTATTTTATCAGTTAATTCTATCATTCTTAAAAATGAACCACTGAGGAAAAAAATTGAAAAAAAGAAAATCAGTATGGGTGTATGAGTATGAGAAAGCAAGTGAGAAATGGTTTAAGATTCTATTATCTTTTTCACATTTTTGAGTGACTTTGAACTAAAAAAGGAAATGCCCCAGAACTAATGGCTCTAATAGCATCTTTGTGTTTTTCCATCACAAGAAATGGAGTCTAATAGTCTGAACAAAGATGAAGAACAGAGATATTCACATATGGAGGTATAGGGCGGGTAGACACTACACAAAGTTTTCTCAACAGTGGCTTTATTGACATTTTGGGCCAGATAATTATTTGTTGTGGAGATTTTTCCTGAACATTGTAAGATGATTGGCAGCGCCCCTGCTCGCTATCCTTTGGATGCCAGTAGCACCCTCCAGTTGTGACAGTAAATATGTCTCCAAACTTTGCCAAATTTCTCCTAGGGGGCTAAAAAGCTCCTAGTTGAGAACCACTGCCCAAGAAGAATCAAAGGAGACCTGACTCTGTCACTTGTCACCCAGCTTTAGGGTAAAAAGTAGTTATATTTCTGCTTGCAGTCCTTAGCAAGGGCACATATATTTTCCTTTGACAATAGTCTTTCATATTTTAGAAGATAATAAGGACAATGTATATTCACAAAGCATAAAATTTTCTTTTATGTCTATTCATTCATGTTTGTGGAAAGTAGTTCGAAAAGTATAAGTACGTTAGATTATTACCAGAATGACTGTATATAGTTCTGGTGGTTTGTATGGACAGTTTACATCACAAAATCTATTAAAAATCAAATGGTGAAGGGTATCTATTTTGCGATTACTATCTGACTACTTTTATCATTGGCCCTATCAAATAGGAAAATTGCATCCAGTAAAAGCCCCGTTTTAAAAAGAAACGTAATAGGAAAGTTATCATACCAGAAGCCAGACTAAAAGTTACGAATAAACTCTGTTCAGTTAATTGGTCTGAAGATTCTATAATAATTTTATACTGATTTTGCTAAAATCATTGAATCAGACTTGAATGCAAACCACATAGACAAAGTGATATGGAAACAAGTTTCATTTAAGCAAATGAAAAATAAACAGACTTATTTCTTATGTAAAGATATACCCAGTATATTGTGGCAGAGTATAATAACATATTTATTCCAGGAAAGTAGATCCAATTGTATGTAATTTTGAAAAAGTAAGATATAATATAAAACATAATATATTGCATGCCATACTAACATTACTATGCACACTCATAGTTCTGAGGCTTTCAAAGGCTAAACTATTAAATCCCTACTAAGTCCATTTAACATGCTGTTCAATCATACATATTTACTGAGCATTAAAATGTGTTAAGGGTATGGGCAAATGGATAAGGAAAGGGCAAAGATTGATAATTAAAGAGCTCACTAATTTAAATATTGGCCCAAGGCTTAATTAAGTTGTCCAGAATTCAATAGAGAAAAGACTTGATTAAAAATATTTGAATATTAGATAATTCTCTGATGCATGGGTGCACAGAGGCAGCACCTTTGCCAAAGAGATTTAATATTCCCACGATAGCTTTTCACTATCAAAATTATTCTGTAGGATTTTAAAAATACTCTCTGTGATGTAGTATTTAGCACATATTACAAACACTTAAACCTTGCTCAGCAAATATCTCATTTGCTACACTTAGCATATAAAATATTCAGTACAGTAGAAATCATCAGATATTTATTGAACATCTCTTTTGAGCAAGACATTTTGGAACATTCAAGCATGATTAACACACTTTACACTAAGCAGCTTACCATGCATAATGAGGTGAATCTAGACGTCACAAACACATATTTCATGGTGGTTCATCAGAAGTGTTTATTAGAGACAGGAAAAGACCATGGAAATGCAAAGAGAGGATGAAAACTGTTATTCAATGTAACACAGACCTGGGCAGTTTTCACAGAAGTGTCTTATAACAGGGCATAAAAAATCCTGACATGTTTTAAACAGAAGCAGAAATGCAGCTGGATCAAAAGAGTCAAAAGTGTTTACTACAGCTGGATTGTATCTGTGGAAGGGGGTACAGTTCTAGTGGGCCACAAGACTGGAAAGGCTAATGGCTCTTTGGGATCAAATGGTAGAAATTCCCAGTATCATTCTAAAAAGTATGCAATCTCTCTGCAGGAAATGAGAAGCAAAGCAGGTCTCTGAACAGTACATTTCAAATGCCAAAATATGTTTATCCTTAATAAATCTACTTTTAGGTCATATAAAGAAATACTGGTGGAAAAATCTAGCTAAACTCATGCTCTTAGAAACATTGCTTGCAGTAACAAGTATAAAATAACATACAAACTAATCAATAGGAATGAATTCAATAAAATGTTGTTCATTCATTTAATGGAATATTATGTTACTAGTATAAAATCAAATTTAAGAAGACATAATTTGAAAAATGAAGAGATTGTGGCTCCTCTTGATTAAATAAAAAGAAAGAGGCTATCTTGGGAGGGTAATTAATTGAAAGGAAAATATTAACAAAACATTGAAATCAGGTTAAAATATATTTTATAAATTATATGCATTAATAGGAATAGTAAAAATCAGACTGATAAGAATGGTAATGGTAATTATCTCTGGTTTACAGGATTATGGGTAAGAATAATCTCTTAGTTTATGTATTTTTCCTAAATTTTCTGTAATGAACTTATTTATAATATTTCAAAAGCCTATAGAAATTATTTTTAAATTTAGGGAGAGTTTCTAAGAAGCTGAATGAAATAACTGATATGAGTTTTTCAGGAAGATATCTAGGATACCAACATGAAAAAGAGTATTCAAAGATGATGAGGAAATTTCAAGAATTCCGTGTATGTTGGTAGTGTCATTAACTGAGACAGTGTTAAAAAATGTGGACATTTTGGAGAAAATATTAATTCGGTTTTGTGTATTGGGTTCAAGATGGAAATTTTATATGGAGATGTCAGTAAGAACCTAGAAATGCAAGTTCAGATGTCAACAGAGAGCAAGATTTGCTGGGAAATGCAATAGATGACCCTTGATGTGTGAGTATAAAGAGTCACCTATTCCAAAGCCTAATTTAGTAAACCTATTCTGCTAGTCTCATTCAGAATTTTTATTCTGCTGTGGAAATCATTGATATTTGATCATCCTAAATAAAATTCTTATAGATTTGATAAGGAAATCCAAGTGCCTATTTAAATTTGCAAAATGATACTCGAAAATCCCTGCAGTTCTGAGTAATATGATCAGTAAACTCAGGCGTGGGGAGGGCTGCTTTCCAATTCCAGTGATTTTATAATAAAAATGTACCACCAATAGAATACATAAGTGAATTAATTCACTATACATTGAGAAGAAGAATGAAAGTCTAATATACCATAGTTAGTTTAAAATCTATTGTCAATCAAGTCCCATGGCATGTCTTACTAATATTTTGAAATTATATATATCATTAAAATTTCAGGAATTACCTTTTAAGAATTAAGCATATTAATTGTTGAATGTTTTAAAAACTGACATTTTAAAATATCAATATTTAGTCCTTTTTTTTTGCTTCATATCTGAACAACTACCAAAAGCATTCCAATTTAGAATAGAATAATCAACAGCAGTCCTATTTATCTTGTATAACAAAATCCAAGGAAGAGAAGATAAAAGGATAAGACAGAAACAAGGATGCTATAGTTTGTGAATTAAGACAAATTCTAATACACATATTAACTAAGTTACTACTGTTAATTATCTGTCACACAAATTATGACTTCAGGTTATCAAAAGAGTAGTTATTGTATTGACATTCAATAATTGATTGTTTTGATAATTAATAGTTGCTCTCTGGGCTAGGCTATATTGTCACATCAAATAAAATCTGTTGCTCTGTTCCTTGACTCAGTGAGGTAGATAAAATCTTCACCAGCCTTTCAGTTACTCAGCATAATTTTTGACTCTCCGCTCATCATTTTTGTGTATGACCATTAAGAATCATCACTCATTATTTTTTCCTAAACTTGGTATTTATTTTTTCCCAATTTACTACACTGATTGATCCTCATCTTTTTAAACTTCTAAACATTGGAATTCTGTCAAGTTCAGTTCTTGGATATCCTTTCTATCTTCATTAAATCCAGAGGTGATCACATCTAATCCCTTAGTTTTTTTTTTTCTTTTTCTTTTTTATTGTACTTCAAGTGAAGGTTTACAGAACAAATAGTTTCTCATGAAACAGTAGCACAAATATTGTTTTATGACATTGGTTAACAACCTCACAACATGTCAACCCTCTCCCTTCTCCACCTTTTTATTTTTTGGTGAAAATATACACCATTTCAAAAATTTCTACATGCACAGTTCAGTGACATCAACTATGATCTTCCAATTGTGCTGCTATTTTCACTTTAGATGAAGGTTTACAGAACAAAATAGTTTCTCATTAAACAGTTAGTACACATGTTGCCCTATAACAATGGTTAACAACCTCACAACACATCAACACTACCCTTACTCATTCTTGGGTTACCTATCACCAGCTTTTCTGTCCCCTTCTGCCTTCTAGTCCTTGTCCCTGGACTGCTGTGCCTCATTAGTCCCGTTTGGTTTTATGGGGCTGTCCAATCCCCGATTGAACAGTGAACCTCGGAAGTGACTTCAACACTGAGCTAAAAGGGTGTCTGGGGGCCATACTCTCAGGGTTTCTCCAGTCTCCTTTAGGCCAGTAAATCTGTTCTTTTTCTTGTGAGTTAGAATTTTGTTCTACATCCTTCTCCAGCTCTGTCCAGAGCCCTCTGTTGTAATCCCAGTCAGAGCAGTCAGTGGTGGTAGCCAGGTACAATCTAGCTGTACTGGACTCAGTCTGGTGGAGGCCTTGGTAGCTGGGGTCCATTAGTCCATCGGGAGGAGACCAGTGGAGTATCTTAGATGGCAGCTCACAGGCTTTTTTTTTTTTTAATTGTATTTCAGGTGAAGGCTTACAGAACAAATAGTTTCTCATGAAACAGTAGTACACATGTTG
>NW_004443968.1:17855871-17873259 GCF_000243295.1 Trichechus manatus latirostris
TTCGGGGCATTCAGTAGTTATTTTTGTTGTTTATTGATTGTAGATTTGTTTGTTTCATCCCTTTTTTTGAAAAAAAATTTGACTATGTCTGAGCAGGTGGACTGCGTGTTCTTTGTTGTTTGCTTATCTGTGCGCTCAATACTTTTCGCCTCCTTCTTCAACTGGCAGGGTCAGTCACTCAGATATGGTACAGCAGGGGAGGTCTAGCTGAAGAGGAGTTACTGGGACGGGTTGTTTGTGGCACTTACTGCAGCCACCAGAATGGGTCGGTAATCAGTGCAGGTCAGGTTCCAGTAGGCTGTGCCTGTGCTGCTTGGTGTGTGATGTCAAGCACATGGTGTAGGTAGGCTGGATGCAGTAGGGAGATTGTTATGTGTGGAGCTAAGATGGATATGGGAGAGAGGAGAGAGGAACAGGAGCCAAAAACTTACAAAATACAATGGTAGGGGAGCTTGCCATTCGAGTGGAGAGATGAGAGACTATGAAATGGAGAAAAATAGAAAGGGGAGGAGGAAGAAAAGAAAAGAATGAATAAATAAGAATCAGAAAGCTTAAAGAACCACAAAGGTCCCAGGGATCCCACCGGTGCAGCTGTGAGGTCTGGGGAAGTCTCTCTCAGGTGTTGCAGTACAGCCTGGCTAGAAGGCGTAGAGGTATACAACACCAGGTATTCAGGGAACAGAAAGAGAAGGAAGATATAGAGAGTTGAGAAACTGAGCAATGAAGAAAGACAAAAAGGGAAAAAGAGGAAAAAGAAAACAAAACAAATTAAAAAAAAAAAACAAGAAAGGCCCCCAAAGAAACAGAAAAAAAAAACAACATAAAAAGAAATGCCCTCAGCGATCCCTCTGCACGTCTGTGGAAGTGGAAGGGGAATCTCCCTGCCACGCAGCTCATCCTGGCTGGAAAGGGCCCCCAACTCAAGAAAAGGAAAAGAAAACAAACAATTCAAAACAAACTAACTAACAAAAGCCCCAGGATCCCACCAGCGTGGCAGTGCAAACCGGGAAGCAGCTCCACACTCGAATGGAGCTCTGCAGCCCTCAGGAAGAAGCAAAGATGGTGTATGTAGCCGGGTACTTGAGCGAAGGGAGGGGGAGGTGGCGAGAGGCAAGTAAGAAATCAAAAGAAGCAGGAAAAAAAAAAGCAACACTAGCAGCCAACAAATGACACTCAGAGAGCCAGCTAGTGTGGGCTGGTGTTTCTGGACAAGAGACTGTGTCCATGGGAAGCAGAGGGCGCCGAGTGTGGGTGAAGAAAGGTAGAGAGTGGGAAAGTGTATATCACAAATTACCGGAGCTCTGCAGCCCCTCAGGAAGAATTAAAGATGGCGCACGGAGCGAGGCACTCAAGCGAAAGGAGGGGGAGATGGGGAGAGGCCAGGAAGAAATAAAAAGAAGCAGAAAAAAAGCAACACCAGCAGCCAGCAAATGGCACTCAGAGATCTACCCGTTCAGGTTTGTGGAATCCAAGCAGCCACTGTTTCCCGATCAAGAGACTGTGGCCATGGGAAGTGGCGGGGGCCGAGTCGGGGTGAAGAAGGGTGGGGGGGTGGGAAAGTGTATATCGCAAATTACCAGTTGTTTTTTCTCCCACTGGAAGCTCCATGAGGCTGCTTTCTTATACCCCCTGTTTGCTGGTCTCTGATAGGAGTCCAAGATGGTGGATCCACGCAGCGTTAGCCGGTAGGGGACCTCTGCATGAATCTCTCCTCGCTCTCCATTCTCTGTCAGTTTTCTCACTGCATTTGGTGCTTGGCTGAGTTCTTTATCTCTTCATTTGATGTTTTAGGGTTTCAGGATTGTTGTATTCTATGTTCAGCTTAGTTTTTCAGATCTTTTCTGTGGAGGGACGGCGCGGTGATTCTGCCTAGAGTGCCATTTTGCCAGAACTCTGTATCTACATTTTTAAAACAATAAGAAAAATAAAAAAAAAAAAGAACAAAAATGGTTCACAAAATCACCAAATATATCTGCCTTTAGATGTAGACATGGACGATACATTGCTAGCACACGTTTTCATCACTGATGTTTTTACATAATCTGATATTCAAAATAAAGTTTGTGTCACTGTATTATGAATATGTACTGTTTGTAATCTTTTCCTCAAGTATAGTATTTTCACCAAATATAATCAGGTGTTAATTTCCTCTTTTTTTTACTATCTTACTACTTAAAGGAGAAAACCAAAAATATAGATATATATATATCTCCAATAATTACACCAACATTGCTGAAAAAACAAAGACTTGCTGCTGCTGTATTAGAACTCTAAGCTATGAGACAGTTGATATACAAAGGACCCAGTTTGGTTTCTAGAAGGCAGGTCATGGATGTTGGTGTATGAGAATGTGGACTATATAAAATTTGAAGGCAAAGTTGGTACAAAATTGGGGGCATACAACTGACTCAGTCACCTTTAAGCTCTAAGTCAACAACATAATAATTTTCTGAAGGATCATAAACACAATTCAGATTCTTTTACCCCAAAGATACTTGGTCACTAGTTCTATTCTTTGCTGCTTTTAGGTGCTGTTGTGGATTGAATTTTGTCCCCCCAAAAATATGTGTCAATTTGGCTAGGATATGATTCCCAGTGCTATGTGGTTGTTCTCCATTCTGTGATCTGATGAGATTATCCTATATGTTATAATCCTAACATCTATGATGTTAATGAGGAAGGATTAGAGGCAGTTGTGTTAATGAGGCAGGACTCAATCTACAAGATTAGGTTGTATATTCAGTCAATCTCGTTTGAGATATAAGAGATAAAAGTGAGCAGAGAGGAGTGGCACCTCATGTCACCAAGAAAGAAGCACTGGGAGTGGAACATGTCCTTTGTACCTGGTCCCTACGCTGAGAAGCTCTTAGACCAGGGGAAGATTGATAACAAGGACCTTCCCCCAGAATTTACAGAGACTTCTTCTGGAACTGCTGCCCTGAATTTGGACTTCGAGGTTCTTAAACTGTGAAAGAACAAGTTTCTGTTTGTTAAAGCCATCCACTTGTGGTATTTCTGTTACAGCAGCACTAGATAACTAAGACAGGTGCCATCTAGTCAGTTCTGACTCATAGCCACCCTATGCACAACAGAACAAAATTTTGCCTAATCCTGCACAGCCGTCACAATTATTGCTATATTTGAACCCATTGTTGTTGCCACTGTGTCATTCCATCTTGTTGAGGGTCTTCCTGTTTTTCACTGACTGTCTACTTTACCAAGCATGATTCATTCTCCATAGATTGGTCCCTCCTGATAACATGTCCAAAGTAAATTAGAAGAAGTCTTGATGACATCCTTGCTTTTAAGGAGAATACTGGCTATACTTCTTCCAAGACAGATTGTTTGTTCTTCTAGCAGTCCATGGTATATTCAATATTCTTCGCCAACATCATAATATAATTGCATCAATTCTTCTTTGGTCTTATTCATTCATCATACAGCTTTCAGATGAATAAGAGGCAATGGAAAGACCATGACTTGGGTCAGGCCCATCTTAGTGCTCAAAGTGACATCTTTGCTTTTTAACATCTTAAAGAGGTCTTTTGCAGTAGATTTGCCCAATGCAATACATTGTTTGATTGCTTAACTGCTACTTGTGTGGGCATCGATTGTGGATCCAGGATAAATTAAATCCTTTACAACTTCAATATTTTCTTCCTTTCTCATAATCTTTCTTATGGATCCAGTTGTGAGGATTTTTGTTTTCTTTTTATGTTGAGGTGTAATCCATAATGAAGGCCGTGGTCTTTGATTTTCATCAGTAAGTGCTTCAAGTCCTCTTCACTTTCAGCAAGCAAGATTGTGTCATCTGCATATTGCAGCTTGTTAATGAATCTTCTTCCAATCCTTATACCCTGTTCTTCTTCATATAGTCCAGATTCTTGGATTATTTGCTCAGCATACAGACTGAATAAATATGGCGAAAGATACAACCTTATACATCAATAGAGAACTACCAGAAATTCAAGTTGAGTTCAGAAGAGGATATGGATTGAGAGATATCATTGCTGAGGTCAGATGGATCTTGGCTGAAAGCAGAGAATACCAGAAAGATGTCTACCTATGTTTATTGACTCCACAAAGGCATTCAACTGTGTGGATCATAAAAAATTATAGATAACATTGTGAAGAATGGGAATTCCAAAATACTTAATTGTGCTCATGTGGAACCTGTGCATAGACTAAGAGGCAGTCGTTTGAACTGAACAATGGTGTACTGCGTGTTTTAAGTTGGATCTATAATGGTCTGTAAATCAGGGTTTTTAGCAGAAATGTACACTTCTGGTATGAAATACCTGAGACCCATACTTAAAGAAATGTGAGGAAAAACATGTTATTATAATGCATAGATTTTTGGTTACTGGTTATCTTAATGCATTATGTATATTCCCAATTTATTGTTATTTCAAGCTTATTGACTTAATTCAAAGACTTTTACTTCTGCTCTATCATTGAACCGAAACTGCATTCAAGGACCTCCACTTCCTTGGCTTTGCCTCCTTAATCTTACTAAAATGAGGAACTTGGATAATCTCTAGCCTTCATATTATTTTTGGAGAGTGTAGATAATAAGAACATGTCTAGCACTGGATTTTTTTACCCTCAGGCTACTGGGTAACAACTTATAACTATTCTTTCCATTAGTGTGTCAATTTCACTCCATCCTAAGGAAAGATCATAATGGGGCTTGCAGAGGATACATTTTCTCTGAAGCTGAAAAAGCTACAGCAGTTTAAATATGGATGAAATCTTCTCTTGCAGAACTCAAATAATTTTTCAAGTTTCATGTTAAATAAAAGTTCTCTGTAGCTGGAAGTTTTAACATAATTAGCTGCAGCTCAACTTACACTACATTTATTATAGTAAAAGTGTTATTTTTCAAGGCAGCAAAAATCAATGGAGACTTTGTATTTATGGTAATACTTCACCAGCTATATTGTATGCATTTTCTGTCTTTCTTTCTTTCTCTTTTTTTAAGTATTCTTCCATGTTTCTGCTTAGGGTAAAATCCTACCAAACAAATTCATATTTTAAAGAAATAGGTAATTCAGTTCAGAATACTCCTTATAATGCAGTGTTAAACTTTGAATAAAGTAGAGTAAGACTTGAATCCAGAAGCAAACCAATTTTTGCTGAACTTATTTATATATTTTTCTAGATGTTATATAAATTAGTAGACTTCTATTATTATATTCATGGTCAAATAAGTTTTAAAATATTTAGAAATCTTTCAGTGACCATTTACAATGTATCATATGTTTGTGGGGAAACCCTGGTGGTCTAGTGGTTCAGAGCTCAGCTGCTAATCAAAAGGTTGGCAGTTCAAATCCACCACGTGCTCCTTGGAAACCCTATGGGGCAGTTCTACTCTGTCCTATAGTGTCACTATGGGTCGGAATCGACTCTACCGGAGACGGGTTATATGCTTATGGATATTATTCTGTATGTTCTCAGTACAGTGTGTCATAAGGGCCCTTTTAGAAAATTTTCGCATTTAACAATAATTAACACAATCAAAACAAGATCAATTAGAAGAAGACAATATACAATAAGGACAGAAATATGAACATGTCGATCTCTAAATCCAAGAAGCCCTGGTAACACAGTGGTTAAAGCACTTGACTGCTAACCAAAAGGTCAGCAGTTCTAACCCACCGGCCACTCCACAGGAGGAAGATGTGGCAGTCTGCTCCCTTAAAGATTTCAGCTTTGGAAACCCTATGGGGCAGTTCTATTCTGTCCTACAGGGTCACTATGAGTCAAAATCAATTGAAGGTAATGGTTTAGCATCTCTGTATCTTTATCAGTGACCTAAAGAGTAAGTTTCAGTTGCAAAATAATAAAATCACCTTACCTGAAGTGGCTTAAGCAAAAAGAGGTTTATTTCCATTTGTAATTGAGAAGCTGAAGCATCACTGGGCTACATTCCACTGTATTTTCTTCACTTACAGGCAGATTATCATGTCCTGCTTGAGAAAGATTACTGCAGTAGTTCCAATCTATATTCTATTTTTTTTCAGCAATTCCAACATAGAAAATAGAGGTTCCACTTTGCCAAAAAATTCAGTGAAATGGCGGTCCAGTAGGTTGTCCAAACTGGATCATGTACCAATCCATGAATCAGGCAACAGGACGAGCTATTAGGTCTGATTGGTGGTCCCAAACTTGGAACTGGGGTAGGAGTCAATGTCAATTTTGTAAGAGTTGTTGGACGCAGAGTGGGGAGGATGGTTTGCCCAAGGTAAGATAGACTTTTTGCCAAAGATGAAACGAAAACTGGATAAGTAGAGAAAATATATGTCTATCACAATAAAAATTGTCCCATAATTGGAACAAGACAGAGATAACAGAATAAATTTACTATTTCCCATTTTAAACCATATTTATATAAATCTCACAACTTCAACTTCCTCCCATATCTTATTCCTTAATGCTTCAAACTTTCAGTCAATGGCAGCTGGCTCTATATAGAAACAAAGGCCATCTGGTGAGAAATAGGTGGGGGAAAGAATGAGACAAATAGACTCCCCTGTCATTCTCCCTCTAGTCTCATTTTATCTTGATCATACTAATTTTTTCGTATTTTTTCAAAGCATCAGTATTAATCTATAGCATCTCTGCAGTCCTATGTAGAAAGATATTCCCAACACTTCCAAAAGTACTATGGCTATTTTAATTTCCTTAACCATTCTAGGAAGGAAATTAGGCTTAATTTGTTTTTAATGAACCAAGACTTTTAATGCAAATTTCTATTTTACTGTTTTATTTTCTTAGCTACTTATAATTCCCTTTTGCTATTTTCTTACCAATATTTCATTTTAGTTAACATTGGACCTTTTGTAAGGGTCGTACAATAATCTTTGGAGAACATTCTGTACCAAAAACAAAAAGCTTAGATTAGTTTCATATACTCAGTTTTTTCCTTCATGGAGTCATTCTTTGTGTTTATCGGGTTTATTGATAACGGACAAGTTGGGAAATTAGGCTATCAACGAATGCAGGTACAGCAATAAATCTAATCTCTATATTTACTTTTCATTCAGTATGGTAAAGTTACACAGATAATGATGTAAATCTATCAAATAAATGTAGTCTTAAAATTGCATGTATTGACAATATGCCAAGAATTAAAACATTTAATTAAAAGTTAAAACATCACTAATTGCTTACCATGGTGACCTAAAGGATTTCTTCTCTCATGCATCATATATGTCATTGAATATTACAGTAGGAAGAAAACTGAAAAGTCATTTAGTTGAAGTCTTTTCCCTTATAAATTTGTCATCGTTCAAGGAGCATAGATATTAAAGATGTTGCTCAAAGATACACAGCTATGGCCTAACTTGAACTTAAAACAAAGAGAACTTACTCATAAATCATTGTTCTATCACCTATTTAATAAGTTATGGACACATAATGCCCTAAGCCAGGATCAACGGTAGTGTCTTCTGTTCAGCTCTTACTGCTTTGAAACCTGGCTCAATATGCAATAATATGCATACTTTATTTCCACTGGTGTCTCAGAGATGGATAAAAATGGTCAAGAAAATATTACCCTTTAGGGTTTTTTTGTTTGTTTGTTTTTACTGTGCAGAAATAAAATTCTGTATGGAATAGAGTTAACATTATTCCAAGATTAAATATTAAAAGAAAAATTCTAGCCTGAGTATTTTATTGTTTGTAACCTCAGAAAATAAATTTTATCATATAAATTCAATCCTCTTTGTTTGATTCCTTTTCAAAATTTGATGAAACAGAACGTCAGGAACTTTCAAGGCTAAGATATTTCTAAGATACAAAATTCAGAATATTTGTTTGCCTGTTGACTTACACTAATGAGCAAGACTGATAAAGCTGGAACATCAGACACTGGGATATATCTATGGAAAATAAGTTTTATACAAAAATTCAATTCCTCATGGCACTTGAAAAGTAAATCAGTCAGATTTTCTGAATCTACCCTTTAAGATACAGGGCCTTTTAAAAATATTTATCTTAAGTTGAATACTGCACAAAGCTCGAAGTGTTGCCTACCCTTATAGATCTGCAAGCCTAGATGACATAGTTTGCAACCATCTTTTACAAATATAAATAAAGGGGCTTTTTTGTTTGCTTGCTTTAAAGAAATTTAAAGTAAAACAACAGACTTGATCCCATAATAATCATAACATGAGTGAACATAGATTTTTTTAAAAATAAACTTTGTATTTTAGAATAATTTTAGATTTACAGAAAAGTTGCAAAGATAGTGCAGAATCTCCATATACTCACACCCAGTTTCCCTTATTTTTCCATCTTACGTTAGTACAGTACTTTTGTTATACTAATATCGATTCACTATTATTAATCAAAGTACATACTTTATTAAAGTTTTCTTAGTGTTTATCATATATCCTTTTTCCATTTCAGGATCCCACCTAGACCATCACATTATATTTAGTTATTGAGTCGTCTTAAGCTCATCAAGACAGTTAGAGCTTCTCAGACTTTCCTGGTTTTGATGACCTTGTCAGTTTTGAGATTAATGGTCAGGGAAATTGTAGGCTGTCCCTCAATTGGGATTTGTCTGATTTTTTTTCTCATGATTAGAGTAGGTTATGTGTTTTGAGGATGAAATCCACAGAGGTAAAGTGCCACTTTCATTACATCATATAAAAGATATACACTATCAACATCAGTTATCACTATTGATGTTGACCTTGATCACCTACCTGACATATAAGTCTCCACACAGTAAAGTTAGTGTTTCCCCCCTTTACCATTTTGTCTCTTTGGAAGGAAGTCACTATGTGCAACCCACACTTAAGAGACGGGGAGTTTTGTTCCATCTCTTTGATCGGAGGGAGGGTAATCTACACAAATTACTTAGAATTTTTATGCATAGGATACTTGTCTCTTTTCCCCCATGTATTTATTTATTGCATCATTTACTTATATCAGTATGGAATCCTGGATATTTATTTTATACTTTTGGTTATAGAAACGATAGATTTGTAACCTTATTAACAATGTAAATACATACTTAAAGTTTACACATAATTTTGCTAAAGAAGTTTTATAGATATTGCTGCTATTGAAGAAGTTTTATTTTAAAATTAACATTAATTTAAATAGACAAATAACAGCAAATAACATATTCAACATCCAATCAGGAAATTAAGAATAAAAGGAAAATATCAAGATCCAGATCTCTGTTCACGTTCTTCTCTTAAATTTAGGAAAGAATAAGAAGCCCTGATGATGCAGTGGTTAAGCACTCTACTGCTAACCAAAAGGCCTGTGGTTCGAACCCACCAGCCACTCTGCAGGGGAAAGATGTGGCAATCTGCTTCTGTAAAGATTACAACCTTAAAAACCCTATGGGGCAGTTCTGCTCTGTCCTGTAGGTTTGCTGGGAGTTGAAACCAAGTGAACAACAAAGGGTTTGGGTTTTTTTGTTTTGTTTTGTTTTAAGGGAAGAATAAGAATTGATATGCTAGAGATGAGTTTACTTGTTCCTGTGGCACCCCCAACTCACTATCAGAATGGAATTAAACTTGGTTGAATGAGGTTGGAAGAGAAAGAAAAAAAAAACAGAAACAAAACAAACAAAAATACCAGCCAGATAATTTTGGAGAGCATCCCAAAGCATGAGTGCTTTTTTCTCATGTCCAGGACATGATTTGGGGAAATTCCAGTGTATTTATTGTAGCTATAAATGTAGAAAAAGTTTAGACCCTTACACACGAAGAGTGGACCTTCTTATCCCATGACCAATCCAAAGAAAAAAAACAAACCTATTACCATTAAGTCGATGCCAACTCATAGTGACCCTCTAGCCTGGGTGTAGTATATTTTGCATCAGAAATTTTCCACATACCCTAGAGTATGATACAGAGTGCCTGAGAGCACCAGAAGAGTGGAAGGAAATAAAAGCAAGCCGAGGAAGCCAAAGAGTAAGAAGACCTCAACACCACAATAATAGGAGTGATGGACTTCATCAAGTTGTGTACGAAAACATGCCGAGAAAAATAAACCAGATATCCTTCAGTGGATACCAGTGAAGAAAGCTCAATGACTAGAAGGACCTAGATCACAACTGGACACATCTAGTCTCAATTGTCCTGAACTCCGAGGCATATTAGCCCTTTAGGACATTAGATAAAATTCTTGGTTGAAAGACAAAGATATTGTTGCGAGAAACCTGCAAAACTATGTACAGGTAGTCCCTGACTTACCACGTATTTGAGTTATATGTTTGAGTTACAATGAATTGCACTCATGACAGTCTGTTATTTTTTTCTACATCTTATTGTTAGTAATGGGGCCCCGGTTGCACAGTGATTAAGAGCTCAGCTAGTAAACAAAATGTCAGCAGTTTGAATCCACCAGCCGCTCCTTGGAAACCCTATGGGGTAGTTCTACTCTGTCCTGTAGGGTTGCTATGAGTTGAAATCAACCCAAAGGCGATGTGGTATCATTAGTTATATGTACTACATACAATGTTGCATAATTTGCTGATGTTAGTTATCATTCTTAAGTGTTCACTCACAGATGTTCAATGTTATGATTTACTGTTCAAAACACTGCCATATAGCAGGCTATGAAAACTAAAAAAACAAAAAAAAAGGTATTTAACTTACGTCAGAACTGACTTACAAAGGAGTGGTCAGAACGGAGTGGTTGGAACAGAGCCCTGTTATAAGTTGGCGACTACGTGTATTTATAATAAAAAGATTGAAAAAAATTGCAGTAGAATACTTTTTTTTTAAATTAGAAATGATTGACTAACCCTGAGGGGGCAATGGTAAGGGTTTCTCTACATCAGCACATGACCAATTTAAACACAATTATAGCAAAGTACTGGCTGGAGAAGACAAAGTAAAGTATCATTATGAAATGTGCAAAGACCTGGAGTTAGAAAACCAAAAGGGAAGAACACGCTCAGAATTTCTCAAGCTGAAGGAACTGAAGAAAAAATTCAAGCCTCGAGTTTCAATATTGACAGATTCTATGGGCAAAATATTGAATGACGCAGGAAGCATCAAAAGATGAAACAAATACACAGAGTCACTGTACCTAGAAAGAATTGCTCAATGTTCAACCATTTCAGCAAGTGGTATAGATCAAGAACCACTGGTACTGAGGGAAGTAATCCAAGCTGCACTGAAGGCATTGGCAAAAAACAAGGCTTCCAGAATTGACAGAATATCAATTGAGATGTTTCCACAAACGGATGCAAGTCTGAAAGGGTTCACTCATCTATGCCAAGACATTTGGAAGACAGTTATCTAGCCAAC
Organism: Trichechus manatus latirostris; assembly: GCF_000243295.1. Taxonomy (NCBI): domain Eukaryota; kingdom Metazoa; phylum Chordata; class Mammalia; order Sirenia; family Trichechidae; genus Trichechus; species Trichechus manatus. The sequence continues at coordinate 17,867,154 of NW_004443968.1, forward strand.
ATACTGGAAGAGATTCATATTTGTGCCTATTCAAAAGAAAAGTGATCCCACTGAATGCAGAAATTATTGCAGTGGATTGAATTGTGCCCCCCAAAATATGTGTCAACTTGGTTAAGCCATGATTGTCCGTATTGTGTGTTTGTCCTTCATTTTGTGATTGTAATTTTCTGTTGAAGAGGATTAGAGTGGGATTGTAACTCCCTTGCTCAGGTCACATCCCTGATCCAATGTAAAGGGAGTTTCCCTGGAGTGTGACCTGCACCACCTTTTATCTTACAAGAAATAAAAGGAAAGGGAAGCAAGCAGAGAGTTGGGGACCTCATACCACCAAGAAAGCAGCACTGGGAGCAGAGTGCTTCCTTTGGACCTGAGGTTCCTGTGCTGAGATGCTCCCAGACCAAGGGAAGATTGATGAGAAGGACCTTTCTCCAGAGCAGACAGAGGAAGTCTTCCCCTGGAGCTGATGCCCTGAATTTGGACTTCTAGCCTACTAGACTGTGAGAAAATAAATTTCTCTTTGTTAAAGCCATCCACTTGTTGTATTTCTGTTACAGCAGCACTAGATAACTAAGACAAATATCATTAATATCACATACAAGTAAAATTTTACCTAAGATAATTCAAAAACTATTGCAGCAGTGTATTAACAGGGAACTGTTAGAAATCCAAGCCAGATTCAGAAGAGAACGAGGAATGAGGGATGTCATTGCTGATGTCATATGGATCTTGGCTGAAAGCAGAGAGCACCAGAAGGATGTTTGTCTATGTTTTATGGACTATACAAATGCATTCAACTGTGTGAATCATAGCAAATTATGGGTAACATTGCAAAGAATAGGAATTCCAGAACACTTAATTGTGCTCTTGAGGAACCTGTACATAGACCATGAGGCAGTCATTCTGACAGAACAAAGGGATTGTCATGGATTGAATTATGTCTCCCAGAAATATGTGCCAACTTGGCTAGGCCATGATTCTCAGTATTGTGTTGTTGTTGACCATTTTGTCATCTGATGTGATTTTCCTATGTGTTGTAAATCCTATCTTTATGATGTTAATGAGATGGAATTAGTGGCAGTTATGTTAATGATGCAGTACTCAATCTACAACATTAGGTTGTGTCTTAAGCCAATCTCTTTTGAAATATAAAAGATAGAAGCAATCAGAGAGACATGGGGGACCTCATACCACCAAGAAACATGAGCCAGGAGAATAGCATGTCTTTTGGACCTGGGGTCCCTGTGCTGAGAAGCTCCTAGTCCATGGGAAGATTGATGACCAGGATCTTCCTCCAGAGCCGATAGAGAGAGAAAGCCTTCCCTGGAGCTGACTCCCTGAGTTTAGACTTCTAGCCTACTAGGCTGTGAAAAAATAAACTTTTATTTGTTGAAGCCATTCACTTGTGGTATTTCTATTATAGCAGCACTAGATGACTAACACAGGGATACTGCATGGTTTAAAGCCTTTCACCATAGTTATTGAATCTTTACTGAGCAAATAATAATATGAGAAGCTGGATTAAATGAAGAAAAGACAGCATCAGGATGGGAGGAAGACTCATTAACAACTTCTGATATGCAGATGACACAACCTTGCTTGCTGAAACAGAAGAGGACTTGAAGCACTTACTGATGAAGATCAAAGACTACAGCCTTCAGTATTGATTGCACTTGAACATAAAGAAAACAAAAATCTTTACAACTGGACTAATAAGCAATGTCATGATAAATGATGAAAAGATTGAAGTTGTCAAGGATTTCCTTTTACTTGGATCCACAATTAACACCCATGGAAGCAGCAGTCAAGAAATCAAAAGATGTATTTCATTGGGCAAATGTATCTGCTGCAAAAGACCTCTTTAAAGTGTTAAAAAGCAAAGATGTCACTTTGAAGACCAAGGTGCGCCTGACCCAAGCTATGGTGTTTTTCATTGCCTCATATGCATGTAAAAGTTGGACAATGAATAAGGAATACCAAAGAAGAATTGATGCCTTTGAATTATGGTGTTAACGAAGAATATTGCCAGAAGAATGAACAAATCTGTCTTGCAACAAGTACAGCCAGAATGTTCATTAGAATCAAGAATGGCGAGATTTCATCTCACGTAATTTGGACGTGTCATCATGAGGGACCAGTCCCTAGAGAAGGACATCATGCTTGGTAAAGTAGAGGGTCAGCAAAAATAGGAAGACCTTCAATGAAATGGATTGATACAATGACTGCAACAATGGGCTCAAGCATAACAACAATTGTGAGGATGGTGCAGGACCGGGCAGTGTTTTGTTCTGTTGTACATAGGTTTGCTGTCCTGGAACTCACTCAACGACATCTAACAACAACATAGCAGAGTAGAATCACCTTTTGACATCCAAATCTTTGCATCTAAATATGATCGTGCTTCATATTGATATTGAGAACATACACGGAATAACAACCACCTTGTAATCTGTTGTTCTTAGGTGCCCCCTAGTCAATTTTTGACTCATAGTGACCCAATGTGACAGACTAGAACTGCCTCTTTGGATTTTCTAGGCTGTAATCTTTAAAGGAGCTGATTGCCAGATAGTTCTCCTGTAGAGCTGCTGTGTGGGTTCGAACCAGGTTAGCAGCTGAGAGTTTAAGCTTAACCATTTGGTGGTTTTAAATAATATTTTGTTTTGTTTTAAGTGACATTTTTATGAACATTTTCTTAAGACGGACTGCTATAAATCTTACCTATCAATTATAGCATTCCTGGCTGTAGTCTGTCTTCCACTGTGTCCTGAGGCAAAACAAAGGGTGTGAAATGCATTCATTTGACACAGAATTGTTAAGTGTGTAGTTTTGCTATTCACTGTGATATATCCGAGCCCACAATTTTGAACAACAAAGACATAGCACCAGCAGACATAGAACGTATACTATAGAGTAGCATGTCCCAGAAGATACCTTCTCTACAAAGTGTTACATAGCTAAATAAGTTTGAATATGAAACACCACATACTATAGACCCCTTTTGGAAATTCACATACTAAGATATTAAAAGCACTAAGAATCCCCAGAAGGAAATAACAAAAAATTACCTTCATTAACTTTGCTTAACCCAATATTTTCCATATATGCTTGGTCCTGACACCCCTGAGAGAACCAATAGCTAGTGAAAAATCTTCATTCATTAAGATGCATTCTTGTAATACCTATACAAAATGACTCACCAGGTACATTCTTATATTGTACAAGGTGACTCTTCTGGTGAGAGCCAGCTATTTATGTCAAAGCCTCACATACTAATATGTATATTCCCTTGCACTAAGGGGAAGTATATCTCTAAGAAATTAAAGCCCAGAAATAAACCTGAGATTTGCATAACGGCCAACAGAACAATTAGGCACTTTCTGCTGGATATCTTGGGCTCAGATTTTGAATGTGAATGTAATCAAGTCAACCCAACACTCCCGTCGGCACTTGATGCATGAATGCTGCTGAATGAAGTTAGGTGCTGCTTTCTTCCTCAAATCCATTTTCATCCTTAACTTTCCTATGTATAAGGCAGCTCCTGAAAGAAAAGGAGTTTAGACTCTATTTCCCATTATGTTCAAAAGTTATTCAAATATATCTAATGAACTGGGATTCTCATAGTTGACCTGAAATGATTAAAAACAACTGGGTCCCTGAGGCTAAAAACACCTACCAAAATGAAAGAAAGAGATGGCCAATTAATCCTGGGACCATAATTGCTACAGGGAACTTCTGATTCTGCGTAGTTTATAGCTGATGACAGAAATCTTCCTTACCTACAAGTGTGAACTTCAGGGAAACTACTACATATGCGAATTAAAATTCTCACTGAATTACTGTACTAAATTGGGCTTTTTTTTCCCTTAAGATCATCCCGACAGAGTGTAACATTGAAAAATATTTATTAAGGAACCTTCATGATCTAGGAGAATTAGTGCAGACCTTCATCAGCTAGATTGATGAACATCACTAGCTCATTTTGTCAGGAGACGCTCACTGTACTGGGCCACCAGAGTGACACCAAAGCTCCTCCTTTTGAGAACTATAGTAAATAAATACTCTGGTCTAGAAAATGTAGATGGCATGTTCCAGCCCCTTCTTTAAGGGATAACTGCGGTTTCCACACGGTATCAGTAAAATATGCAGAGAAGAGGTATAAATGGAAAAAATAGGGACTGGGTGGTGGGACCATCTAAAAGCTAGCAATGGAGTTTTTGTTTCAGAGGGCGCCTTTTTGGTGATTCTTTCTTGACAGGTGACAGCTGTCAGTAATAAAGTAGACTCATGATTCATATTCAAATGTTTGCAAACCTAGAAGTTCTATGGGATATTTGAGGACGAGTGCCCCAAGATATGACAAGACTTTCTGCTAATTTTGAAGGAAACATGAACCTATTTTGTAATCACAGGTAGATAAGTGTAAATATTTATATTCCATAAATAAAGTGGTTTGAACATACGTAACTTTAATAGAATCAATGAATTATAGTTACTTGTCCTCACTCCAATATTCTTTTCTGACATTTTTTTTTTCTGACAACAGACTATTTTATTATTCTGAAGGTGATAAAGCTTTAAAGAGAGAGTTCAGGAAAGATATGAATCATAAGGCTCCTATAAAACATATTTTCATATGTTAACAATTTTATAAGTGAAGCAGAAATTTACAAAATGAGGGATTCAAAATTATCAATGTTAGTTACCTATGTTATATAAGAAAATGTGTAATTATCAGTCAAAAATCTTCTTTTTTGGCAATGTCTTACCTGTTATGGCATCTTTGTATTTTTTATTGAAATCACCAGTCTGCACATAAGATTAAATTATTTGAACATAACTGTAGAAACTGTATTCTTCTCCTAACACTATAAACATATTTATTGCATACCCATTGTATGATAGGCATGTAATAAAATTAGCAGTAACCACTATCAGATATATATTTGACCAAATAACTTTTAAAGAAATAAAAGAACCAATAAATCAACATTAATGTCTTTTATAACATGTTTCAGTGTTACTCTAAATCAATCACTCAGGTCATGTTAAAAGGACACACATCCATACACAAAGGCCAAATGAAATTGTCCATAAATAGTACATAGATCAATGTCTCTTGGAGATGTATATACAAAGGAATAGAGATAGAAAGAGGAAGTTTTATGGCTATTGATTATCAGGGTACTTTCCTTTCAAACATCTGATTAACGTGTACCAAAGATGAAGTACCATTTTAAAAGAACTCTCAGGTACTGTTGTTTTAAACTGATTGATGTCAATATGCAATTTTAGGTGGTTAACTCCAGAAGAAAGACCATTATTCAGAGTATGAGCGTGGTACACAGTGAGTCAGACATTCCAAGAAATCTGGCTTAAGAAGGACCTGAACGTCCCATTTAAAACAACACTGTTTTGAGATCCAACATTACATATTGCACTGTTCGAGCTATTAACAATCAATTAACAAAATAGATTAAAAGTCTATTTCGAGTTAATTTTAAACTACAATTCTATTAAATTAAGCATCTTTTTTTGACGTTTGTTTTGGAAGACATCGAGAAGTTACTCTGAATTATTCTTTCCCAGAATTTCTCTCACCAATGTATAACCAATGTCAGAAATTTCTCTATCCTTTATAAATTATTTTATGTACTGTAAAAGGGTTTTTCAATATCTTTTGAAAAACAAAATATCCCAGGAAGAAAAAATTGCTAAAATATTTTAGTCAGGGTAGAAAAAAATGTCAAACAGAGCAAACTACACAGGAAATATACATATGCATATTTTAGCATATGACCCTTCTTCACTGAAATAAGAAGAGGGATGGAACTAGCATTGTGTGTGTATGTGTGGCAGCCACACCTAGGTGTCATATTCAGTTGTCCAAATTCCTCTGTATTTATGGACAAACATATGACACAATTCTATTTAAATGCTTTTTTAAAAGAATGTTTCTGGGAAAGTGTTTTGCTTTGAGATAAAAGCAGAGACACAACTTGTACAAGGAAAGGTCTTGGAAGCCCTATAGACACATCCAAACTCCCTGAGGGACTGAATTGCTGGGTGGAGGGCTGTGGGGACCATGGTCTCGGGGAACATCTAGCTCAAC
>NW_004443968.1:17874066-17876603 GCF_000243295.1 Trichechus manatus latirostris
ATATGTTGTGGGGTTGTTAACCAATGTCATAAAACAACATGTGTACTACTGTTTCATGAGAAACTATTTGTTCTGTAAGCCTTCACCTGAAGTACAATTAAAAAAAAAAAAATTAAAAAAAAAAAAAGCAGAGATAAAAGTTTGCTCGTGCTGGACTTCTGGCAACATGGTGCTCTAGGCAGAAGCACCACACTGTCCCTCCACAGCAAAGATCCGAGAAACTAAACCAAACAGAGAAAACAGAAATCCTGAAACCCTAAACATCAAATGAAGACATAAAGAACTCAGCCAAGCACCAAATGGAATAAGAAACTGACAGAGAACAGACAGAGAGGAGACATACATGGAGAGGTCCCCTATCAGCTAACGCAGCATGGATCCGCCATCTTGGACTCCTACCAGAGACCAGAAAATAGGGCGTAGGAGAAAACAGCTTCAGGGAGCTTCCAGCTGGAGAAAGAACAACCGGTAACTGGCGATCTATGCTTTCCCACCCCCCACCCTTCTTCACCCCCACTCAGCCTCCCCTGCTTCCTGCGGCCAAAGTTTCTTGGCAGGGAAGCAGCGGCTGCTTGGATTCCACCCGCCTGCACTGGCTGACTCCCTGAGAGCCATTTGTTGGCTGCTGGTATTGCATTTTTCCTCTTCTTCTCATTTTTTCCTTACCTCTCACCACCTCCCCCTCCTTTTGCTCAAATACCTGGCTCTGTGCACCATCTTTGCTTCTTCCTGAGGGCCTGTGGAGCTCCGTTCGAGTGTAGAACTCCTTCCCGGTCCATGCTGTCATGCTTGTGGGATCCTGGGGCTTTTTTTTGTTTGTTTACTTTCAATTGTTTGTTTGTTTTTCTTTTCTCGAGTTGAGATCCTGTTCTGGGTGGGCAGTGCTGTGCGGCTGGGGACCTACCACCTCAGCTTGCACAGGTACAGAGAGCAATCCCTGAGAGCATTTCTTTTTTTGTGCCTTTTTTATTCTGTTTTCTTTTTGGGGGGGGGGTATTATTCTTTTTTTAAAATTTGTTTTCTTTTCTTTTCCCTCTTTTTCCCCTTTTGTCTTTCTTCATTACTCAGTTTCTTGTATCTCTATACCTTCCTTCTCTTCCTGTCACCTGAATACCTGGTGCTGAATACCTCTACTCCTTCTAGGAGGCTGTACTTCAACACCTGGGAACAACTTCCCCAGACCTCATAGCCTCGTCGGTGAGATCCCTGGGACTTTTGCTGTTCTTTTTTCTTTCTAATTTTTATTTATTCATTCCTTTCTTTTCTTTCTTCTTCTTCCCTTTTTCGTTTTTCTCCAATTCATAGTCTCTCATCTCTCCACTCCAATGGCAAGCTCCCCTAGCACTCTTTTTTGTTTGTTTGTATGTTTTTGTCTCCTGTTCCTCTCTCCTCTCTCCCATACCCATCTTAGCTCCACACATTAAAATCTCCCCCCTCCATCCTGCCTACCTGCACCATATGCTTAACATCACACCACCAAGCAGCACAAGCACGGCCTACCAGAACCTGCCCTGCAGTGATTAATGGCCCGCCCTGGTAGCTGAAGTAAGTGCCACAAACAAACAATCCCACCAATTCATCTTCAGCTAGAGCTGCCCTGCTGTACCATATCTGAGTGACTGACCCTGCCAATTGGAGAAGAAGGAGAAAATTATTCTGCCCACAGCCAAGCAAACAACAAAGAACACACAGCCCACCTGTTTAGACATAGCCAAATTTAAAAAAAAAAAAAAGAGAAAGAACAAAACCAACAAATCTACAATCAATAAAATAGAAAAATAACTACTAAATGCCCGAAGACAGCAGACAGTATCAAAACATTTACAAAAACAGGACAGGATGGTTCCAAAACACCAGATGAGTTTCCAGTAGAAGAAAAGGCACTAGAACTACCTGATAGGGAACTCAAACCTCTTATACTCAGAATTATCCAACAGTTGAAGAAAAAAGCAGACAAAAATGAGGAAAATATAAATTCATGGAAAAGGCAGACAAATTAATGGAAAATACAGACAAAAAATGGAAGAATTCAGGAAAATTATGCAGGAACAAAATGCCCAAATAAATTCACAACTAGAAATTATACAGAAACAACAATTAGAAATCCAAAAGATAAACAACAGGACTTCAGAAATGGACAGTGTCATAGAAACTCTGAGGAGCATATTTGAAACAGTGGAAGACAGGATCAGCAGAATTGAAGACAAACACTTGGATACAACTTTGTTAGATGAAAACTCAGAAAAAAGAGCGAAGAAAAATGAAGAGACCCCGAGAATTATGCGGGATACACTCAAAAGCAAAAACTCGCAAGTGATCAGAGTTCCAGAACAGCGGGAGAAAAGAGAAAACACAGAGAGGATCATTGAAAAACTGCTGACAGAAAATTCCACACAGTATCATGAAAGATGAAAAGCTGAACACCGAAGAAGCTCTACAAACCCCATCTAGGATAGACCCCAAAAGAAAATCACCAAGGCATATCATAATCACACTTGCCAAAACCAAAGACAAACAAAGAATCCTGAGAGCAGCTC
>NW_004443968.1:17881747-17884469 GCF_000243295.1 Trichechus manatus latirostris
AAACGGGACTAATGAGGCACAGAAGTCCAGGGACAAGGACTAAAAGGCAGATGGGGACAGGAATGCTGGTGATAGGGAACCCAAGGTGGAGTAAGGACAGTGTGGACATGTAGTGGGGTTGTTAACCATTGTCATAGGGCAACATGTGTACTAAGTGTTTAATGAGAAACTATTTTGTTCTGTAAACCTTCATCTAAAGTGAGAATAGCTTCCTATATCCTTCTTACAACAAAGACCTGGAAAAACAAGTTATGTTATTCTGTATGAATATCTAGGCGCCCTGGACAAGGCAAAGATGAGGAATCCGACTGAGTGATAGGGGAGAGGCAGGCAGTTTGGAAGAAGTGAAGAGAGCCAGAGCCGCGGGGGCAAAACTGCCGCACCGCAGCCACGCCGGTCCGCAGAGCAGCAGACAAACAGCTGTGCTGTGCGTTCGCTCGGGAAGCAGTTTGCACTTCGAGAGAGACCTGGCAGCAGAGATTCTGCTTGGACACTCCAAACACTCCAAAGCAGCTCCAAAGAGGCTAAGATACGTACATGCATGCACCCTTTTGCGGGGATTAAAAAAAAGCCCTTTTGGGAAAAAACCTCTCTTTTTTACCTCATCCCTCTGAGCTCTGCACCGGGAGTCCACTGGACTGGAGGTAGATCCCAAAAGGAGCCTTGACCCATTCTCCTGGCCTTGGAGAGGGAACAAATAAGCTACTGGCTCCCCTAAGCCAGGAACACAGGGTCAGCACAGCTCCTTTGCTAGGCACAGGTATCAGGGGTCCGCAGACTCTGAGTGCCTTACACCCTTGTATAGACTTGTGGGGACCCATCTCAACAGTGTTAGTCCTCACTACCACAGTACAACAGAGCAAACATCTGAAGTTTAACTTCAACTGCTTCAGCTGTGAACTGGCAGATATGTGACCCTTGAAACAGCCCTGCCCCGTAAGTAGGCAGTTTAATCCATCTGCAGCAGGGGCTTAAGGACTGGTGGTATCAGCTAAAGTGCCTAGTCACCTGTTACAGGAGTCCAAGAAAAAGTGGTGCCCTTAAGTCTTTACAGCCAACAGAGTGGGGTGCTCATAGTCCGGCTGCAAAACTCACCTACCTACTCTCCCTAGAGAATAGGGACGCACATTCCTTTCAGAGTCTCAGGGGCAGCCATCAGCCCCCTGCCTGGCTCAGTGTGTGATCCCCTACCACGGCCAGAGTCCAGTGCCCGTACCAATCACCCATGCCTCTCTAGGACTGGGGGTGAAAGCCTGCATCAAACACTTGGTGACCGACTGCTTGAACACCCGAGCTGAACCTATATAGGAAAATTTAGTGGACTCCTGTGTGCACATACTTAGTTACAGAATTAACTACTTGGTGACAAGACATTAGAGATCCAAAGGTCTCAAAAATCAAACTAGTGGACACGAGCAGCCTATTTGGGCATATCAAAACAAAATAAGAAGCTAAGTCTCACTAAGCAAACACAAACTAAAATTATAATAAATTATTGATGGCTCGGAGACAACAGTCAATATCAAGTCACATAAAGAGGCAGTCCATGATGGCTTCAGCAAGCTCCCAAAACAAAGAATCGATAAATTCTCTGGAGGAAGAGAACTTCTTGGAACTACCAGAGGCAGAATACAAAAGATTAACATACAGGACACTTCTAGAAATAAGACAGGAATTTTGACAGAATGCAGTAACAGCCAGAGAACATGCAGACAAAGTAGTAGTGGAACTTAAAAAAGTTATTCAAGAACATAATGCCAGATTTAAAAGCCTGCAAGGATCCATTGAGAGACAGCAATCAGAAATCCAGAAGATTAACAATAAAATTTCAGAATTAGACAACTCAATAGAAAGTCATAGGAGCAGAATTGAGGCAGTAGAAGTTAGAATTAGTGACACTGAAGATAAAGCTCTTGACGCCAACTTATTTGAGGAAAAATTAGATAAAAGAATTAAAAAGAATGAAGAAACTCTAAGAGTCATGTGGGACTCTATCAAGAGAAATAACCGACGAGTGATTGAAGTACCAGAACAGGGGGGTAACAGAAAATACAGAAAAAATTGTTGAAGATTTGTTGACAGAAAACTTCCCTAATATCATGAAAGATGAGAAGATATCTATCCAAGATGCTCATTGAACCCCACATAAGGTAGATCCCAAAAGAGAGTCACCAAGACAAATTATAATCAAACTTACCAAAACCAAAGATAAAGGGAGAATTTTATGAGAAGCTAGGGATAAAAGAAAAGTCATCTACAAAGGAGAGTCAATTAGAATGAGCTCGGACTACTCAGCAGAAACCATACACGCTGAAAGGCAATGGGATGACACCTTGAAGGAAAATAACTGCCAGCCAAGAATTACATATTCAGCAAAACTCTCTCTCAAATATGATGATGAAATTAGGGCGTTTCCAGATAAACAGAAGTTCAGGGAATTTGCAAATACCAAACCAAAATTACAAAGAAATACTAAAGGGAGTCCTACAGTTAGATAATAACATGAGCAAACAATGCAAGACTAGAACACAGGACAGAGCAAGCAGATATTGACTCAGATACGGATATGGAAAATACATCAAAGCTAAAACATTGAAAATAGGGAAACAGGTATCAATATGTAAAAAACGATAATATTAAAACAAAAACGAGGGACTTAAAAAATGGAGACATTGATTTTTTTTTTTTTTTTTAAATATTTTATTGTACTTCAGGTGAAGGC
>NW_004443968.1:17885737-17954468 GCF_000243295.1 Trichechus manatus latirostris
GTTATGAGATGGTTCACAGATTCATTGTTGTTCTTTCTCATTGCATAGTACTCCATTGTGTGTATGTACCATAGTTTCTTTATCCATTCATCTGTTGATGGGCATCTAGGTTGTTTCCATCATTTTGCTATTGTGAACAATGCCGCCATGAACATGGGTGTGCATATGTCTATTCGTGCGACAGCTCATATTTCTCTAGGATATATTCCTAGGAGTAGGATTGATGGATCTTATGATATTTCTATTTCTAGCTTTTTAAGGAGGTGCCATATCGTCTTTCAAAATGGTTGTACCATTTTGCATTCCCACCAGCAGTGCTTAAGAGTTCTGATCTCCCCGTAGCCTCTCCAGTAGTAGTTATGTTCTGTTTTTTTGATTCGTGCCAGTAATGCCGGGGTGAGATGATATCTCATTGTGGTTTGGATTTGCATTTCTCAAATGGCTAATGATCTCGAGCATTTCCTAAAGTGTCTGTTAGCTGCTTGAATGTCTTCTTTGCTTAAGTGTCTGTTCATTTCCTTCGCCTATTTGTTAACTGGATTATTTGTCATTTTGTTGTAGAGGTGTTACATTTTCCTGTAGATTTTAGAGATTAGACATTTGTCGGATTTGTAATAGCCAAAATTTTTTTCCCAGTCTGTAGGTTCTCTTTTTACTCTTTGGGTGAAGTCTTTTGATGAGCATAAGTGTTTAATTTTTAGAAGATCCCAGTTATTTAGCTCTTCTTCTGGAGTTTGTGTGTTGTTGGTTATGGTTTGCATCCTGTGAATGCCCTCTATTAGGGCCTCTAGCGTTGATCTTATTTTTTCTTCTATGATCTCTATAGTTTTTGCTTTATATTTAGGTCTTTGATCCATTTTGAATTACTTTTTGTGTACAGTGTGAGGTGTGGGTCCTGTGTTGTTTGTTTGCAGATGGACATCCAGTTTTGCCAGCACCAGTTGTTAAAAAGACTCTCTTTTCCCCAGTAATGGACTTTGGGCACTTGTCAAAGATCAAGTGACTGTAGGTGGATGTACTTACATCTGGGTTCTCAATTCTGTTCCATTGGTCAATGTATCTGTCATTGTACCAGTACTAGGCTGTTTTGACTACCTTAGCTGTATAGTAGGTTCTGAGGTCAGGTAGTGCAAGTCCTCCTACTTTATTCTTCTTCAGCAGTGCTTTACTTATCCAGGACCTCTTCCCTTTCCATAAAAAGTTAATGAGTAGTTTTTTCACCTCTTTAAAGAATGTTGTTGGTATTTGGATAGGGATCTTATTGTATTTGTAAATTGCTTTGGGTAGAATTGTCATTTTCACAATCTTCAGTCTACCTATCCATGAGCATGGTATGATTTTCCATTTATGTAGATCCCTCTTGGTTCCTTGCAGTAGTGTTTTGTAGTTTTCTTTGTATAAGTCTTTTACATCCCTGGTTAGATTTATTCCTAAGTATTTTTTTTTTAGGGGCTATTATAAATAGTATTGTTTTCATAATTTCCTTTTCATCATTCTCTTCAGTGGTGTACAGGAATTCAACTGATTTTTGAATGTTTATCTTGTATCCTGCTACTCCACTGAATCTTTCTATTAGCTCCAGTAGTTTCGTCATGGAGTCTTTGGGTTTTCTATGTATAATATCATATTATCCGCAAACAGGGACAGTTTAACTTCTTCATTACCAATTTGGAAGCCCTTTATTTCTTTTTCTTGTGTTATTGCTCCAGCTCGGACTTCCAGCACAATGTTAAATAGGAGTGGTGATAAATGGCATCCTTGTCTTGTTCCTGTTCTCAAGAGGAATGTTTTCAGTCTCTCTCCATTAAGAATGATGTCAGCTGTTGGTTTTTTGTGGATGCCCTTTATTATGTTCAGGAATTTCCCTTCTATACCTATTTTATTGAGAGTTTTTATCAGGAATGAGTGTCAGACTTTGTCAAATGCCTTTTCTGCATCGATTGAGACGATCATGTGATTCTTTTTATTCCTTTTATTTATGTAGTGGATTATGTTGATTCATTTTTCTAATGTTGAGCCACCCTTACATACCTGGTATGAATCCTACTTGGTCATGGTGTATTATTTTTTTTTGATATGCTGCCAAATTCTATTGGCTAGAATTATGTTGACAACTTTTGCATTTATATTCGTGAGAGATATTGGTCTGTAATTTTCTTTTTTGTGGTGTCTTTGCCTGGTTTTAGTATCAGGCTTATGCTGGCTTCATAGAATGAATTTGGAAGTATCAGTTTCTTTTCTATTTTCTGAAACAGTTTGAGTAGTACTAATGTAAGCTCTTTTCTGAATGTTTGGTAGAATTCCCCAGTGAAGCTATCTGGGCCAGGGTTTTTTTTTTGGGGGGGGGGGTGTTTATTGCTTTTTCAATCTCTTCTCTTATTATGGGTCTGTTCAGATTTTCAACATCATTTTATGTTAGTTTGGGTAGGTAAGGTGGTTTTCAAATTTGTCCATTTCCTGTAGTTTTTTTGTTGGAGTATAATTTTTCATAGTACTCTGATTCCTTTTATTTCAGTTTGGCCTGTTGTAATGTCCCCCATTTCATTTCTTGTTTGGGTTATTTGAGTCCTGTCCTGTTTTTCTTTGGTCAATTTGGCCAGTTGTTTGTCAATTTTGTTGATCCTTTCAAAGAACAAACTTTTGGTTTTGTTGATTCTTTCTATTGTTTTTCTATTTCATTTATTTCTGCTCTGATCTTTATTATTTCCTTTCTTCTTGTGGCTGTGGGCTTCTTTTGCTGTTCTCTTTCTATTTGTTTGAGTTGTGTAGCTAATGTTTTGATTTTGTTCCTTTCTTCTTTTTTGATATGTGCATCTATTGCTATAAATTGTCCTCTGAGGACTGCCTTCACTGTGTCCCAAAGATTTTGGTATGATGTGTCTTCATTCTCATTTGATTCTAGAAATTTTTTGATTCCATCTTTGATTTCTTCTATTACCCAGTGGTTTTTAAGCAGGATGTCATTTAGTTTCCATATGATTGATTTTTTTCCTTACTCTTCCTGTTGTTAATTTCTACTTTGATGTTGCTGTAATCATAGAAGATACTTTGTATTATCTCAATGTTTTGGATTTTGTTGAGGGTTGCTTTGTGGCCTAAGATGTGGTCTATTCTGGAGAATGTTCCAAGTGTGTTGGAAAAGAATGTGTACTTTGCAGCTGTTGAGTGGAGTGTTCTATACATGTTTATGAGTTCAAGTTGACTGATTGTGGCCTTTAGATCTTCTGTATCTTTGTTGAATTTCTAAATGTTCTGTCCTTTACCTAGAGTGGTCTGTTGAAGTCTCCTACTATTATAGTGGAACTGTCAGTATCTCTTTTCAATGCTGTTAAAGTTTATTTTATGTATTTTGGAGTCCTGTCATTGGGTATGCAGATGTTTAGTATGGTTATGTCTTCATTACGGATTGCCTCTTTAATCATTATATAGTGCCCTTTTTTGTCTTTTATGGTGGATTTTGTTTTAAAATCTATTTTATCTGAGATTAATATTGCCACTCCTGCACTTTTTTTGTAGCTGTTTGCTTTATATATTTTTTTCATCCTTTATTTTAATAAATTTATATCCCTTTTTTTTTCTAAGGTATGTCTCTTGTAGACAGTGTATTGATGGACCCTATTTTTTTTTTTTTTACCCATTCTGTCACTCTCTGTCTCATTATGGGTGCATTTAGGCCATTTACATTCAGTGTAATTATTGATAGGTGTGAGTTTACTGCTGTTGCTTTGTAGTGCTTTTTTTTGTGGTGCAGACGTTTTCTTTTTTCTTCTTCTTCCTGTCCTGTGTTGAATTCCTTTTTCTTGTGGATTTTTTTTTTTTCATTTCGTTTTTGTTTTTACTGAGACTTTATGTTTTTCTTCTTTATTTTAATGAGTAGGTTTATTAACTTTCTTTGTGGTTACCTTGAAATTTACCCTTACCTTCCTAGATTTGAACCAATCTATTATTACTCAGTATCTCCTTGCCTTCCTCTCCATTAGAAAGTTCTATACGTACACCATTTATTCCCTCTTTTATTGTTCTGATATTATTGTCATTTACAGATTAACATCTCTTGTTCCCTGTTGTAAATCTTTTGGTTTTGAATAGTCCCTAAGATTTCCTTTCCTAGGTTGGTATCTGGCTGCTGCAATCTTACGTCCTAAGTTCAGGCTGTCATCTGATGTTGTTTGTTCTCAAACAGAAGCACTCCCTTTAATAATTCTTGCAAGTTTGATTTGGTTTTAACATATTCTCTTAATTTCTGTTTATCTGGAAATGTACTAATTTCACCATCATATGTGAATGAGAGTTTTACAGGATATATTATTCTTGGTTGGCAATTTTTTCTTTCAGGGTTTTATATATGTCATCCCATTGCCTTCTTGCCTCCGTGGTTTCTGCCGAATAATCCGAGCTTAGTCTTATTGTTTCCCCTCTGTATGTGACTTTTTATTTTTCTTGAGCTGCTCTCAGGATTCTCTGTTTGTATTTGGTTTTAGGGAGTATGATTATGATATGCCTTGGTGATTTTTTGGGGGGTCTCATGGATTGAATTATGTCCCCCAAAAATGCGTGTGTCTGTTTGGCTAGTCCATGATTCCCGGTATTGTGTGATTTTCCTATACTTCCTGCCTTTATGATGTTGATGAGGGAGGATGGATGGCAGCTGTGTTAGTGAGGCAGGATTGGCTCTACAAGATTGGATTGTATCCTGAAGCAATCTATTGAGATATAAAAGAGAATGGTGAGCAGAGAGACGGGGGACCTCAGAACACCAAGAAAGCAGTGCCAGGAGCAGAGCATGTCCTTTGGACCCAGGATCCCTGCCCAGAGAAACTCCTAGTCCAGGAGAACATTGATGAGAAGGCCGACAGAAAAGGAAAGCCATTCGCTAGAGCTGATGCCCTGAATTCAGACTTTTAGCCCACTTTACTGCAAATAAATAAATGTCTCTTTGTTAAAGCCATCCACTTGTGGTATTTCTGTTGTAGCAGTACTAGATGTCTAAGACAGGGGGTCTATCCTGTATGGGGTTTGTTAAGCTTCATGGATGGTCAGCTTTTTGTCTTTCATGATATTAGAAAAGGTTTCTGTCAGCAATTCTTCAATGGTCCTGTCTGTTTTTTCCATTTTCTCCTCCTGTTCTGGAACTCCGATTACTTGTAAATTTTTGCTTTTGATTGTATCCCACATAATTCTCAGCGTTTCTTCATTCTTCATTCTTTTTCCTGATTTTTCCTCAAACAAAGAAGTAGCCAAGTATTTGTCTTCAATTTCGCTGTTTCTGTCTTCCATTGTTTAAAACCTAGTCCTCAGACGTTCTACAACATTGTTCATTTCAGAAATCTTGTTTATCTTTTGGATTTCTAGTTGTTGTTTTTGTATGATGGCTAGTTGTGAATGTATTTTCACATTTTGTTCCTGTATTATTTTCCTGAATTCTTCCATATTTTTGTCTGTATTTTCCATGAAAATGTCTATTTTTTCCTCATTTTTATCTGCTTTTTGTTGAACTCTTGGACAGCTCTGAATATTAGTGCTTTGAATTCCCTGTCAGGTAGTTCCAGTGCCTTTTTTTCTCCCGGAAAGTCATTTTGTGTTTTATTTTTGATGCCTCCTGGAACCGTCCTGTCCTGTTTTTAATTTGTTTTGATGCTGTCTGCTGTCTTCGGGACATTCAGTAGTTATTTTCTTAGTTTATTAATTGTAGATTTGTTTGTTTCGTTCTCCCTTTTGTTTTATTTAGTTTTGTCGGAGCAGGTGGGCTCTGCATTCTTTGTTGTTTGCTCATCTGTGGCCATGATACTCTTCACTTCCTCATCCAATGGGCAGGGCCAGTCACTCATATTTGGTGCAGCAGGGCAGGTCTAACTGAAGGGAGCATGTACTGGGGCTGATAGAGCAGGCCGGGGGTAAGTGCCAGACAGGTTCTTGTAGGCCATGCTTGTGCTGCTCAGGGATGTGATGTTCAGTGTAAAGTGCAGATAGGCAGGAGGGCAGTCAGAGGTTGTGTGTGTGGAGCTAAGCTAGGTATGAGAAAGAAGAAAGTGGAGAGAGAAACAGGAGTCAAAAAATAAAGTACTGAGGGAGTCTGCTGTTGGAGTGGACAGAGGAGAAACCAAGAAATGAAGGAAAACAAAAAGAAAAAGAGAAAAAAATAAATAAAAATTTTAAAAAGAGAGAGAGAAGAATTGTCCCCAGGGATCCCACCAGTGACCAGGGAAGTGGCTCCCAGGCCTCAGGACACAGCCCATCTAGAAGAGATGGAGATGGGACACAGTACCAGGTATTCAGCAGACAGGAAAAGAAAGAAAATAGAGAGAGTTGAGAAACTGAGAAATGAAGAAACACAAAAAGGAATAAGGAAAAAGAAAAATAATAATAAAAAAATCAAAATAAAAAAAAAGACCCATAGGTATCCCCCGGAAAATCTGATGGCATAGTGGTTAAGAGCTACAGTTCCTAACCAAAAGGTTGGCAGTTTGAATCCACCAGGTGCTCCTTGGAATCCCTATGGGGTAGTTCTAGTCTGTCCTATATGGTTGCTATGAGTCAGAATTGACTCGACAGCAATGGGTTTGGTTCGGTTTGGTTAGGTATACCCCGGCTTGGCTGCACAGTCTGGGGAAGCTCCTCCTAGGCTAAGCAGTACAGCCTGGCTAGAAGGGGTTAAGACAGCACACAGTGCCAGGTATTCAGGAAACTAGGAAAGAAGTTAAGTATAGAGAGATGAGAAACCAAGAAGTGAAGAAAAACACAAAGAAAACAAACAAACAAAAAAAGTCCCCAGGGTTCCCACCAGCATGGCAGCACGGACAAGGGAAGCAGTTCCCCAGCTAAGCAGTGCTTCACAGCCTGTCAAGAAGAAGATGGCACATGGAGCCAGGTGTTTGAGAGAAAGAAGGGGGAGGAGGTGAGAGGCAGGGAAGAATCCAAAAGAAGCCAAAAAAAAAAAAAAAAAAAAACAACACTAGCAATAAAGAAATGGCACTGAAGGAGCTGGCTGATGTGGGCAAGGCAAATCTAAGCGGCATGGAGCCGGTGCCTCCCAGATGAGTGACCGGGGCTTCTGGGAAGCAGCAGAGGCCAAGCAGAGGGAGGAAGGGTGGGAGGTGGGAAAGCGTGTATTGCTGGTTACCAAGTGCTCTGTCTCCTGCAGGGAGCCCTGTGAAGCTACTTTCCCACACTCACTGTCCACCAATCTCTGACAGGATTCCAAGATGGCAAATCTGTGGTGTATTTGCTGATAAGCGTCCTCTACTCGTACCTTTCCTCAATCTCTATTCTCTGTCAGTTTCTTAATCCATTTTGTGCTTGGTTGAGTTCTTTATGTCTTCGTTTGATGTTTAGGGTTCCAGGATTGACATCTGTCTCTGTTTTACTTAGTTTTTTCTGTGTTTGCTGTGGAGGGACTGTGTGGTGCTTCTGTCTATAGCGCCATGTTGGCTCTGCCCCTGAAAGGGAAGAACTCTTAAAAAATGACTTAAATTATGAAATTCACCCATCAAATCTAATTTACTAAAATGAGTAAAGAAAACTTTGATTTCTACTACCATTCCCTTACTTCTTAATATCTGATGCTGTATAATTTTTCCGTTTGTTAAATACAGATAAAACTGTAACTAGGTTTTTGTAATACTCTCTAAACACAAAATGAGAAAACATCAAGATTACTGATTAAATTATGAAAGACATAAGACCCTAGAGTCCTTCTAATAGAAATATAATGTTTAAATAATTACACTGTTATAAAGATATAATTTCAATGCTATAATTCTAGTTGGTTGAAATTCTCATCACTTTATGTGTCTCAAAATTAAATACTTATATAAAATATTTTGAAATACCTTTAGACATTTCATAATGATAAGCTAGTTGTCAATGCCTCTCTTTTGTTTTACAATCCAACTGTTGGATTAAAATTAACCCTAAAAATGAGGGTTTTTTAAAATAGAAATATGTATCTACAGAAAGGATACTAGGTATTAGGAAAAAACACACGTGCCTTTTTAAAAATTGTGGCATCTGCTGTCTCTAAATTGTGCCAAAATAATATTACCCATTACTTTCCAGTCAATTTTCTACTCATAGCAACCCTATAGGACAGATAGAACTGCCCCTTAGGGTTTCCAAGGCTGTAAATCTTAGTGGAAGTAGACTGCCACATCTTTCTCCCGCCAAGTGGGTAGTGGGTTCAAACTACTGACTTTTAGGTTAGTAGCCCAGTGCTAACCTATATCAAATAAATTCAGTCTCTGCGTAGTGTAAAGAGTTAATGGGCTTGTCTGCTAAGTGAAAAGTTGGCAGCTTGAATCCATCCAGAGGCACCTTGGAAGAGAGACCTGGTGATGTACTATAAAAAGATCAGCCATTGAAAACCCTATGGAGCACAGTTCTACTCTGACATGTGGTGTCACCATAAGTTGGAGTCAACCTGATGGCAACTGGTAACTGGTTATCTAATAAATAGTTATCGATTTCCTAATTGGTCAGCACTGATAGGGATCCCTGTGAATTGATTAATAAGAAACTCTTCAGGTTTCATACCCTGCTAGGTTAGGGGTTGAGATAGAAGCAGGGCACCTTTGTGCCTCCATTAGCAACTGCTCTGCCTATTCCCAGCATGCACAGCCTTAATGCCCCATACACCTTGAGTTCTCCAAGACAAATCTCATTATGCTTCACAATGTCAGTCATTACAAGAAACTGCAGACTCCATGTTACTCTCTGGAACATCTCTGTACTCTAATACCAGTAATGTTCAGTACATTCTTTATTTGGACTCCTTTATTGTCTCTTCTCAACACTCCAAATACTTCCATTGTGCACTTTGGAATTCATGGCCCATAAACAGAAAAATCTCCAATAACATCATTTTTAAAAAAATCCTGAGCAATCCCTTTATCTTCTTACTCTAAGGACACATTGGCTCTCCACGGAGGACACTGTTTTCCCTGCATCCCTCTCAGAGTTTGGTAGCACTGAGCTTGGAGGTGGAGTGCTTGTACATTTGGCTCCTCATTGCCACTTCCAGAACTTTCTTGCTTCCCTCCAACCTAAAATCCCAGTTTTAAAATTTCATGCCATTGTACTGTATCACTACTTTCCCTCATTGTGTGGTCATCTACAGAAAAGAGAATCACTTCCCCTTGTTTCTCAATAAATTTGCCTCCTAACCCATTGTCCCTCTCTTCAGGACTTCTCTTGAGTTACTTCTTGGTGATTTAAAATACAAATTTAGATGCTCTTTCCAATGACCTGTTCTTTCAGTTTTTGAGCTTTATTTCTCCTATTGATTTTCAATTATTTAAGTTCTTCATTTTCATGCCCATAAACTAGAACTTGTCATTACCAATATCTGCAACTCTTCCATAATCTTAGTTTTATATACCTCCTTTGCTGATTGCCTCCTAACACCTGACATCTTTTTCTCCTGAACTACATTTACTATCCACAAGCTTCTTGAAGCATCCACCCTTCTCCTCTCTCCAAGTCCTTGGACATCTCACTTTTTTTTCCTTTACCTATCCTATTTTTCCTGTGATCTCATCTAGTATTATGGCTTTAAATATCATCTATATGCTGATGATTGCAAATATATAGCTACAGCTCAGTTTGCTCTCTTGAACTAAAAAAGTAAACCAAAGGAAGGAGGAAATTGCTGTTTATTTTATTTTCCTGGGATATTGTAGTCCCTAAATAAATAACTGATTGTTGACTAAATTTAATGTAATTTAAAACAAACAAACAAAAACACTAGTATATATTCTCACAAGGTAATAAGAAATTATTTTCTGGTGATGAGGCTAGAAAGTCAGATTGGGTAATCTTTGTGAAAGGGCTGTTATACTCTACTAAAACCCCATGCTGTATCTTTCAAGCAGTGTGGAAATAGCGGATTTTTATAAGCAGGTTGTGAATATCTTGGGTATCTAGTTGAGTGATCTGGTAGATAACAAAAATTTTAACCTACAAATGGAGTTAAATCCAATCAATGGGGAAAGAATAGGCTTTTTAACAAATGGTCCCAGAATGACTAGATTTCCACATGCAAAAGAATGAAGCAGGACCCATATTTCACACTTATGTAAAAATTATGGCTCAAGGACCTAAATGTAAGAACTAAAACCATAAAATTCTTAGAAGAAGAAGGAGTAATGCTCAGGACCTAGTTTTTAACAATAAAAAATAAAAATAATAATTAATGAATCCCAAGATCAGCAGGCAAGATCACAGGTAAGCTGCTAGCTCAATCCCAAGAACTGGAGGTCAGATGAACAAAAGCAAGGTGCGGAATCCAGCTAGAGCAAAAAGCCCACAAGCCTTGCCAGAATGTTTACTTATATTTGATACAGGAAACACACACCCAAGGAAACTCCCTTTCAACTGATTTGCTACTCACAGCAGATCCCATCATGGGGGTGATCACATATTAAATCTCGATATGGAAGTGATCACAACATTATACAATCGCCAAAACACTGAGAATCATGGCCTAGCCAAGTTGACACACAATCTTAACCACCACATTACTAAAGAAGAAATATCAGTGGCCAACAAGAACATAAAAAGTTGCTCAACATCACTAATCATTAAGTAAATGCAAATCAAATCCACTAAGATGGCTATGATTAAAAGAAGCAAGAAAGAATATAACAAGTGTTGGCAAGGATATGGAGAAATTGGAACACTCATCCACTGCTGATGGGATTGTAAAATGGTACAGGTGTTGTGGAAAACAGTTTGGCACTTCCTCAAAAAGTTAAATATAGAATTACCATATGATCCAGCAATCCCAATTCTAGGTATATACTCAAAAGAAATGAAAGCATGAGTGCAGATTACTTGTACACCAATGTTCGCTGCAGCACTCTTCATGATAACCAAGAGGTGGAAACTACCTAGTTTATCATCAGATGAATGGATGAACAAAATGTGGTACAATCATACAATGTGATATTACTCAACCACATAGAGAAATGAAGTCATGATACAAGCTACAACATGGATGAACTGTGAAAATATTATGATGACTGGAATAAGTCAATCACAGAATGAAAAATACTCTGATCCCACTTACATGAAATATCTAGAACAGCCAAATGTATAGAGACAAACATTTATTAGTGGTTGTCTGGGGCATGTGGGAGGGGTAAATGGAGATTCATTGATTAGGGTGGCATTGAGCTCTTGTTAAGAATGATAAAAAAATTTGAAACTTAGAATGTGGTTATAGTTCCACAACAAAATTAATGTAATTAGTGCCACTGAATTTTGCATGCAAAATTGTTGAAAAGGTGTTTTGTTATACATGTATAAAATAATTAAGAAAAAATAAAAACCTTACTTTGAGGAAAATAATTCAAATACTGATTTTATTTTTCTGAAACTAAAAAATATTTTATTAATGGGATGATACACCATTAGAATATTTTTCTACAACTTTATTTTTGACCAGTCAATACGTTCCATTTTTATGTTTTTTGTTTGTTTTATTCATTAGTTTCATAAATTTTTGAAATAATTTCAAATACATAGAAAATTCTTAAAATTTATCAAATATTAACATTTTACCATATTTCTCTTTCTTTCTGTATGTATGCATGCATACATGTATGTATTTATTCATGCCAAATTTTTACTGTTTGAAAAACTATTTGAAAGTAATTAGTAAACATCATGGGTTTTTTTACTCTTAAAAGCTTCAGTGGGTGTGGGTGTGTTTTTTTTTAACAGTTATTTACTGTATTTTTTCTTTTTTTATTTTTGTATTTTAAGTGAAAGTTTACAATTCAAGTTAATCTCTCATACAAAAATTTATACATACATCGTTATGTGATCCTCATTGCTCTCTCTATACTGTGACGGCACACTCCTCCTTTCCACTCCTGATTCTCCTGATGTCCCGTGTCCATTCATCTAGCTCCTGACACTCTCTGCCTTCTCATCTCACCTCCAGACAGAAGCTCCCCATTTAGTCTCATGTATCTACTTGAGCTAAGAAACACACTCTTCACCAGTATCATTTTATGTCTCACAGTCCAGTCCAACCCTTGTCTGAAGAGTTGGCCTTGGGAATTGTCTTAGTTCTGGGTTGACAGAGTCTGGGGGTCATGCTGTCTGAGGTTTCTCCAGTCTCAGGAAGACCATTAAGTCTGGTCTTTTTATTAGAATTTGACTTTTGCATCCCATCCTTCCACTGCTCAATCAGGGACTCTCTGTTGTGTTCCCTGTCAGGGCGGTCACTGGTGGTAGCCGGGCATCGTCTACTTCTTCTGGTCTCAGGTTGATGAAGTCTCTGGTCTGTGTGGCCCTTTCTGTCTCTTGGGCTAATACTTTTCTTGTGTCTTTGGTGTTCTTCATTCTCCTTTACTCCAGGTGGTTGGGACCAATTGATGCATCTTAGAGGGCCACTTGCTAGCTTTTAAGACCCCAGACGCCACTCACCAAAGTAGGATGCAGAACATTTTCTTAATAAACTTTATTATGCCAAGTGACTTAGAAGTCCCCTGAAAGTATGGTCTCCAGACCCCCGCCCCTGCTACTCTATCCCTCGAAGTGTTTGATTGTAATCAGGAAACGTCTTAGCTTTGGTTCGGTCCTGTTCTGCTGACTTCCCCTGGAGTGTGTGCTGTCCTTCCCTTCACCTAAGATAATTCTTGTCTACTATCTAGTTAGTAAATAACCCTCTCTCTCCCTTCCGACCCTCATAACCATCAAAGTATGTTTTCTGTGTTTAAACCTTTTCTTGAGTTCTTATAATAGTGGTTTTACACAATATTTGTCCTTTTGTGACTAACTAAATTCACTCACATAATGCCCTCCAGATTCCTCCTTGTTATGTTTCACATCTTCATTGTTGCTCTTTATCGTTGTGTAGTATTCCATTGTGTGGATATACCATAGTTTGTTTATCCATTCATCCGCTGATGGCCACCTAGGTTGTTTCATCTTTTTCCTATTTTGAACAGTGCTGCAATGAACATGGGTGTGCATATATCTATTCGTGTAACAGCTCTTATATCTCTAGGATATATTCCAAAGAGTGGGATTGCTGGATCATATGGTATTTCTATTTTTAGCATTTTAAGGAAGTGTCAAATCAATTTCCAAAGTAGTTGTACCATTTTACATTCCCACCAACAGTGTATAAGTGTTCCAGTCTCTCCACAACCTCTCCAGCATTTATTATTTTGTGTTTTTTGGATTAATGCTAGCTTTGTTGGAGAGAGATGGTATCTCATTGTAGTTTTGATTTGCATTTCGCTAATGGCTAATGATCGTGAGCATTTCTTCCTGTGTCTGTTAGCCTCCTGAATGTCTTCTTTGATGAAGTGCCTGTTCACATCTTTTGCCCATTTTTTAATTGGGTTATTTGTCTTCTTGTTGTTGACGTTTTGCAGTATCTTGTAGATTTTAGAGATTAGATGCTGATCGGATTTGTCGTACCCAAAATTTTTTCCCAGTCTGTAAGTTGTCTTTTTACTCTTTTGGTGAAGTCTTTGGATGAGCATAAGTGTTTGATTTTTAGGAGCTCCCAGTTATCTAGTCTCTCTTCTGGTGCTTGTGCACTGTTATTTCTGTTTCATATTGTGTTTATGCCATGTATTACAGTTCCTAGCATTGTCCCTATTTTTTTCTTCCATGATCTTTACCATTTTCAATTTTATATTTAAGTCTTTGATCCATTTTGAGTTAGTTTTTGTGCGTGGTGTGAGGTATGGGTCCTATTTCAGTTTTTTTTCAGATGGATGTGGAGTTATGTCAGCACCATTTGTTAAAGAGACTGTCTTTATCCCAATTAACAGACTTTGGGCCTTTGTCAAATATGAGCTGGATGAATTTACATGTGGATTCTCGATTCTGTTCCGTTGGTCTATGTATCTGTTCTACCAGTACCAGGCTGTTTTGACTACTGCGGTGGTATAATAGGTTCTAAAATCAGATAGTGTGAGACCTCCCACTTTGTTCTTTTTCTTCAGTAATGCTTTACTTAACCATGACCTCTTTCCTTTCCATACGAAGTTGATTACTTGTTTTCCCATCTCATTAAAAAATGTCATTGGAATTCAGATCGGGATTGCATTGTATCTGTAAATTGTTTTGGGTTGAATTGACATTTTTACAATGTTGAGACTACCTATCCATGAGCAAGGTATGTTTTTCCACTTATGCAGGTTTCTTTTGGTTTCTTGCAGTAGTATCTTTTATTTCATTGTATAGGTCTTTTGCATCTCTGGTTAGATTTGTTCCTAAGTATTTTGTCTTCTTGGGTTTTATTGTAAATGGTATTGATTTGGCGAGTTCCTCTTCAAAGTTCTCTTTGTTGGTGTAAAGGAATCCAACTGATTTTTGCATGTTTGTCTTGTATCCTGAAACTTTGCTGAAATCTTCTATTAGTTCCAGTAATTTTCTTGTGGATTCTTTGGAGTTTTTGTGTATTAAATCGTATCATCTGCAAATAGAGATATTTTACATCTTCCCTACCAGTTTTGATGCTCTTATTTCTTTTTCTAGCCTAATTGCTCTGGCTAACACCTCCAGCATAATGTTGAATAAGAGTGGTGATAAAGAGCATCCTTGTCTGGTTCCTGTTCTCAAGGGGAATGCTTTCAAAGTCTCTCCATTTAGGATGAAGTTGGCTGTTGGCTTTGTATAAAATGCCCTTAATTATATCGAGGAATTTCCCTTCTATTCCTATTTTGTTGAGAATTTTTATCATGAATGGGTGTTGGACTTTGTCAAATGCCTTTTCTGCATCGATTGATAAGATCATGTGCTTCCTGTCTTTTGTTTTATTAATGTGATGGATTACATTGATTGTTTTTCTAAAATGGAACCATCCCTCCATACCTGGTATAAATACCACTTAATCATGGTGAATTATTATTATTTTTTTATATGTTGCTGAATTTTTTTATATGTTGGCTAGAATTTTGTTGAGGATTTTTGCATCAATGTTCATGAGAGATATTGGTCTGTCATTTTCTTTTTTGTGGTGTCTTTACCTGGTTTTAGTATCAGGGTTCTGCTGGCTTCACAGAATGAGTTTGGGAGTATTCTATCTTTTTCTATGCTCTGAAATAACTTTAGTAATAGTGGTGTTAACTTTTCCCTGAAAGTTTGGTAGAATTCTCCAGTGAAGCCATCCGGGCCAGGGCTTTTTTTTTCTTGGGAGTTTCTTAATTACCTTTTCAATTTCTTCTTTTTTTGTAGATTTATTTAATTGTTCTACCTCTGTTTGTGTTAGTTTAGGTAGGTAGTGAGTTTCTAGAAATTTGTCCATTTCCTCTAGGGTTTTAAATTTGTTAGAGTACAATTTTTTCATAGTATTCTGTTATGAATCTTTTAATTTTAGTTGGATCTGTTATGATATCACCCATCTCTTTCTTATATGGGTTATTTGCTTCCTCTCCTGTTTTTCTTTTGTTAGTTTGGCCAATGCTTTATCAACTTTGTTGATCTTTCCTAAGAACCAGCTGTTGGTCTTGTTAACTCTTTCAAATGTTTTTCTATTCTCTATTTAATTTAATTCTGCTCGAATTCTTATTATTTCTCTCCTTCTGGCCCCCAAGGGATTCTTTTCTTGCTCTCTTTCTACTTGTTTCAGTCGTATAGTTAATGTTTTGATTTTGGCCCTTTCTTGTTTTTGGTTGTGTGCATTTGCTGTTATAAACTGACCTCTGAGCACTGCTTTTGCTGTGTCCAAAAGGTTCAGGTAGGATGTGTTTTCATTCTTTTTTGATTCTATGAATTTCTTTATTCCAGCCTTAATTCCTTTTATAACCCACCAGTTTTTGAGCAAGGTGGTGTTCAGTTTCCACGTGCTTGATTTTTTTTTCCTTGCTTTTTCTGTTGTTGATTTCTACTTTTATGGCTTTATGGTCAGAACAGATAATTTGCAATATTTCGATGCTTTGGGTTCTGTGGAAGCTTGTTTTATGGACTAATATGTGGTCTATCCTGGAGAATGTTCCATATGCGTTGGAAAAGAAAGTATACTTGGCTGCTGTTTGGTGGAGTGTTCTATATATGTCCGTGAGATCAAGTTGATTGATCTTGGCATTTAGATCTTCCGTGTCTTTATTGAACTTCTTTCTGAATGTTCTGTCCTTCACCGAAAGTGGTGTGTTGAAGTCTCCTACTATTATTGTGGAGCTGTCTGTCTCTCTTTTCAATGCTGTTAGTTTGTTTTACGTATTTTGGAGCCCTGTTGTTGGGTGCTAAAATTTTTATTATAGTTATGGCCTCCTGGTGTATTGATGCTTTAATCATTATATAGTGTCCTTCCTTATCCTTTCTGGTGAATTCTTCTTTAAAGTGTATTTTGTCAGAGATTACTGTTGCCACTCCTGCTCTTTTCTGAGTGTTGTTTGCTTGGTATATTTTTTTCCATTCTTTGAAGTTTAGTTTGTTTTTTGTCTTTAAATCTATGTGCGTCTCTTGTAGGCAGCATATATATGGATCATTTTTTTAAAAATCCATTCTGCTACTGTCTCTTTATTGGTACATTTAGTCCATTTACATTCAGGGTAATTATTGATAAGTACGAGTTTAGTGCCGTCATTTTGATGACTTTTTTGTGTGTTGTTCATGGTTTCTTTGTTCCACTTAATTTTCTGTGCTGAGTCGTTTCTTTATGTATTTTCTTTACATCTTTTTCATTGTTGTTGCTTTTCTATTTTCTGAGTCTTTAAATTTTTTTTTTTTATTTTGATGTGTAGGATTTTTAGTTTCCTTTGTGGTTACCTTAAAATTTACCCCTATTTTTCTAAGTTTATACCAGTCTTTTATTTCTTTATATTGCCTTGGCTTCCTCTCCATATGAAAAATCTATGTCTACATTTTTTTAGTCCCTCTATTTTGTTTTAATGTTGTTGTTTTTACATATTGACATCTCAGTTTCCCTATTTTCAGTGTTTTAGCTTTGATTTATTTCTGTGATTTCCCTATCTGGGTTGATATCTGGTTGCTCTGTCCTGTGTTCTAATTGCAGATTGTTATCTGATGTTATTGACTTTCTAACTGGAGGACTCCCTTTAGTATTTCCTGTAATTTTTTTTTTTTTTTGGTTTTTGCATATTCCATCAACTTCTGTTTATCTGGAAATTCTGTTTATCTGGAAAAGCCGTAATTTCACCATCATATTTGAGAGAGAGTTTTGCTGTATGTATAACTCCTGGCTGACAGTATTTTTCCTTCAAGGCTTTATATATGTCATCCCGTTGCCTTCTTGCCTGCATGGTTTCTGCTGAGTAGTCTTAGCTTATTCTTATTGACTCTCATTTGTAGATAACTTGTGATTTATCCCCAGCAGCTCTTAAAATTTTCTCTTTATTTTGGTTTTGGCAAGTTTGATTATAATATGTTTTGGTGACTTTCTTTTTTGATCTACCTTATGTGGGGTTCAATGAGCATCTTGGATAGATATCTTGTCATCTTTCACGATATCAGAGAAGGTTTCTGGCAATAAATCTTCAACAATTCTTTCTGTAATCTACCCCCCCCCCTTTCTGGTATTCCAGTCATTAGTAGGTTATTTCTATTGATAGAATCCCATGCAATCCTCAAGGTTTCTTCATTTGTTTAAAATCCTCTTATCAGATTTTTCCTCATATAAGTTGGTGTCAAGTGCTTTATCTTCAGTCTCACTAATTCTGACTCCCATTGCCTCAATTCTGCTCCTGTGAGTTCCTACTGAGTTGTCTAATTCTGACACTTTTCTGGGTTTCTGACTGCTGTCTATGGATCCTTGCAGCCTGTTAAATTTGTAATTATGCTCTTCTCTAATCTTTTAGTTCCTCTGTTGTGTGTTTGGAGTTTGCCTAATTTCCCTCCTGATTTCTCGAAGAGTTCCGTACATTAATCTTTTGTATTCTGCCTCTGGTAATTCCAAGAAATTTTATTCCTCTGGAAAATTTCTAGATTTTTATTTTGGGAGCTTGCTGAAGCCATCATGGTCTTCCTTTTATGTGATTTGATATTGACCATTATCTCCAAGCTGTCAATATGTTATTATATTTATTTATTTTATTGTTGCTTACTGTGTCCTAGCTTCTTGTTTTGATATGGCCAAACAGGTTGCTCATGTGAGCTAGGCTGATCACTGGTGCCCCTGAAGCTCCAATGTCCTGCCACCAGGTGGCCCAAACTGCCACTAAGTATGTTGGCACAGGAGTCCCTTGCCTCCTCCTATATGGATTCAGCTCAGGTGTCCTGGTAGTCAGCCACCAAGTGTATGGTGCAGGCTCTCACCTACAGTTCTAGACAGGCATGGTGATTGGTGTAGGCACAGGCATCCAGCTGCAGCAGGAGGACACATGATGAGCCGCCAAGTGTCCAGGAGGAAAGTGTGTCCCTTTCCCTTAGAGTGCGTAGGTGGGTGGGTTTTGCTGTTGAACTGTGAGCACCGAATACTATTGGCTGTAAGGACTAGGGGGCACTTCTTATTCTTGGGCCCCGTCATAGGTGGCTAGGTGGTGTAAGTGGAGTCATCAGTCCTCAGGCCCCTGATGTGTGTAGGTGTAGGCCCTGCTTAATGGGCAAAGCAGGGTCAAATGTCATGGACCTGACACTTCACATCTGAAACAGCTGAAGTTAGACTTCAGGTCTATACCCTGTTGTACTGCAGTATGAGGGCCTATGCTGTTAAAATAGGCCCACACAAGTCTATGCAGGGGGAAAGGCACTCAAAGTCGGTTGGCCCATTATGCCTGTGCCTAGGCAAAGGAGCTGTGCCTACCCTGAGTTCCTGGCTTTGGGGAACTGGCAGATTATTTTTTCTCTCTGTTTGTTAATTTGTTCCCTTTCCTAGGCTGGGATAATGGCTCAGGGCACGTGACTGGTCCTACTTCCATCCCAGGGGACTCGGCAGTTGCTGAAGCTGTCCTGGACCCAGTGCAGAGCAGGGAGGCAGGAGGTAAATGGGAGAGAGGTTTTTCCCTAAAGAGGGGAGTTTGATTTCTGCAGCAGGCCAGATGAAAATACTTAACTTTTGCTGATCAAAGGCTGCTTCTCACTGGTTGTGGATGGCCCCATAGACTCTGTGCCACTGGGTCTCTCCCAATGTGCAAAACGTCTCCCAAGTGCTGCTGCTTGCCTGCCTCACCACTCACCCCTGAGCTGATCCAGGCTGAAGGGCTCCATCTCCCACCAGGTGAGATCTGGCAACTCCTTGCTGCTTCCAAATTGTCTCTCCCTCCTCCTGACACTCAGTCTGATTCCTCAACTTTGCCTTTGATGTTTAGGGCTCCTAGATTGTCATATATAATTGATCCACTTCTTTTTTTTGGGTCTTATTGTAAGAGGGATCACTGGAAGCGCCTGACTACTCTGCCATCTTGGCCCTGCCCCCTCAGTGTGTTTTTTAAAGAAAAAGACGTATAATTTTAGTATGCTATAATGATCAAAATCATGATTTTATCAGTAATAAAATGTTAATTTATATCATGTTTTCAATCTTCAAATTTTGACAAATGTTTCAATAACGTAATTTATATCTGTTTTGTTGGACTCAAGATAACAGCGTATAATCACATATTGTGATTAGTTGTCTTTATTCTCCTTTAATCTGAAAAGTTGCTCAGCCTTTCTTTATGTTTAAAAACATTGACCTTCTTGAAGAATGAACACACTTTGGTTTTATTTTATATTTGTCGTGTGATTCAGGGTATGCACTCTGGGCAGGCCTAAGAAGTAAGTTATGCGTCTTCTTAGTGCATCATATCAGAAGAAACATCATGTCTATTTGCTTCTTTATGAGTTATATTAACTGAAATCACTTAGTTAAGCTTGTGGCCACTAATCTTAACAATTATGAAGGTACTCTTTCTCCTTTCACACATAACGAGGAATTGGCAATTTTTAAGGGTATGTGTAGCATGTATCTTTGAGTGAATACTGACATACTTTGTTGATAAAATAATGAAATATAATTGTAAATCACTTTAGTGTTTGATCAGTTAGTCTGTTTATTAATGTTATTTTATTTTATGCATGTGCAAATGTCAAATACACATTTTTGTCATTAGTACACTGTTTATTTTGTAAGTGTTAAAAAATCAAAGTATTAATTACTTTGTCTCTTAAGAATAATCAAAAGTCATAAATCATCCTATATAATTTTGCTATTAGAAAAAAGAATTCATGAACAGACCCTAAATAACATGATCTGAAAAAAAGTAGAGACTAATTTATCAGGTATGTCAGATCTACTTCTATAAATTCATTATTTTAATAACTACATAAAACAACATATTAATTTCTAGGGCAGGAAAATGTATGAAAAAGCTAGATAAAATTTTCATTGATAAGTACAAATTAGATATTTAGTACCTTATGTTTACTAAGATTACATACTTTTAAAATATGTTGGAATGGAATAACTTACATTCCCTTACTCTTTAAGTGAACTTGAAAAAGTTAAAGATGTTTTAATTTATGCAGTTTCTCCTTAACTTTAAAAGGTTTCTGAAGTTATAATGACTGGTTCCAGCTTATATAAGGGAAAGAGGAATGCAAGAAATTTGGCCAGAATTTGCTGTCAGAACACTATGTTGAGCTATATTGAGCTTTGTATCACTTGGAACTTATTGTCATTCTCCCTCCCTAGCAGTGCATGAACAAGAATAATGATTTATAATAAGTTGGTCATTCTTTAATAAAATATTTCTCAAATGGAAGGTAGGGAGCTTTACTCCACTGAAGCAATCATCACTGTCCTTGGACATTCTCAGCACATTCTCAGTAGGAGCAGAGGAATTATGTTTATCAAATTTCAATTTTTATCTCTTTCATCTTAAGTGACAAAATATTATTTACCCTGTGGGATCATTAGTTAAGCAGCTCATGGTGTACCTGTAGAAAAGAAGGTTCTGCTCTTATATACCTTATATGTATTTACAAAAATGTGCATATAGTTTCTATTACCAAATTAATAACTTTTCAGCATCGCGAGTCTTGGCTAAGATTAAATTTCAGACCATATAATAAATGTTATTTCTTAAAAATATTTTGAGTAATAAAAAATAAAACAAAATCACAATACTATCTCTACCAATATTATACTTTTGTTATATGTAAATTTAGTTATTTTAAATCCTAATTTCTAAAGGATTGTAATTATAAGCTTACATCTTTTTCTTCTTTCACCTTCAGACGTAATGAAACTATTTTTGAAATTTAAGACTAAAGTTTCCCCCATTTCCTTCAATCTCCTTGTATCTTTGCAACATTTGTGTTTGTTCTGAGGAATCAGGAATCTTATATTTAAAGAAATTCTATCTCTGAGGTATAGCTAGGTAGCAAGTTCTAGAATCAGTATTAAAACTAAAGTCATTTGCTTTACCACTTGATCATGCAATCTTCTTATTTGACGTCTCTAGCGGAAACTTGCCCTCAAGCACTTAAAGAGAATAACACACCAGACTGAGATAGGTGAATTTTCCTGAAGCTATCTTTATAGCAGCAAAATATTTTCATTTACTACTTGGTTTTCTTGACTTTTTTTCTCATCATGCTGTGTATTTTATTTTTCATTTTCACATGAGTTTAATATCTGAACTATGAACTTTACATATTATCAATTCTTAATTTTCCAGAAGTAGTTTAACTAGTGAAACAAAGCAAAGACATTTATTCTTTAAAAAGTATAATACCTGATAACCACATTTCTGGATTAATGATCTGGTGGTACAGTGGTTAAGAGCTTAGCTGCTAACCAAAAGTTGTCAGTTCAAATCCTCCAGCCACCCATTGAAACCCTTATGGAGCAGTTCTCCTCTGTCTTATAGGGTCTCTGTGAGTTGAAATCAACTCAAAAACAATGGGTTTGTTGTTTTTGATTTGGAAGTAAGATCAACAACTTTGCATATCGTTCAAATTTTTCTCCAATTCCCTAAATTATATACAAACAGATATTTTCTGATAATGTATTCATTCCACTGTACCTTGATTTTCTCAATTAGCATTATGAATTGATATTTCTTGATTTAAGTAGCTTCAGATAATTGTATTGTATGCTTGTATTGCAATCTCTTCAACTATGTTCTTAGGTGCAGTTGAGTTGATTCTGACTCATAGCAACACTATGCACAGCAGAAAGAAACACTGTCAAGTCCTGCACTATCCTCATAATCATAGCTATGTTTGAGCCCACTGTTGTAGCTACTATGTGAATCCATCTCATTGAGGGCCTTCTTCTTTTTCATTGACCATCTGCTTTACCAAGCATGATGTCTTTCTCCAGGGACCAGTCCCTCCTGATAACATGTCCAAACTACATGAGATGAAGTCTAGCCTTCCTCACTTCTGAGGAGAATTCTAGGTGTACTTCTTCCAAAAGAAACTTGTTCATTCTTCTGGCAGTCCATGGTATATTCAATATTCTTCACCAATACCATAATCTAAATGCATCAATTCTTCTTCTGTCTTCCTTATTCATTGCCCAGCTTTCACATGCATACGAGGTGGTTGAAAAAACATGGCTTGGGCCAGGCACACCTTAGTCCTCAAGGAGACATCTTTGCTTTTTAACACTTCAAAAAAGTCTTTTGCAGCAGATTTGCCCAGTGCAGTGAGTCTTTTGATTTCCTGACAGCTGCTTCCATGGGTGTTGACTGTGGATCCAAGTCAAATGAAATCCTTGACGACTTCAATATTTTCTCTGTTTATCATGATGTTTCTTATTGGTCCGCTTGTGAGGATTTTTGTTTTCTTTATGTTGAGTTGTAATCCGTTCTGAAGGCTGTAGTTTTTGATCTTCATTAAGAAGATAATATCATATCCTATATGAATACAACTATATCTTCGACTATACCCTATATGATACACAAATTTTGTTTCAAGATCTTTGTCAATGTAAACACTGCTGGAATAAACATTGTTGTACAGATATCTTTGCATGTTGATAACATCATTTACAAAAGATAGATTGTGACATATTTACCTTAAGTAACTGAAAAGGTAAATACTTTTTATACTTATAGATATTGCTAGATTGTTTTTAATAAAAAATAAAAATTTATAGGAATTTACATTCCTATCAGCCCTATAGGAAATTGCCTGTTTCCCACATCTTTTAAAGCACTGAGTATTTTTGCTTATTTATACTTTACTTTTTTTTTTCTGATCTGATGGATTAAAAAAGATTTTTCCATTCTTTACTTTTTATTTCCCTAACTACAAGTGAAATGCATCATGTTCCACATGTTTATTATAATAGGTATTTTCCCTTTTATGAATTTTCTAATTATATATTTTGCCTGGTTTTTTGTCAGACTTTATTTATATTTTCTCATCATGCTTAAGAGTTCTTGTATACCAGGGATATTAATATATATTAACACACTATCAAATAGTTTTTGTATTCTATTATGTGCCTATTGACTTCATGATATATGGTGTACATATTATATTATTTGGGCTTATGACCATAATGAAGTATCTGTTACCAGAAATCTCTCATCAAAATCAACTAAAAAATTGCACAAAATATATCAGACAAATTATTTTGGAAATTTGGTGATAACACAGAGCCAAGATTTGTCACAGAATGTATACAAATGAAGAGAACCTTAAAAACACATAATTTTCAACTAAGGAGCACTTTCCAGACCCAGAGGTGGGAAAAGACGCCAGAGAGAGTTCAGTATTTTCACTGACTGAGGCAACGGAGATTGATCTTTCAGGAGTTGAGGCAGCTGGAATGTGTAGGACAGATGATCAGAGAGGAAAGACTTAATCATTGAAAAATCTCTAGGAATTTACATAGAGGTTACTTTAAGTATTTTGCAGAACACTAAGATGTGTCAGAGGAGGATTAGATTCTGTGAGGCCAGGCAAAGAACAACCAGTGAGAAAAGTATTACAGAAGAGATTATAAACTGATCAATTCCTATAGCTCACACGGAGATGGGAGATTTTCCAGACAAAAGGGAGCAGTGGTTAAAGCACTCGGCTGCTAAACAAAAAGGTCAGCAGTTCAAACTCACCAGCTGCTTTGCTGGAGAAAGATGTGGCAGTCTTCTTCCATAAAGATTTATAGCCTTGGAAACCCTATGAGGCAGTTCTGCTCTGTCCTCTAGGGTTGCTATGGGTCAGAATATATCACAGTTTGCTTATCCATTCTCCTGCTGATGAATAGCTAAACTATTTTCTGTTTTTTCTAATATGTATGAAGCTGCTATGACTATTCTCGTAGTGGCTCTAGAGGGTATATATATATTTATTTATCTTAAGAGCAGAATCACTGGCTCATGGGTTGTTATACTTAAATAAAGAAAAAGCCAAACAATTTTCAAAAGGGGCTGTACCATTTTAATATTTCTCCTAGCAACATATGAGAGTTTTCTTTGTTCCTCATTCTCTCCAAATTTTATTTTATTTCATTTCATTGTATTTTATTTATTTTTGGTGAAATAAACTGATTTTAATCACTTACTTAAATTTAGAAGTTTTATTGTATTTTACTTTTTAACACTTCACAGGATTGGCAACCCATGTCACAAAACAATATGTGTATTAATTGTTTAATGAGAAACTAATTTGCTCTGTACTGTTGTTAGGTGTCATCGAGTTAGTTCTGACTCATAGTGACCCCGTGTACAACAGAAGGAAACACTGCCAGGTCCTGTACCATCCTCACAATCATTATGCTTGAGCCCTTTGCTGTAGCCACTGTGTCAATCCAACTTGTTGAGGGTCTTCTTCTTTTTCACTGACCCTCTACTTTACCATGCATGATGTACTTCTCCAGAGACTGGTCCTTCCCGATAACATGTCCAAAGTATGTGAGATGAAGTCTCACCATGGTTAATTTAATGAACATTCTGACTGTACTTCTTCCAAGACAGATTTGTTCATTCTTTTGGCAGTCCATGATATTCAATATTCTTTGACAATGCTATAATTCAAATATAGGGCTCCTATATTAATAGTGCTCGGTAATAAAAAGGAACAAGTTACTGATATATGCAGTGACATTGATGAACCTCAAAAATATGCTAAGTGAAAGAAGTCAAATACCAAAAAAGGATATACTGTATGAGTCCATTGATATTAAACTTAAGATTATGCATAACTAACCTATGTTAATAGAAACCATGTCACTGGGGGGAGAGAGGAAGTATGAAAGAATTTCATGGAGTGATGGAAATACTGTGTCCTAATATGCATTTGTCAAAACTGATTGAAATGTAAATTATACTGCAACAAAAAAGAGAGAAAATGCTCTAAATAAATAGCAAGTTTTGCAGAACAAGGAAAAGATATAAAGAATATGAAACACTTGAACACTCCACCTAGAAAAGTGTAAAAAAGTATTTTCCAAAGATTTTTATTTGAATATATTTTTTAATGTTATGCCAAATTCTTTCTTGATTCAACTTAGGGCAAATTCATTGGGGGGGGGGGAATCCTGGTAAAAGCATAAAGGCATAGTTTGATATGTAAAATTTATGTATAAATGGCAGCTAAATCTGACTTTGAATCACACTAGTGAAATAGGCTGTAAGTAGAGAAATATGGTGCAAGTGGGTTCAAACATCCTTGTGCTTTCATGGGAGACCATATCATTGTTAGTAATCTATCAATGGCTCCATGCATAGCACGTTCAGATGGTCTACAACAGTTTATTTTGTTGGCATCAATAAATTATACTTGTTACTCATGATAATTGTGAGGATGGTGCAGGACAAGTAGTGTCTCTTTCTGTTGTACGTGGGATCTCTATGAGTCGGAATTAACTCAATGGCATCTAACAACAGCAACAACAACACTTGTAAAGTGATTGGAAATCTCAAGCGAGAATCCACTTTGCTGACTCTTGCTACCCACGGCAGATACAACAGCTAACCTACTTAGCAACGTTGAGCCTGAAAGAAGTATAAAACAACCCAGAAGTTGACATACTTTCCTCTGATTTAGCTATCAGATCTCCTCCTGTCTTCTAATGCAATATATTCAATGTCTTTGTTCGTTAGAGATGAAAAGAAGGCTTTGGATTATTTAGTTAAAGCCCTGATTTTCGCTTTTGCTAATCATTACTGACATCGGCTGCTTTTCAGAAGATGATAGGCTGGAGGCAGGATGGCTGGTTTTGTCGTAGTAAGAAGAATAATGTTGCAATCATCCCCTGAGGTTTAACTGAGCATTGAATGTCTAAACTAAAAACGCTAACCCTCCGGGGGCAAAGCCTGAAATAGTGGCTCTGGTTATTTTTCATCTCAGGTGAATTTCTCAGTTTAATCTTTGAGATTGATTGCTACCTTGAAGCTTAAAACATGGGTAAGAAAAATAAAAACTATATCAAATATCTCAGATGATTAAATTAGCCCCTTTTTTTCACTTGGGAGGTAAGAAATATAATATTCCACAGACAACACAGATGATATGATTATCCTGAAATAATGAAGAGACTGAAATTCTTCCTTCCCATTGATTTCTCTTCCATATACAATGATACATGAGGGTATGTTTTAGGTTTACTATGTATATAACATAATGCTTAATAGGGAAATACCTTACATTACTATTGTTTTGGAGTAAAAATAGAGATTTCTAATTATAACAAGGGAAATTACAAGGTTGTGCCATATATGGAACAGATATCTGCATTACAAAAGCTCCTATTTCAATGCTGGTTTTATTATTTAATAACTAAAGTCAGGCAGTTTACTTAACTATTTATAGGTTTAATTTTCTCCCATATAACTAACTTATCAGAGAGTAAAGATAAATAGAATAATGCATTTAAAGTTCCTCGCGGAGTACCTGCCTTATAGCCATTTAAGTTATGTACAAATGATAATGCCTTTGCTCTTACACTGTATTCTTTTACTCTTTGCCTTCTGAACAGAAGGCAAAATAGCAGTAGAAAATTTCTCCTTGTTTTGAACGTAGGGATTTGAATTCATGAGGATCGCAATTTAGCAATATTCTCACTTGCCTTTCTTGAATTTCTTCTGCTTAGAGAGCTGAAAGAGAAATGTAATGAAACACGAAGAAGTCATCACTACAAAGAGTTTAATTTTAGACAGTTAACACACTAAAATTTTAAATTCTCAGGTCTGTACTTATTATAATCCATTCAGAGTCAGAAATATGTTTTATTTTATGTTTCCCATATCAGTTGATGCCTTTGAATTATGGTGTTGGAGAAGAATATTGAATACACCATAGACTGCCAGAAGAAAGAACACTCAATATACCATAGACTTCCAGAAGAATGAACAAATCTGTCTTGGAAGAAGTACAGCCAGAATACTCATTAGAAGCAAGGATGGCGAGACTTCGTCTCTTGTACTTTGGACATGGTATCTTTCAGGAAGGACCATTTCCTAGAGAAGGACATTTCATGCTTGGTAAAGTAGAGGGTCAGCAAAAAAGAGGAAGACCTTTAAACAAACAATTTCTTTTATGGAAATCAGCACAAAGCCGGTTCCTATGAGATGGAGGTTAAAGACGTCCCAAATGTCTAACTTTTCCAAGCTGATGCACCATTCCATCATCTCTAACATCAACTACTCCCTCTCACCTCAGCACTCTCCCTCTTGTCTTTGTGTTCCCTAATTCCCTGAAACGTCTCACAGAACTCACGGACCATATAAAGGAAATGGCTCAAGGGATTGTGCAGGCTGGCAAGTCCCAAATTTGTAGGTCAGGGTTAGACTTTTCCCTGGCCCTCAGTCTCTGCCCAAAGGCACTCAGCTTTCTTGCTCCATAGGCCGGGAAGCCCACAGTGCCATCTCCTGATTGCTTCAGCTCCGGGTCTCTCCTTCCTTGGTATTGGTGGGTTCCTCCTCTCTGCTCTGGAATTGTCTCTCTTTTAAAGCAAATCTGACCAATCCTCTTGGTATGCCACAATTACCCCTCACACAATCACCTGGGTGGGAGTTACATGACCATGGCTAGAAAGGCCACACACAAAAGTAATTAATCACACCACAACCCCAACGAGATGGACTAACACAGTGGCTCCAACAGTGGGCTCAAGCATAACAACGATTGTGAGGATGGTGCAGGACTGGGCAGTGTTTTGTTCCACTGGACATGGGATCGCTATGGGAGTCGGAACTGACTCGACGGCACCTAACAACAACAACAACATATCATTTCACCATTGCTAAGGGTAGAAAATGTCTAAATTCATCCTACTAAAGTAGGAGCATCCAAATACAGAAGTAGAAATTTGATTACCTGTTCTTACCTATGCACCTTCTATTCACCTTTCCTATTATGCCATGGTCATATATCCTATCCATTTCAATTTGGGCACAGATATGTCACTCCTTCTTGGTATTTGTTTCTCAAAAATGGCACTAGACCATTTTCTTTTTCCCCACTTGATTTTACTACAGCATCTCTGAATATCAAAGTCTGTTTTGTCTTACTTAGCCCTCTTCCCTAAGGCATGTCCTTGTCTTAATCATTCAAGGTAACTTATTTATATCCTTGTTGAAAGCAGCTGCAGACTTCATACAGAAGTTATAGACTCTCCTGTAGTGTTCGATAAAGGAGCTAGCTGCACTTTTAATACTGGGTTGGTGGTGCGAGTGTCTCTGATTGCCAACAAATTTGTAAAATGAAAAAATTAAAAACAAAAAATGTATATTATACTAGAAGAGGAATTTAAGTAGAAGACCTTGATATAAGGTCAGACTCCCTGTCTTACCTTTCTCATCTCTAGCAAATTCTTTAAATTCCCTGAGTCTCACCTTCCTCATATGTGTACTTAAGATGATAATATGAAGTCCTCAAAGTATATTTTGAGGTAATATAACTTACGTCAAAAAACTCATACTCAGGATACTGAAATATCATGATTTCCACTGTTGGTGTATGTAAAGAGAAAATTTTATTAGACACACACTTCCAAAATCTCAGCAGTCAACAATAATCAGTTTTGTTATGGAATACTTTGAGATGACTTGATTTTCATGCATTGTGAGATAGGAAATATGTAACTGACACATGATTGTGAGGGACCAAATAATGTAGTAGTTACGAGCCTTTTTGCAATCCTTAGGAATTGATATAACCTGAAAGGTGATAGGTGCTCACAGCAACTGGTCTATTCCATATCATTCTTTCAACCAAAACTGATTAAGCGGTTAGATTGACTGAGTCTCTTGCCTACATTCTAGAATACAAAAATTAAAAAACCATGCTTCCTGACATCATGTATATCTATTAATTCCCCTAAGTGTCTAATATTACAATTGTGTCTCTTAAAATATTTTCCATCAAGTTATCTCTCCAGCTTTAATTTCAGGAGGGCCCTATTTGCAAGCTGATATTTCCATCTCTCATCATAACTCACACTTTCTGACTGAAAGTGCTCTAGAACAGTAGTCTTTAAATTTGAGTATTAATTACCTCTGAGTGAATAATTATTCTCCAAGAAATAAGTGGTAAGGTAAATGGATGAATTTGAGGGTGTCTAACTCCTGGACATAAGATTAAATATGCAATTTTGGCTAAACTAGCTTGTCTAATAATAATCTATTTACGATGATTTTTATATCACTTTACGAAACCATAATGTACTTCCTACCTGTTCCAAGTCTTATTGTTTGGGGTTAGAAAATGTCTTGGGCTCTAAAAGGGCAATTTCAAAGATTTTTTGTAACTCAGAAGTAGCCAGATATGAAAGAACTTTGTTAAATAAAACCTACTTTTATCTGAATTTACTCTTTAATATGACCTAATTTCCTTAGCAATTACATTGAACCATTGATACTGAATATTGTCTATATCTAGCAAGAAGTAATATTAATTTATATATTGCTGAGTAATTGAAAAAATATATATACACACTGAGGCATTTTTTTTTGGCATGAATAATTATTGGCAATGGATTTCTAAATTTCTATTTTAAGCTCACTCAAATGTATAGTTTAGAGATGTTCTTCTGCTTTTGATAGCTGCTACAGTATGAGTCAAAAGGATAGTCTGCCAAGATACTCCACTTCAGGGAATGAGAAATGCCAGAATCTCTTGTGGGCAGTTTGATGGCATTGGCATTTATTCTGTGGAAGTCAAGGAAAAAGTAAAGATTGAAATCACTGACAATGATATTTCTACAAAGGCCATCCAGGAAGAGAAGCAGGATAATAATCTACATCAGCTCCAATCAACCAAATCCTAATTTTTTTCTCTTTGTGTGTGTGTGTGTGTGACTTATTAAGAATCATGTAAAAAATATATTATAATTGGTCTTGTTTTTGCTATTATGTGGTATATTTACTAATACTGAAAATTCTACAATATTTTAGTTTATGATATTGTGAACTGATTGTTCAGGATAAGGTAGTACATTAAAGTTTGTAGCATGTTATTTCAATTTTTGTCACTTTTAATCAAATGTCTGAAATATTAGAAAATATAGGTTCGAGGATATTATGGTAGGAATCGTTGAATATTTTTCATTTTTCTATATTTGAATCCTCTTAAAACCTGATTCTTGGAATATACGTACATACGCGTATGGGGTGTGTGTGTTTCCTAAAATGTTGCACATAGCACTATAAATATTTTTAACAAATCTTAAAACACATACTATCAGGGAAATAGAAAAAAATATGGTGAGGTTAAGTTTTATCCAAGTGGCCTGAGGTTTTCTCACAGCTGAACTGGATATGAACTCTAAACAGAAGCAGCAATAGTGTAATATTACCTGTCAGGATACATTTGCTTAATATTCTTGCATTTCTCATGCTCTTTAGACAAATCTAAATGAGATGAATGACACTGTCCATGATATTAGTTCTTTAAACTTAATTATTTAGAAAAAAGAATGTGAAAATAAGTAGTATTTGTTGTTGTTGTTGTTAGCTGCCATGGAGTCAACCCCCACTCATGGGGGCGCGATGTTTTACAGAGTAGAACAGCTCCATAGCGTTTTCTTGGCTGTAATACCCCCTCGCATGGGTAAACTTGGTTTCTTTTTTAAAATAAATATTTGTTTTATTTTTTGTGAAAATATACAGAGCAAAACATGCACCCATTCAACAATTGCTACACGTACTGTTCAGTGACATTGGTTATATTCTTCACTTTATGTCAAAAATCATGCTGTTTCTACTCAAATTGTTTTACCACCATTAACTTAGATTCACTGCCCTACTAATCTTCTTATCTATGCTTCAGAGTTACTGTTGTCAATTGGCTCTCAAATATATAAACTTTTAAAAGAGCACAATACTCAAGGCATGTGTTCTTTACTAATTCAGCTAAACTATTGTTTAATTAAAAGATGACTTCAGGGGTTAGTTTGGTTAAAGATTTAAAGAGTATCTCAGAGCAATAGGTTTGTGGGTTCCTCCAGTCTGTCGAAGTGTTTGATAAGTTTCAAAATCTGCACTGAATTTTATTCAGATTAGTAGTATTATAAATATTACCTTAAAAAGTTGTTTTATTGTTGGTTTCCTCACACACTCAACTGTTATTTCATGAGAAAAGAAAAAAAAAATGTGACACCAGTTAGGGGACTTGAGTACTATAATTTTGTAAATAACAACTGATGCTTTTAAAATTTCAAAACACTAATTCAATGAATGTTTTGAAAAGTACAAAAAAGGCCTGTGTCTCCCAAAAAGATATGCTGAAGTCTTAATCCCTGATGTCAGTGAACATTAATTTGTAAATAGGATAATGGAAAATGCTGTCAACTAACATGAGGTCATCCAGAAGGAAGGTGGGTCCTAATCTCTTCTAAGTGTTATCCTTGTAAAAGAGAAGAGACACAGAGAGGAAGACAAAGGAAAGAGCCGTGTGAAGATACATCTACATGACAAGCAACACTTGGGGCTATCAGAAGTTGTGAGGGACAAAAAACAATCTTACCCTAGAATACTTGGAAAGATTATGGCTTGCCAAAGCCCATAATTCAGACTATTAGCCTCTAGAACTGTGAGATAGTATGTTTCTGTTTTTTTAAGCAACTCATTTTGTGGTACTTTCTTATGGTAGTCTTAGGGAAAAATATCCTCCCCCTCACATCTGCCAGTCTGTTGTACTGTGGGGGCATGTGTGTTGCTGCGATGCTGGAAGCTATCCCAGCAGTATTCACATACTAGCAGGGTCACCCATGGTAGACAGGTTTCAGATGAACTTCCAGATTAAGACAGATTAGGAAGAAGGACCTGGCAGTCTACTTCTGAAAAAAAAAAAAGCCAGTGAAAATCTTATGAACAGCAGCAGAACACTATCTAATATAGTGCCAGAAGATGAGCCCCTCATGTTGGTAGGCACTTGAAGACGACTAGGGAAGAGCTGCCTCCTCAAAGTAGTCAACTTAAATGATGTGCATGGAGTCAAGCTTTCAGGACCTTCATTTGTTGGTGTGGCACAACTCAAAATGAGAAAAAACTGCTGTAAACATCCATTAGCAATAAGAATGTGGAACGTACAAAGTATGAATCTAGGAAAATGGGAAATCGTCAAAAAATGAAATAGAACACATAAACATTAATATTCCAGGCATTAGTGAGCTGACATGGACTCATATTGGCCATTTCGAATCAGATA
This sequence comes from Trichechus manatus latirostris, assembly GCF_000243295.1. Lineage (NCBI taxonomy): Eukaryota > Metazoa > Chordata > Mammalia > Sirenia > Trichechidae > Trichechus > Trichechus manatus. Next base: position 17,918,246 of record NW_004443968.1, read on the forward strand.
ATCATATGATCTACTAGGCCAAAAGGACAAATTGAAGGGGAATGGTGTTGCAATCATCGTCAAAAAGAACATTTCAAGATCTATCTGAAGAATAATGCTGTCAATAATAAGACAATGTCCACATGCATACCAGGAATATCAGTTAATATGACTATTATTCAAATTTACACACCAACAACTAATGCCGAAGATGAAAATTGAAGATTTTTACTAACTTCTGCAGCCTGAAATTAATCAAACATGCAATCAAGATGCATTGATAATTACTGGGGATTTGAATCCAAAAGTTAGAAACAAAGAAGGATTGGTAGTTGGAAAATATGGCCTTAGTGATAGAAATGACTCTGGAGATCATACTGTAGAATTTTGCAAAATCAACGACTTCTTCATTGCACATAACTTTTTCAACAACATAAGTGGTGACTATACACACGGACTTATCCAGATGGAATAAACAGGAATCACATCGACTACATCTGTGGAAAGAGACCATGGAAAAGCTCAATATCATCAGTGAGAACAAGGCCGGGGCTGACTGTGGAATAGACCATCAATTGCTCATATGCAAGTTCAAGCTGAAGTTGAAGAAAATAGAACAAGTTCGCGGGAACCAAAGTATTACCTTGAGTATATCCCACCTGAATTTAGAGGCTATCTCAAGAATAGATTTGATGTATTGAACACTAATACCCAAAGACCAAACAAATTGTGGAATTACATCAAGGACATCACACATGAAGAAAGCAAACCTGTTGCTAAGCCTGTTGGGGTCGAGTCGATACCAACTCATAGTGACCCTATAGGACAGAGTAGAACTGCCCCATGGGGTTTCCAAGGAGCACCTGGTGGATTCAAACTGCCAACCTTTTGGTTAGCAGCCATACTCTTACCACTAGGCCACCAGGGTTTCCTGAAGAAAGCAAGAGGACATTAAAAAGACAGGAAAGAAAGAAAAGACCCAAATGGATGACAGAAGAGACTCTGAAACTTGCTTTTGAACGTAGAGTAGCTAAAGCAAAAAGAAGAAATGATGAAGTAAAAGAGCTGAACAGAAGATTTTAAAGGCAACCAAGAAGATAAAGTAAAATATTATAATGAAATGTGTGCAAAGACCTTGTAACCAACAGGATTAAACTGTTTCCCCTCCTGAAATGTAACTGACAAGGTAAACTATTCCCCCTCCTCCTCCCATCACAGCCAGGGTCTCTGAGCTCCTAACAAGGCATTTCTGTTTTACAGCCCAAGGTTCTCTTGCTGCTTCTCTACTCGAGGCCACTTCACTACTCATCAACTGTCAACCTCCATCCGGACATGAGCAATAAGCCCTAAAGTTGGCCTTAGATAAACATCATTTGTCATATGCCCTAGCTGTAGTATTTCAACCCTACTGCACTCCCACACATATTAATTAGTTCCTGAAATTGTCTGCCTATTCCTAGAAATTTCATGAATTATGCATAAATTCCCTATTCCAAACCCTATAACTGCCTTAGAATCCCCAACCTCGGGGAGTTTGATTTGAGACTGAGTCTCTGAGCCCCTCGCTTGACCTGCTTGCAAAAAAAGTCCACTTTCTCCTTCTCAAAGGCCTGATGTCTCTCAATTGACTCGAGGGTTCCACAGGGCAGGACTCGTTCCCATTGGGATACAACCTGGAGATAGAAAACAAAAAGGGAAGAACACGCTCGGCATTTCTCAAGCTGAAAGAAATGAAAAAATTCAAGCCTCAAGTTGCAATATTGAAGGATTCTACAGGGAAAATGTTGAATGATGCAGGAAGCATCAAAAGAAGATGGAAGGAATACACAGAGTCACTGTACCAAAAAAAGAATTGGTAGACTTTCAGCCATTTCAGGAGGTGGCCTATAGTCAAGAACCTACAGTACTTAAGGAAGAAGTCCAGGCTCCACTGAAGGCATTGGCAAAAAACTAGGCTCCAGCTATTGACGGAATACCAACTGAGATGTTTCAACAAATGGTGCAGCACTGGAAGCGCTCACTCGTCTATGCCAAGAAATTTGTAGGACAGCTATCTGGCCAAATGACTGGAAGAGATCCGTATTTATACCCATTTCAAAGAAAGATGATCCAATAGAACGCAGAAATTATCTAACAATATCATTAATGTCATACACGAGTAAAATTTTGCTGAAGATCACTCAAAAGTCATTGCGGTAGAAAATTGACAGTGGACTGTCAGAAATTCAAGCAGGATTCAGAAGAGGACATGGAACAAGGGATATCATTGCTGATGTCAGATGGATCATGGCCAAAAGCAGAGAACACCAGAAAGATGTTAACCTGTTTTCTATTGATTATGAAAAAGTATTCAAATATGTTGATCATAACAAATTATGGATAACATTGCAAAGAATGCGAATTTCAGAACACTTAATTGTGCTCATGAGGAATCTGTACTTAGACCAAGAGGCAGTTCTTGGAACAGAACAAGGGGATGCTGTGTAGTTTTAAGTCAGGAAAGGTGTGTGTCAGGGTTGTATCCTTTCACCATACTAGTTCAATCTGTAGGCTGAGCAAATAATCCAAGAAGCTGACTATATGAAGAAGAATGGGGCTTCAAGATTGGAGGAAGACTCATTAACAACCTGTGTTATGCAGATGTATAGCCTTGCTTGCTGAAAGTGAAGAGGACTTGAAGCACTTACTGATGAAGATCAATGATCACAGCTTTCAGTACTCATTACACCTCAACATAAAGAAAACAAAAATCCTCACAACTGGACCAATACGCAACATCATGATAAATGGAAAAAAGATTGAAGCTGTCAAGGATTTCATTTTACTTGAATCCACAATCAACACTCATGGAAGCAGCAATCAAGAAATCAAAAGATGCATTGCAGTGGGCAAATCTGCTGCAAAAGATCTCTTTAAAGGGTTTAAAAGCAAAGATGTCACTTTGAAGACTAAGGTGAGCCTGACCCAAATCATAGCGTTTTCAATTGCTTCATATGAGTGCGAAGCTGGACAATGAATAAGGAAGACTAAAGAAGAATTGATGCCTTTGAACTATGGTGTTGGCGAAGAATATTGAATATACCATGGATTACCAAAAGAATGAACAAATCAGTCTTGGAAGAAGTACGGCCAGATTGTTCCTTAGAAGTGAGGATGGTGAGACTACGTCTCACGTACTTTGGACTATGTTATCAGGAGGGATCAGTTCATGGAGAAGGACATCATGCTTGGTAGAGGGTCAGCAAAAAAGAGCAAGTCCCTCAAGGAGATGGATTGACACAGTGGTTGCAACAATGGGCTCAAGCATAACAACGATCGTGAGGATGGCACAGGACCAGGCAGTGTTCTGTTTGGTTGTACATAGGGTCGCTATGAGTCAGAACTGACTCAACTGCACTTAACAACAACAATCAGTTTAAAAAATATATATATCATTCAAGAAGTATATATATTGGTCATTGATGACAAAAAACTATAACACATTGCATATTTTATGGAATAGAGGAAGAAAATGTGTAAGTAATTGCTTTAAAATAAAACATAAAATTTAAAAATCACAAAATATCTGAAATGGGGAAAAAAGGAAGGAAGGAAGAAGGGAGAGAGGAAGATGGAGAGAGAGGAAGAAAGAAATGAAAGAAGAAAGGAAGAACTGAAAAGATAAACACGGATGCCATAGGAAATGACTTTAGTATGAAAAGAGCAATAGCACAGTGGCTGCCTAGAGGGAAAATCTCATCTGCTGTAATAAACATCAAGGTAAGAGGCCGAGATGAATTTGAACAATTTTCTTGCTCTAGCAAAGAAATTGAGCAAGAAAGCTGGTAATCACAACTGGTCACCTTCCCTGCTGTTATACAGAATTGTTCTAAAGACTTTCTGATTAAGAAACTATTGTAGTTAGAGATTTATGTAACTTGTAAATTGGAATAGTGGCAGAAACGTTCTCTAAAGGTGTTTGGAGCTAAGCTTGAAGGAAGGCCATTTTGTTAATTTTATGAGTATTTTTACACTCAGACTGAGTGTAATAGATACCTATCTTTCATCTTCCATTAAGACAATCAAGAAGCAAGTTGGAAGGATGTTTACTATTAAAGGTGAAGACAGTTGCTGATGGTAGCTATTTGATTTGAAGCGGATACTATGTAGATTATAGGAGTGTAGACTTTTACAAGAGTGTAGAGTTTTACAGAGGGCTAATAAATGACAGGTCCTTTCAGAGAAGCAGGAAATCAAAGAAAAAGTAATAGCCTCACATCAGAAGACTTCCCCCCACCAACCCCAGGAGAACTGGATCTCCTCATTTGGTTGCTTCAAATCAACACCAGCAGCCTCAAAGTTAATAGTAAACCCAGAAAGAACAGTGGTACACTGGTCTTATATTTCACTCCTCTGGCTTTAAAATATTCTCTTAATAATAAGATTTTTAAAAAGCCAATGGACGTTGTGTGTGTGTGGAGGGGAGGTGTTCATTTTACAACATCAGAATCCTCTGAATTATTTTATAAGCATATTTTTACTCACCTTTCCTGCACATATATTTTATATATTAAATGATGAATTAAATTTAAAACATATTGAGGTGCTATCATTTCCCCATTTTATTAACTTGTTCCTTTTTGCTTTTTAGTGCAGGTGATCATACTATGTAATAAGATTTGTCTTGTGCGTGGTACCCTGGTTGTCACAAGATTATAGGCTATACTACTGGGTAAAGCACAGAGAGTATATTTCCTGTCCTAAAGTTTAAAGCATCGCTTAAACAATTGAGTTTCCTCTATTTGTGTTCATCAGAGCTCTAATTTTGCTCAGAAATTCTTACATAATTTAGGAGCAAAAGAAAATATTTAAAAGGTGGCTGGTGCTTGAAATTTTACAAACAATTGAACGATAGCATATTCAATAAAATATCTTTTAATTGATAACTGAGACCACTGCCTGTATATATCACATTTTGCTTATCCATTCATCTGTTGATGGCCATTTAGTCTGCTTCCACCTTTTGGGCGTTGTGAATAGTGCTGCAATGAACATTGGTGTACAGGTTTCTGTTTGCATTCTTGCTTTCAATTCTTTTGGGTATATACCTAGAGTTGAGATTATTTGGTCATAAGGTAACTCCATGTTTAACTTTTTGAGGAACTTCCAAACTGTTATCCACAGCAGCTGTAGCATTTTGCATCCCCACCAGCAACAGATGAGGGTTCCAATTTCTCCATATCCTTGCCAATACCTGTTATATTTCCTCCCCCCACCTTTTTTTTTATTTTTTATCATAACCATTCTAGTGGAAGTGAGGAGATATTTTATCTTGGTTTGATTTCCATCTTCCTAATGACTAATGACCTGAAGGATTTTTTTATGTGATTGCTGCCCATTTGTACATTCTCTTGGTGAAATGTAAATTTCTATGCACTTTTTTTTTTTTTAATTGAGTTGTTTATCTTTTTGTTGTTGGGTTGTAGAAGTTCTTTATATATTCTGGATATTAAACTCTTGTAAGATGTATAGTCCGAATTTAGGGTGCCAGCTTTAGGGGAAGGCTTTCTCTCTCTGTTGGCTCTGAAGGAAGGTCCTTGTCTCATTTAAGCTTCTACTCCTGAGCAGTCTTCATGTGGCTTGGCATCTCTCTGCCCCCGTTTCTGCTTCCTTGCTTGTTTATTATCTTTTATTCTCTTAAAAGAGATTGACTTAAGACACATTCTACACTAATTCTGCCTAATTAACATAACAAGACAATCTATTCCCAAATGGGATTATAACCACAGGCATAGAGGTTAGGATTTACAACACATATTTTTGAGGGACACAATTCAATCCATAACATACGAACCCTCAAAAACTTGTCCCAATCTGATCTAATTTCTCCATTTCTTTGCCAGCATTAGTGTCATTACTTTTTTCCCCATTCTTATAGGGGCAGAGTATATCTTATAATTTTTATTTTATTAATGATGTAAAACATCTTTTAATGACCTAATTTGCATCTGTATATCCTCTTGGGTGAAATATCTTTTTCTGTTATGTTCTATTTTTTAATTGTCTCTGTTTTGATTTACTGTAGAGTTTTGAAATTTCTTTATGTATTTAGATACTAGTCCTTGGTCTTGTACGTGGTTGGAAATATTTTCTCCAAGTATCTAGCTTGTTCTTTCATCCTCTTAGTAGGGTCTTTTGTAGACCAAAATTTCTTAACTTTGATGAAGTTCAATTTATTAATTTTTCTTTTTATGGATCGTGCTTTTGGTTTCAAATCTAAGTATTCTTTGCCTAGTCCTTGATCTTAAATATTTTATCCTATATTTGTTTCTAAATGTTTTATGTTTTACATTTAATCTATTATCTATTTAAAATTTATGTATGTAAAAAATTTTGGACAGACTGAAGACCAATTTTTGCCTAAGGACATTCAATTATTACAACACTATTTGTTGACAAAGCTTATCTTTCCTTGGTTGAATTGCTTTTACACTTTTGTCAAAAATCAGTTGAGCATATCTGTGTGGGTTTATTTCTGGGATTTCTATTCTATTCCCTTGATATATGTCTATCATTCTGCCAAAACCACACCGTCTTAATTACTGTAACTATAAAGTAGTCCTTAATATCAGGTAGAGTGATTTCTCTTACTTTATTCTTCTTTTTTCTATATCATTTTAGCTTATAGGATTATGTCTTTCTGTATAAATTTGAGGATACCCTTATCAATGTCTACTATCTCCATGACAATAAGTGGTTATATTCCTGATCCACAAATGACTGATTGATATTGACTTACTCGGCATTTACTGCTTTTGTATATTGGGTCTTGGTCAGTAGTAAGAAATAGCATAGTGGAAAAGACCAAGGGAAGTCTCTGACAAAACCTTCCATTCTTACTCATCCAATATATTGCATAAAAAACAATATCACATCTCAAGCGAGGATAGCTTAGATGTATCCTTAATGATCTAAAGAATTCACAGGTGGTATTCTTGATTATATCTCCATTTAATTCACCAGTTTAGATCTTGCAGAAAAAAATGGAGCTTGGAGAATGATGTGCTTTCTTTGCTACAGCAGATTGATTTGACCTCAAGTACGTGATATGTTGTTATTAATTTGGCAAATGCATTCTTCTTAACTCAATAAGAAAGAGAACCAAAAACATCTGACAACACTATAGTGGGAAATAATAGATACATTATGGTCTATGGGCTTCTTTTTTGCCCAACTATGGAATCTGAATAGTTAAAGGAACTTGACCTAACAAAGACCAAATTTTCATCAGAGAACACTGTGAATATCTCATTAAAATTTAACTGTTTTGCACATTGGCATCCTTGCATCTAGGGAACAGCAGGAAAGATGTGTCACTGTCTTGACAACAGTAATTGACTGTGACTGTTAGGAAAAGATAGAACACTACTACACTGAAGGTAGGGAGAAAAATGTGGAAAAATATGTTGAGTGCAGATTATATATTTGGGTACTTCGTAGAACTCCTTTGCCTAACTGTGACTGTAGATGGATAGGTACATCAACTCTGGACTGAGAAGTGACTAAAGAATAGAGTCTGGGCCATGTCTCTAGCTGAGTCACTGAGGTGAGCAGAGTTGGTAACTAAGAGCAATAGGAATCTAGAATGGATGGTGGAGGAGAGAAATCATAGAAATCAATTGTGTTTTAGTCCAGCTGCAGCAGCAGGATCTGTTGTTTGTTACACCAACCTTTTCTACCGTTTCCTCAAAAGAGAATCACCAGAATCCTAGAGGATCTGCTTCCTGAACACATATGAAGGAGTGAATTCAAGCAGCACAAGGGGTTGATGGTGAGAAATAGAGACACTCAGATACCCACTCAGAAAGGATTTGCTACCCATCTATGGGGAGTACATCAGCAGACAGCCTTTAGTTGTTACCTCCACGTCTTCTTCAGCTGCAGAGAGCCATCAGGCCCTTCCAGGGGCAACTCTCATCCAATCACTGGCCCAGGCCAGAGGGAAAAATGCTTGGCTATTCTAGTCTGGTTCAGGAAAACTGTTAGGCAGCAGTTCCTCCAGAGTTTCCTACCAGGTTCGCCAAGATTTTGTGTGGCATGAATCCCAGTTTTACCTGTTCCTTGGCCCAATCCAGTTTCATCAGCCTTTTACAAGTGTGAAGTCTAATAATCATCTTGCAACCCAAACTCCATCTCATCATCTGTTTCTGTAGAACCAATCTGAAACAGAATGGAATTTAAAAAAAATTATACAACAACATGAAAATAAAAGACTAGATGACATGTCCTTACACATTGGAGCATTAACAGCCTTCCCCCTTCCAATTTACTTAAATATCTAGATGAATGTACCTCTGTTTGTTATTTAGTATTATTTAAGTGCTCAGACTCTTTGGAGTTATATGTTAATCTGTAGAAGTTGTCTACCAGATATGCAAAAATGTTCTATTCTGTGGAGAATATTACCCCAAATAGCTTTATTGACATGTATAAAATTAAAGTTATATTTGTAACTTAGCTTATTTCAGAATTCCTTTCCTGGTGGACTATCTGTGATCTCTGTTGGTTTAATTCTCATTTGAACAAACTTTAACATTCTACGTACGTCCTGTTTAATTTGTAAGTAAAACTCTAATTTTTTTTCATTCTATATTTGTATGAAAGTCATGTGTTTAATATATTGAAAAATTTACTCTATCAATGTCTTTTTGCATCCCTTTTCCCTCTTCATGGTTAAGTGGGAGTGGGTAAAGGTGAATGTGAGGAGGCAGTTTTCATTTCCCTTTATGATCCTACAGCTTATCTTATAGGAGAAAGTAATCATACCAAAAAGTTCACAGACACAAGAGAGTTCACAATTATATACAAGAAAAAGGAATCACAAAGGAAAAATAATTTAAAACTCCATTTGTTAATTGGCTTTTTTCATAGTCCAAACGGAAAGAACCTAGTAAGTTAAACCTTTGATAGAGAGCCTCTGTGTGTGTGTCCCTCTTCCCAAGGCCACAATTTTGCTCCTAAATACCCTTTGTTTAAAACCTGCACTATCAGAATTTTCAGATACCCTGAAGATATGGGTTAAACTGAGTCCCAGATCTACTCTTCTCTCTCACCAAAATGTAGAAATTATTTTATAACTTCAATATTACAGAATAATGGAAAACTTGAGCAACACCCTTAAGTCTTGCCCTCTTCTATACTAGAAAATATGCAGAATAACTTTTTGTTCTTCTGGGCTTTTACTAAGATATCGTTTCTGTCTGTCTTTCTGTCTCTCTCTCTTTGTCTCTCTCCCTGCTCCCATCCACAGTTTCTAAAGATCTAAAAATAATTCTCAAAGACACAAAATTCTAGAACTATAAGAAAGAAGAAAAATGTCTTCTCAGCCACACTATAATTTATAAAAGACCTTATTTACAAAGAATATAGTGCTTACAATTATTTTGTAGAACAAAATTCTTTCTGTTCATGGCACCTGTCCTCTCTGCCATTTTCTGATGAGTGCTCTTCACAGTTATTAAAAAAAAAAAAAAAGAGACTATCAAGAAAAATATTTCTCCAACAACTACTTCTTTTGTCATAAAAAGACATGACCTGAGCTAGGAAATTACTACTTGCCATGACCTGCTTCCTCCAATCATGATGCCACATTCTTCTTCATATAGTCCAACTTTTCGAATTATTTGTTCAGCATACAATTGAATAAATATGTTGAAAGGATACAACCCTGGTGCACAACTTACCTGATCTTAAACCATGTGGTATCCCCTTGTTCTATTTGAACAACTGCCTCATGGTCTATGTACAGATTCCTCATGAGCACAATTAAGTGTTCTGGAATTCCCATTCATCACAATGTTATCCATAATTTGGTATGATCCACACAGTTGAGTGCCTTTGCATAGCCAATAAAACATAAGCAAACATCTTTCTGGTATTCTCTGCTTTCAGCCAAGATCCATCTGACATCAACAGTGATATCCCTTGTTCCACGTCCTCTTCTGAATCCTGCTTGAATTTCTGGCAGTTCCCGGTCAATGTACTGCTGCAAAAGCTTTTGAATGATCTTCAACAAAACTTTACTTGCATGTGATATTAATGATATTGTTCAATGATTTCCACGTTCTGTTGGGTCTCCTTTCTTTGGAATGGACAAAAATATTGATATTTCCCAGCTGATTGGCCAGGAAGCTGTCTTCCGAATTTCTTGATGTAGACGAGTGAGCACCTCCAGTACTGCATGTGTTTGTTGAAACATCTCAATTGGTATTCCATCAATTCCTGGAGCCTTGTTTGTTGCCATTCCCTTTAGTGCAGCTTAGATTTCTTCCTCAGTACCATTGGTTCTTGATCATATGCCACCTCCTGAAAGTGGCCAAGTCACATGGCTACATCTAATTCCAAGGAACAGTAAAGAGTTACCCTACCATGGACCCATAAGGAGAACTAGAATAGTCGGTAAACTGTACTAATAAGTAATTCTTGTTTTTAAGAAAAAAGCTAAAAATTATGGGTACAGGATAGACATATACATTGAAAAAGCAGGTATATGTGACCACTGCATAATAGGCTCACAATGCAGTTGAAATAGTGGGGAAGATATAATTCAGAGTATGATGATTTTAGGAGGATACAACATTTGACCTGGACCTGCAAGTACAAGAAGTAGTTGTAGAGGTACATGAGCAAAACTTGTGACAAAGACAGTGCAAATCATAGTAGAGTAGAGGATAGTGCAGAGTGGGGTAAACGTGAATGGACAAAATTGTTAGAAGCCAAATGGCAATAGTTAAGATGGAGAGAATTTAATACGTAAGATTGACTGAATTTGGTGAATAATAGATGTAGATGTAAGAGAGAAGCAAGGATTTCTATGGTACATTTGTGTGTATAACTTAGGGAAGTGCTTCAGCAACCAAGTTATATGGAAATCTAGTTCAATGACATGGTATAAAAAAGGGCTTGGGGCAGGGTCTGACTTCTTCCAACCCCACAAGCGGGAGGAGAACCAAGATCAACAGACCAAGCCTGATTCCTATTAGGCAGAGGTCAGACAAGCCTCCTCTCTCTGTCATCTTTACCAACTCTGACACAAACCGTCCTTCCCACAGCACTCTACTGTGTTCAGTAAGTCATTGCAATGGCCACAGAGAACTCACAGACCATGCTCAAAATTATGGGGTTTATTAGGGAAGTAACTGTTACAATTCAGGCTCAAGAATACTGAGGATACAGTTCTTCCATCAGGGTAACCTCTCCTCAGATTTGCTTGCAGGCACGACTCTCCCTGGCCCTCAGTCTCTGCCCAAAGTCACTCAGCTTTCTCTCTCCATAGGCCAAGAAGCCCACTGTGCTGTCTCCTGCTGCTGGGTCTCTCCTACTGGTGTCTCCTTCCTTGGTGGTGGTGGGCTCCTTCTCTCTGCTCTGGAATTGGCTCTCTCTTAAGACAAAACTGATAAATCCCCTTGGTAGGCCATAATTACCTTATCCCACAATCACCTGGGTGGGAGTTATAAGACTACGGTTAGAAAGGCCACACACAAAAGTAATTAATTGCACCACACATGGTAACGTTTATACTATGAAAAATGAAAGTTAATCATAGTCAATGACATCGGGAAACTTTACACTGAAACCATTGTTCCTTGTAATTTCATCATAAATAATTTTCCATTAAGGTTATAGGAATTCTTAAAATAAAGAAAAATGTTTCTTTTTATCTTCCCCAACTGATAAAAAAATTTTAAACAATGTATGTTGCTAGACCATATACACAAGAAACAAAGTTTAGAAGATTTTATTTAGTACCAAGAATTAGACTATGAAAAATGATCATAGTTGTTCATTCCTGTCTTGTATAGAGCCTGATATGTAAATAGGAGTGTTTTTCTAAATACAGTTAAACAAATAAACTATCAATTTCCAAGGAGAGAAAACTTTAACACCAAACATGTGCCGAATATACACCATAAACTGAAAACCAAACCCACTGTGGTTGATTCGATTCCGATTCATAGCAACAGTATGGGACAGAGTAGAACTGCCCCATAGGGTTTCCAAGGCTGAAATCTTTACAGAAGCAGACTGCCACATCTTTCTCCCGTAATATATACCATAAGCCAAATCCCAAACCTGCTGCCATTGAGTTGATTCTGACACATAGCGACCCTATAGGAGAGGGTAGAACTACCCCATACAGTTTCCAAGGAGCGTCTGGTGGATTTGAACTGCCAACCATTTGGTTAGCAGCTAAACACTTAAAAACTGTGCAACAAGGATACCAGTATACACCATCCCAAAGCCCAAACCCATTGCCATCAAGTCAATTCCAGCTCACAGTGACCCTATAGGACAGAGCAGAACTGCCCCATAGGGTTTCCAAGGAGCGGCTGGTGGATTCAAACTGCTAACCTTTTGATTAGCAGGGTCTTAACCACTATTCACCAGAGACTCAATATACATCATACTTGTCGGCGTCAAGTTGATTCTGATTCATAGCAAGACTACAGGACAGAGTAGAATTGCTCCGTATGGTTTCCAAAGAGTGGCTGATGGTTTTGAACTGCTGACCTTTTGATGAGCAGGCTATTAACCACTATGCCACCAGGGCCTCAATATACATCATACTGGTTTCCGTCGAGTCAGTTCTGATTCACAGTGACCCTACAAGACAGAATAGAACTGCATCATAGGGTTTCCAAGGAGTGGCTGATAAGTCACTTGAGTATATTGTACAGTTTCAGGGTCTTCACTATGTACTATCAATGTGTTCAGTGACATGCTGCATTGTGTTTCTCACTGGATTGAATTCAGTTATCTGAAAAACGTAACATTTTTATTTTAATTATCAATAGTAAATTTAAAAGCTTACATGTTACCACATAAATAAAACCAAAGAATCACTTGATCTTAATTATCACAGAAAAGGCATTCAATGACGTCGAACACCCATTCCTAGTTAAAAAAACAAACAAAAAAAAAACTCTCAATAAAATAGAAATAGAAGGGAAATTCCTCAACATAATAAAGGGCATCTATACAAAACCAGGACCCCTGGTGGAATAGTGGTTAAGAGCTCAACTACTAACCAAAAGTTCTGCAGTTAGAATTCATCAGCCACTCCTTGGAAATCCTATGGGGGCAGTTCTACTTTGTCCTATAGGATCACAAGTCAGAACTGACTCAACGGCAATGGGTTTCGTTTTTATACAAAACGAATAGCAAATATCATTCTCAACAGGGAGAGGCTGAAAGCATTTTCCCCGAGAATGAGAACAAGACAAGGATGTCCTTTATCACTCCTCCAATTTAACATTGTGTTGGAAGTCCTAGCTAGAGCAATAAGGCAAGAAAAAGAAACAAAGTACACGCAAATTGGTAAGGAAGAAGTAAAACTTTCTGTAAAATCATCCCTATTTGCAAATGAATGATACTATACATAGAGAACCTTAAAGACTCCATCAGAAATCTACTAGAGCTAATAGAGTCAGACAAGAAGCAAGTTACAAGATAAACATACAACAATCATTTGGATCTCTATACACAGACAAAGAGAACTATGAAAAGGAAATCAGGAAAACAATGCCATTTATAATAGCCCCTAAAAAAATAAAATACTTAGGAAAAAAATCTACCCAGGGATATAAAAGAAACTGTACAAAGAAAACTATAAAACACTACTGCAAGGAACCAAAAGAGACCTACATAAATGGAAAAACATACCGTGTTCGTGGATAGGAAGACTCAACATTGTGAACATGTCAATCCTACCAAAGTGATCTACAAATATAATGCAATCCCTATCCAAAACCCAACAGCATTCTTTAACGAGATGGAAAAACTAATCATTAACTTTATATGGAAAGGAAAGAGGCCCTGGATAAGTAAAAAATTATTGAAGAAGAAGAACAAAGTAGGCGGTCTCAAACACCCTGACCTCAGAACCTACTATACAGCTAGGGTAGCCAAAACAGCCTGGTGCTGGTATAATGACAGACACTTTGACCAGTGGAACAGAATTGAGAACCCAAATCCATGCACCTATGGTCAACTGATCTTTGACTAAGGCCCAAAGTCCATTAAGTGGGGAAAAGACAGTCTTTTTAACAAATGCTACTGGCAAAATTTGGTGTCCATCTGTGAAAAAATGAAACAGGACCCATACCTCACACTATACACAAAAACTAACTCAAAATGGATCAAAGATCTAAATATAAAACCAAAAACTATAAAGATCATAGAAGAAAAAATAAACTCAATACTAAGAGCCCTAATATATGGAGTAAATAGTATATAAACCATAACCAACAATGCACAAATATGAGAAGATAAACTAGATAATTGGGATCTTCTAAAAATTAAACACTTATGCTCATCAAAAGACTTCACCAAAAAAGTGAAAGGAGAACCTACAGATTGGGAAAAAAATTTTTGCTAGCACATGTCCCACAAAGGTCTAATCTCTAAAATCTATAAGGTATTCCAACTTCTCAACAACAAAAAGACAAATAATCCAATTAAAAAATTGGCAAAGGCTATGAACAGACACTTCACCAAAGAAGAAATCCAGGCAGCTAAAAGACATATGCTTGCAATCATTAGCCATTAGAGAATGTAAATCAAAACTACATTGAGACACCATCTCACCCCTATCGAGAAAACAGAAAATAACAAATGTTAGCTAGGTTATGGGAACTTGGAACTCTTATGCACTGCTAGTAGGATTGTACAATGGTACAACCACTTTGGAAAATGATATGGCACTTTCTTAAAAAGCTAGAAATAGAAATAACATATGGTTCAGCAATCTCACTCCTAGGAATATATCCTAGAGAAATAAGAGCTGTCACAGGAATAGACATATGCACACTCATGTTCATTGCAACATCATTCACAACAGGGAAAAGATGGAAACAACCTAAGTGCCCACCAACAGATGAACGGATAAGCAAATTATGGTACATATACACAAAGGAATACTACACAACAATAAAGAACAATGACGAATCCTTGAAACATCTCACACCATGGATGAATCTGGATGGCATTATGCTGAGTGAAATAAGTCAATCACAAATGACCAAATACTGTATGAGATCACTATGATAAAAACTCGAAAAAAGGTTTACACACAGAAAGAAACAATCTTTGATGGTTACTAGGGAGAGAGGGGAAGGGAGGGAAAAACACTAACTAGATAGTAGATAGGTGGTAACTTTGGTGAAGGGAAAGACAGTACACAATATTGGCGAAGCCAGCACAACTTCACCAAGGCAAAGTCGTAGAAGCTTCATAGATACTTCCAAACTCCCTGAGGAACTGAGTTACTGGGCTAAGGGTTGGGGACCATGGTCGTCGGGGGTAACTAGGTCAATTGGCATAACATAGTTTATAAAGAAAATGTTCTACATCCAACTTTGGTGAGTAGCGTTTGGGGTCTTAAAAGCCTGTGAGTGGCCGTCTAAGATACATCTACTGGTCCCATCCCATCCAGGGCAAAGGAGAATGAAGAAAAACAAAGACCCAAGGGCAATATTAGTCCAAAGGACTAATGGACCACTCGTACCACAGCTTCCACCAGCCTGAGTCCAGAACAACTAGATGGTGCCCAGCTACCACCACTGACCACTCTGACAGGGATCACATTACAGGGTACCAGACAAAGCAGGAGAAAAATATAGGACAAAATTCAAATTCACACACACACACACACACACACAAACAAAACAGACTTACTGATCTGACAGGATGGAGGAACCCAGAGAATATGGCCCCTAGACATCCTTTTAACTCAGAACTGAAGTCATTCCTGAAGTTCACCCTTCAGCCAAAGATAAGACAAGTCTATAAAAAAAAAACCAAAAATATAAGTGAGGAATGTGCTTCGTAGTTCAGCCATTTATATGAGATTAAATGGGCACACCTGCCCAAAAGCAAAGATGAGAAGGCAGGAAAGGACAGTAAAATTGGACGAATGGAAATAGGGAACCAGGGGTAGAGAAGGAGAGAGTGCTGAAACATTGCAGGATTGGCAACCAATGTCACAAAGCAATTTGTTATTAATTGTTGAATGAAAAACTAATTTTCTTTGTAAACTTTCACCTGAAGTACAAAAAAATAAATAAATAACAGAATTTTAAAAAAAATTAAGTGTCATTTCTGACACAGGGTGTTACACATATTTAACACTCTACTGTCTCCATTCTCACTTCCAAGGAGCGCTCTGGTTGTACTTCTTCCAAGACAGACTTGTTTGTTCTTCTGGCAGGCCATGGTATATTCAATATGCTTTGCTCATGCTATAATTAAAAGGCATCAATTCTTCTTTGGTCTTCCTTATTCGTTGCCCAACTTTTGCATGCATATGAGGAAATTGAAAATACCACGCCTTGGGTCAGGCGTACCTTAGTCCTCAAAGTGACATCTTTTCTTTTCAACACTCCAAAGAGGCATTTTGCAACAGATTTGCCCAATGCAATGCGTTGTTTGATTTCTTTTCCTTTTTTTTTTTTTTCGTTCCTTCACTCTGACAGCCTCATCACCACTCCTACTGGACATTCTGAAAAGCTTCTAAGAAAGGAAAATCACCTCCTCATCACAGAGTGGTCATACACTCATGGCATCAGAAGGCCATTTTAAGGCATCTAAATTCAGCAAGCATCCATTAGATTTTTTTGTTGTTGTTGTACTTTAGATGAAGGTTTACAGAACAAACTATCTTCTCATTAAACAGTCAGTACACATATTGTTTTATGACATTGGTTAAGAATCCCATGACATGTCAACATTCTCCCTTCTTGACCTTTTGCCCCGTATTGCCAGCTTTCCTGTCCCCTCCTGCCTTCTAGTCCTTGTCCCTCAGCTGATGTTCCCCTTTAATTCCATTTTGTTTTATGGGTCTGTTTAATCCTTGGCTAAAGGGTGAACTTCAGGAATGACTCCATTACTAAGCTAAAAGGGTGTCTGGGGCCCATAGTCTTGGGGTTTCTCCAGTCTCTGTCAGGTCAGTAAGTCTGATCTTTTTCTGTGAGTAAAATTTTGTTCTACATTTTTCTCCAGTTCTGTCCGAGAGAGCATTGATTGTGGATCCAAGTAAAATGAAATCTTTGACAACTTCCATATTTTCTCCATTTATCACGATGTTGCTTATTGGTCCAATTGTAAGGATTTTTTCTTTTCCTTATGTTGAGGTGTAATCCGTACAGAAGTTGTAGTCTTTGATCTTCATCAATAAGTGTTTCAAGTCCTTTTCACTTTCGGCAAGCAAGATTGTGTCATTTGAATATCGCTGGTTGTTAACGAGTCTTCCTCCAATTCTGATGACGCATATATTCTTCATATAGTCCAGCTTCTCGGATTATTTGCTCAGTGTACAGATTGAATAAGTATGGTGAAAGGATACAACCCTGACACACACCTTTCCTGATTTTAAATTAGGCAGTATCCCCTTGTTATGTTTAAACAACTGCCTCTTGGACTATATACAGGTTTCACACGAGCACAGGTAAGTGTTCTGGAATTGCCATTCATCACAATGTTATCCGTAATTTGTTATGATCTACGCAGTCCAATGCGTTTGCACAGTCAATAAAACACAGGTAAACATTTTTCTGGTATTCTTTGCTTTCAGCCAGGGTCCATCTGACATCAGCAAAGATATCCCTCATTCCATGTCTTCTGATCCCTGCTTGAATTTCTGGCAGTTCCCAGTTGATATACTGCTGCAACCATTTTTGAAATATCTTCAGCATAATTTTACTTGTGTGTGATATTAATGACATTGTTTGATAATTTCCACATTCTGTTGGATCACCTTTCTTTGGAATGGGCACAAACTGGATCTCTTCCAGTCAGTTGGCCAGGTAGCAGTCTTCCAAATTTGTTGGCATAGACAAGTCATAAATATTTAGAAATTATGCATGTATATGCTTTAAATTGTCTGAATATGAAGCTAACAAAATTATGATTTAACAAAATTATGATTTAAATAATTTACGAAAAAATTGAATTTATCATAAATTTTATGAGAAAAATGATAAATTAGCTAACCCAACTACACCTACAATAATTTCTCTCTTTACTCAAAATTTCTTTTCTCAGATTTCTCTGTCCCTTAATCAATTAATACCTTGTATTTACTAGCTGAGAAGTTCTAGCTTTGCAGTGATTATGCATTCAGCTGCTAACTGAAAGGTTGGCAGTTTGAATCCACTATCCCCTTGTGAAAGAAAGTTGCAGCAGTCTGCTTCTGTAAAGATTTATAGCCTTGTAAACACTTTGGGGCAGGTCTACTCTGTCCTAAAGGATCCCTATGAGGTGGAATCGACTCGATAGTAAAGGGTTTTTATTTATTAGCTGATGTTCATGTCACCTTAACATCACCCAAATTGGATTTATAATTCCTGTGGTCATACATCTCTCTTTTTCAATATCCCATTAGAGACACTTTGCTGACATTAACAATTTTCACTTTAGCAATGTAGTCAAAAGGAGGATATTGAAACATTCTTCTGCTCATTGTCTTTCCTTCCACTCATTCCTGCACAGTAGTGTGCTTTACTACTTTCTTTTCTTTCATTTTTCAGTAGTAAATATCCACTTATATTGAACTTTTTTATCAAACACTAAAGAAATCACCAAAGGCACCTCAGAAGACAGTCCTAGTGATCTGCTTTCAAAATGTCACAGCCTGGATAATCCTATGAAGCAATTCAATTCTTTTTGAACACATGAAGTCATCATGCATTAAAATCAACTCAATAGCAACTAATAACAACAACAGAAGAATATTATAATTGTGTAGAAAATTTTCTTGGGGGAAAATACGTTAAAAGTAATTTTTGTATAAATCAGGATGAAATTCTTTTCACAATATTTGAAACATTATTTCCGGTCCTACAAGATTTCTTTTTTCTCTCTCTTTCATGCTTTGTGTCCACTTACCTGGATGGAGACAGGTATTCATCTGAGTCTGATCCAACTAAATATAGTTTAAATGTTAGAATTAAATAATTAGTAGGAAAAAAATGTGTGTACACACTGACACAAACACATACCCACAATGCCTAAGTCTATAAATTAAAGTGTGCATGCTTGAAATTAAAAAGTTGAAATCGGCATATGATACTTGGCACCACAAAGATGGTAGTTTTGCACAGCTAATTAGCTTTCTAATTTGGAACGTACTATAATTGGGTATCTATTATGGGAGATAAAAATTGAAAACAATTGTGTATTTCTTACATTTATACTCCTGAATTGTCAAACATAATTTTTTTTTTATCTCAGGTAATTGACTTGTAATTTTTATGTTATTACAATATATTTCTGCTTTGGAGTCTCTGGTAATCCATATCCCCTGAAATTTCTTCATTTCAAGGACTGTACAATGTATTGCAACATCAATTCATTTGTATAGCTCCATGGAAATAGGATTGTCTAAAAGGGAGGCACTTTGTGGATAAACTAATAAAATATTTTAGCATATATTCTTATGGTTCACACACAACCCCTTTTTATTATTAAATGACTATAAAATTATAGAAGATGTGAAAATACAGGTGGGAGAGAATCTGTTATTCACTATCCTTGAACAATTTATCATAAGATTATTTGTATCACTTTACTTTCTTGGGACTTTTATATGTAGTTTACATCAATTTATCTATAATTTTAATTCCTTTATATTTTCAAATATAGCACTTTTATGGAACTAAGAAGTCTCTGAGAGGTACGCTGTCTTAGATATCTAGTGCTGCTCTAACAGAAATAGCACAGGTGGATGACTTTAAAAAACAGAAATTTATTCTCTCACTGTCTAGAAGTCCAAGTTCAGGGTGCCAGCTCCTGGGGAATGCTTTTTGTTTCTGTCAGTTCTGGGGGAAGATCCTTGTCATCAATCTTCCCCTGGTCTAGGAGCTTCTCAAAGTAGGGGCCCTAGGTCCAAAAGTCTCACTCCTCTCCCAGTCTTTCTTTCTTCTTTCTTTTCTAGCAGAGAGATCCCTCTCCTCTCTGTTTGATTCTCTGTTTTATATCTCATAAGAGATTGACTCAGTATACACCTTAATTCTGTAGATTGAGTCCTGCACATTAACATAACTACCTCTAATTGTGCCTCATTAACATCATAGAGGTTAGGATTTACTACACATAGAATAATCACATCAGATCACAAAATGTTGGACAACCACACAATGCTGGGAGTTATGGCCTAGCCAAGTTGATATACATTTTTTGGGGACACAGTTCAATCCACAACATATGCTATTCCATGAGAATCATAAATGAGAAAAATAAAATATTGCTGAAGTTTGTGGGTTTATAAACCATCATATTGCACACAATATATTATTTTAGTAATATAAGACAGTTAAGATTTGGTTGGCTATGGTATTACATAGCAGATAAGGGAATTAATTTAATACTAGAGTTTGTGACTAATAATGTGTAAATAAAATAAAAAAACCAAACTCATTGCCATCGAGTCGATGCAGACTCATAGCAATCCTATAGGACAGAGTAGAACTGCCCTATAGGGTTTCCAAGGAGCAGCCGGTGGATTTGAACTGCTGATCTTTTGGTTAGCAACCGAACTCTTAACCAGTGTGCCACCAGGGCTGTAATGTATAAACAGGAGCCTGAAGAAAAGGACATATCTAGAAAAGAAGTATCAAATATGTTGGTAAAGTATATGCTGCAGAAAAAAAAAATCACATTAGTTTAATCCTGTAAAATCACTCATTGTTTCTCACACAAACGTCCAGTATCTGTTTTGGTTGGCTTTGCCCATAAAATCATGAGGAACTCAGGAAAATGAAGGGTACATTGTCTTTTGTTATCAGTTCACTATCTGCAAAGATAATCTCTTTGATCACTAAAGCAGGGGAAAGGAAGAGTCCTGTAATCATATAATTTAGCCTAGATGTGAGGCCCATCACTTCTCGTATCACTATGAAAAAAACAACCATAATGCTCTATCTTACTGAAAATGTGCTAGAATTTTTTTTTTTCTTTTCTTTTCTGTGAGCCCAAAAGGAGAAGAAAGCCAGATGGCAGAGAGCATCAATTTATCAACCATAAGCAAATGGTCATATTCCCATCATTCTAGCTGACTAAATATGACTGGAAACACAGCTCTACTAATCAGAATTCTATTTCTTCAGTGTATTTGGCCAAATTTTCAAGAATTCAGATTTTAACTTTGGTTCTTTGAAATCTATATTAGTTTACTGTGAATTCTCCTTTGATGGAAAGATTTACTGAAAATGACATTAGTGGCCTGCATTTTTATTTGACTCTCCTAGTTCAGCTACAGATTGTATATCTAAAGTTGTCTCTTCTTTTGTAAAGGAAATTCCTCTTATAAGTGTATTTTAGTAAAAATTACTATCTTATTAGGCAGGAAAAAATTAAAATAATAGACCTGACATTTTTTCAATATATATATAATGTGCATCATATCTGATATTAATTACATTAAAAAAAAAGGTTGAAATGCTTTACATTTGGTAGGTATTCCATAAAGAGTACATTATAGCTAAATTTTTGATGAAATAGGTACAGTTACATATATTAATATCAATTGTATACAACTATATTTTAAAAAGGCAGAATTTTATTAATATTTACCAAAAATCACTAACTTTTTGACTGTGCTTTTGGGAATTTGTCATACAAAGTTATTTAATATAAAGAAAAATAGCTGTATGCATGAAGATACTCATTTACACATTACATAAAATAATAATATCTAAAACAATTTAAAAGGAAAAGCATAAAAATACATAAAATATAGACCTCCAAGAAATTTTTTAATTTTCTATTAAAAGTATAATCATAAGAGTACATAGAAATATGATTTTTTTTTTAAAGCAAGAAGCAAGATTTTATTCTGCATATGTTCCAAGAGGCAAAAGTGGGAAATGGACAAGCATGCTGACAAAGCCACATCTTCCCTAGTCCAAGGAATGTTACAGAATGAGCCAAAGTGGGAAATGCATAAGCATGCTGCCAGAGCTAGATGCTCCCGAGTCCCTGAAAAACTTTTTACTGACTATTAAGGTAGAATAAAATAAAATATAAAATTGTGTTTAAAATAGTTGCAACTATGAAAACAATGCACATGGACTTTCACTTCTGAGTGTGATGGACTAGAACCCTATCAGATGATCCCTCTCCTGCTGAAAACAACTATCAAACTTGGATATAAAAATAATAATAATACTGAAGCTATTGAGAATATTTGAAAGCCCTGGAGAGTAAACACAAATTGACAGACTTGGGGAGGAGGGAGTGCCCAAACCTTACCATTCATAAGGTCCAGCATGCAATCCAAAATTACCCAACATATGAAGAACCAATAAATGAAAAACATTTTCAAATTGGAAAAAAAAAATCAACCAAGTTTGACCTCAAGTTTAACCAAATGTTAAATCTAGCAGACAAGAAATTTAAAGTGACTTTTTAAACTACTCTCAACAAAGTAAAATAAAATAGCTTTCAATGAAAGAAAATCCCAGCAGAAAAATAAAAATCTCTTCAGAGAAATAGATATATGAAAATGAAACAGATAAATGAATAGATAAATGAAAATTCTAAGAACTAATGAATCCATTTTTGAAGTAAATATTCATGAGATAGACTTAACAAAAGTATACGTGCTTGTAATTATTTGGTATTTTGAAGGGGTACAGGGATGTTGTGGTTGTATCTCTAATGTTTATGCCACTCTACCATACTAAAATAGCATGATACTGCAACTGATATTGGCCATAGGGCCCAGCACTGACTGGTTTAAGCCAGAATTTGTCAGTCTGAAGCTGTAACTTATTTATGGGCTGTCAAATCAATTTATGTGTTTGCAACCAGTATTTAAATAGAATAGAATATGGTAGTTCTGTTTTTGAAAAATTGGTATCAGTAGCATATATTTGTGGTGTTTGTGTTTATACATATGTGCCTATTGATTAACACTATAATTTTTTTTTTTTTTTTTTGCTTAATGGGGTTTCTCATTAAAAAAGTGTGAAAGCCACTCATCTGGGCCAGCAATGTAAATAACCTTACAGTATTGCTGAAGATTCATTTAGGCACAGACAGACCTAAGACAATCAGTGCTTGGTATTCCCTGGGCTACAGAAATTAGTACTATGGGATACTCACTGGGAGACTTTTCTTTTGTTTTTAGAGAGAGGCTTCAGAAGTGATTTTCTCCCTTCTTTAGGAAATCAGAATTTGAATACATGCACCTAGAATAGTTTCTGTTTTCAAGATGTTAGCTTAAGGATTAAACTGACACCAAAATTATGTCAGAGAAATAAAAGCAGTGCCTTGACTGAATTCAGCCAGATTGCCTGTCAATTGTTTGACTTCCTCAGTTATGTGAGCCAAAAGCTCCTTTTATTTCTAAGCTAGGATGGCCAGGAATACCTACAATAATCATAATATTCAATGTAAAATATATCAGAGGCTATACCAAATCACTCTAATAGGAACCTTCGTATACCAGCCATATTAATGAAGGATTGAATTCAGGTGTGTGTAAATAAAATTTAAATAACAGTATATAAAATAATATAAAACAGACAAACCTGTTGTCATTGTGTCGATTCTGACTTATAGCGACCCTATAGGACAGAGAGGAACAGCCCCATAGGGTTTCCAAGGAGTGGCTGGTGAAATTGGACTCCCATCTTTTCAGTTTGTAGCCATAGCTGTTAACCACTGCACCACCATGGCTCCGCCTAAAATAATATAGGATATTAGAATTTTCTTGTAGAAAGAAAATTAGGCATCTACTGATGTTGTTTGAGAGACCTAGGACATCAGATTTAAAGTTTCACCAGTATTCTTGATCTTTTCTTCATGACTATAGATGGCTGCTTCATCATCAGCCATCTTGTTTAAGTTCTATGCAGGAAGAATGAGAAAGTGTCCAGAAGACGAAGAGAAAGTGGGAAATGCAGGTTTTCTCTTTAAGCTGGGAATATAGGTCTTCCCTAGAAAAGTAAGGTTTTCATTAGGGAATAAGGAGATTAAGCATATCAGACCTAGAGCCAACAGTCCCTGCCATATCTTCTGCAGCAAAAACAGAACAAGAAATTTCAGTGAGTGCTGACAAATGGCATCTTTTTTTTTTTAATAACAAAAAGATCTGATCATAAATATGGCAGAAGGGTTACCTAACATAAGTTCCACAGGTAAGTCACATTCTAGATATCTTAGAAATCCAGGGAAAGAAGACCTAGTTTTCCAGAAGTCTCAAGAAAGTGAACAGAAAGTCTTTTTAGATTGTGCTATTCAAACGTCTCTCTGTATAAACCAAGGAGTGACTAATTCTCCAGGGCCATTTTACCAAAAGGATAAATTTGTTACATGACAGCCACGGTTCAAAACATTAAAATTCTAGCAATTTCAAGAAAGAAATAATGATTCATAGGCCAAATTAAAACTGCTTATTATGCTGAGGAAATACATTTCTCAATGGTATGTCAGAATGTTGCTCTTGAAATTGCTACACTATTCATCTTTAAAAAGACAATAATAGAAAACAACTTTTCTAATAAGCATTACCAGTGGAAGGAAACTTTTTGTCTGAAGGTTGTACACTGAAGGACTTCTCTGAAAGAAAAATAATTAACATTATCTATGTTCATAGTTAGATGTATCTATATGTATTTTAATCTATAAGATATATATAAATCTATATATTATAGCAAACAAGATTTTTAACAAAGGGTTCGATCAGAGGGCTCTGTATTAAACATTAAAACAGAAGTGAACTGTCAACTCAATCAAGCAAAAAAGTATGATTTTACCTTCCTACAGTTTTGGCCAGTTATTTGACTGAAATGTTCATTTGCAGAGTAAAAAAAAAAAAACAACAAAAAAAAAAGAATCTCTCCTTGCACAGGCAAAGTAACTAAGTAACTACTGGAAAACCTATTGCTGATGAAATCCAACTATTGCTTCCTTACAAACAAGCTTCTAAATTGTTACTTTATTCAGTGTCAGCCCAACCATAGATGGGGGAGAAGAGTGAGTAGAAAACTGCGAGAAATAGACCAATCCACAATTTTAGTTTGAAATTTAAATATCCTTCTCTCAATAATTGTTAGAACAAATAAAGAGAAAATCTGTAAGGATATAGAACATTTGAAGGACATTATCAACAAACTTAACCTAAGTGACATTTATAGAACAGTTCACCAAATGAAAAGGAAAATACACATTCATTTCAAGTACACATGGAACATTTAGATCCTATTCTTGGGCATAAAGCAAGTCTCAATTAATTTAAAATAATCCAAGCCATACAAAATATATTCTGTGTCCACAATGGAATTAGACTTCAGTAACAGAAAGATACCTGGCAAATTCACAAATATTTGGAAACTAAACAACACATTTTTAAATACCCTACAGGAAAAAGAAAAGAAATCAAAATAAAAAGCTGAAAGTATTTTCATGTCAATAAAAATGAAAACAAAACATATTATAATTTGTTAAAACTCACTGTAACAGTAATGAAGAAAACTTTTATAGTGGTAAGTGCCTTCACTAGAAAGAAAGAAGTGTCCAATCAATTATTTCAGCTTCCACCTTAAGAGATTAGCAAAGAAGAGCATATGAAATCCAAAGTAAACAGAAGAAAAGAAATTAGATAAAAATTAAAAACAATATAATAGATAACAGTATAATAGATAACAGATAATTAAATACAGAAAATTAATATAATTTTATTAATATAATAAAAAACTGGCTCTCTGAGATAAACCTATAGTTTGAGGGAGTCCTGGTAGCACACTGGTTAAGAGCTCAGCTGCTAACCAAAAGGTCAGCAGTGTGAATCCACCAGAAACACTATGGGGCAGTTCTACTATGTCCAATAAGGTCACTACGAGTTGGAATCGACTTGACGGCAAGAGGTTTGATTTTTTTGACTATTTTATAATAAGAGAGATGACATCACTACAGATTCTACAGACATTGAAAGCATAATAAGGAAATATTATGAAAAACTTTATGGCAATAACTTGAAAACTTAGATGAAATGTACACATTCCTTGAAACAACCTACTAAAACTCACTCAAGATCAAATGGGTAAATCTCCTCACCTCTTAAAAACAAACAAACAAAAAACAAAAATAACAACAACAAAAACATTCTGGGGTCAGGTGGCTTCACTGAGAATTCTACCAAATAGTTAAGGAAGAATTGACACCAATACTACACAAATTCTTCCAGCAAGCTGAGAAGGAATGATTAGATCATAACTCATTCAGTGAGGACAGAATTACCCTGATACCACAACTAGACAAAGGAATTACAAGAAAAGAAAACTGCAGACCAATAACTCTTGTGAACATAGGTATAAGCACCGTAACAAATTTGAGTAAATCAAATATAACAATACATAAAAAATGGTGTATCGCAGAAATTCAAAGTTGGTTTTAAATTAAAAAAAATTAATATAGTCTACCATTTTAACACTAAAAAGAAAAACAAAACAAAACAAAAACCACCACACCTCAGTATACCAATAAAGAGTATTTGACAAAATTTAAAACCCATTCTTGATAAAATTCTTAGACAACTAGAAATAGAAGGGAACTCCTACAATTTTATAATGTGCATATAAGAAAATCCTTAATAAGTGAAACCGAGAGCTTTCTCACCATGATCAGGGAAAATGCAGCCTCTCTGTTCCATATAAATGGGAGGATTGGCTTTTCCATTTCTGCAAAGAAGACTAGTGAAATTTTTATGGGGATTACATTGACTCTATAGATTGCTTTAGGTAGTATTGATATCTTAGCAATCTTAACTCTTCTGATCCATAAGCACAGAATATGCTTTCATTTGTTTAGGTCATTTTTAATTCCTGAGAATGATTTATAGTTCTTTGTGTACAAGTCTTTTACTTTCTTAGTTAAATTCATTCCTAGGTATTTTATTCCTCGGTGTTATTGTAAATTAAATTGTTTCCTTAATTGCTTTTTCAGATTGATTATTGTTTATGTGAAAATATCCAAATGATTTTTGTGTTTTGATCTTATATCCTGCCACTTTGCTGAATTCATTTATTAGCTTTAGTAGCTTTCTTTCGGATTCTTTGGGGTCTTCTAAATATAGGATCATGTCATTTGTGAAAAGGGGTAGTTTTACTTCTTTCCTCCTCATTTGAATACCTTTTGTTTCTTTTTCTTGCCTAATTGCTCTGGCTAGAACTTCCAGTATAATATTGAATAGCAGTGGTGAGAGTCAGCAAAAAATTTCTATGACTCTTTCAAATTAAAAATGAGGACACTTTACCTAATTTTTTTTTTTCTTTGTTACCCCTGTTTTCTTTGCCTGGAATTTCCTGTATTTGCCCACACTCAGAAAGCTCCATTTGAACACACCCTTTAAGGTCTATCTCAATCTCCATCTCCCAGAATTCTTCTTAGTCCTCCAGTCAAAACTAATCTCTATGTTCCTTGTACTTCCCTAATCCATTGATTGTACCATATTGATAGACTTTATCACATTTGGTCCTAAATTGTAATAAAAATATTCATCTCCTTTACTAGATTGCACCTTCTGGAAGGAAAGAGCTGTGCCTTATTCATCTCCAAATTCTCTACAGGGCTTTGCTCATAGTTGGCTTTCAAATCTTGACACTTTACCATTAATTCCACTCTTTCTCTTTGGGGAATAGTGGCAATAAATTAGATGACCTTTTAACTTAGCCCTTCAAACTTCATTCCCTCACTTTGTTCAGGCT
This sequence comes from Trichechus manatus latirostris, assembly GCF_000243295.1. NCBI lineage: Eukaryota > Metazoa > Chordata > Mammalia > Sirenia > Trichechidae > Trichechus > Trichechus manatus. Next base: position 17,945,968 of record NW_004443968.1, read on the forward strand.
GTAAATTAGTTCTTAGGGAGAGATGAAGCAAATGTTTCCCTGAAGACAGTACAGCAGATGTCTTTCTGCATCAAGCCACCAACTCCACCAAGAAAATTGTATTCCTTAAGAAATGTGTGTTGAAGATAAATGTCTATCTTTATAATGTTCTTCTTTACCTTCTACTCCTATTCTGGCTAAAGGCAGCTTTGGACATTTCAGCATGCATGAATTTCCTGCACCTATTTATCTGAAATTCTTATCATAGGAAAGTCCAAACTGTAATAAATCCAGACTTGTGCTAAAATTGCCTTTTGGTTTAATGCTTCACTTTGTGTTAGACAAGACCCCAGCAGAGCTAAAACGATTTAGCTGCATTACATCTTATAGCAAGCCAACTGACAAAAAAGGGCAATAAACCCAACTGTGTGTATGATGAAACAAGCGTGACTAACAGATCAACGTTTGCCTTAAATACTCAGAGGATTTTATGATGATAAACAACATGATGTGGATGGATAAGGCCTATCATCCCTCAAATTCTTCAGCAAAGCAATTTTGATCACTTCGTAGCCCCAATTTATCCTTAGGTAGCATAGTGATACTAGCAGTAAATAACTGAAATGTTTATAAAAGTAATAGATAACTTGTTTATTTAGTATGGTTCTATTATAGAAGAATAAATGATATTTCAATCAGGAGGTTGGATTATTTTGGACAGTATATTAAGATTGAAAGGAAAATTGTAGTATCTGGAGAGCTTAAATGCCTTTATATAAAACTGTAGTAATGATTTGTCTCCACAAGGGTGCTGGCATAAAAAAAAAAAAATTTAAAAAAATGTTTAAAAATCAAACTGACCAATCATTCTCAAATACTTGTTTTTGTTGCCTTCTTTTAACTAGATCAAATATTTTACAAAATATTTTTCTAAATGTATTGTTGTTTACATACTACAACAACTATGAGGTCATAGAGTTTAAAGAGTAATTAAACCATAGATAAATTGTACAAATCTCTATTTATTCATGGCATCACCATGTGCCAAAAAAGGGAATTTAAATTTGTTTTCTAATTATGCAGTGAGCATATTTCTACTCTGAGAGTTTATTACATACAGAAGTAAATAATCAGTTTTCCTGTCATTGCTGAGATTTCGTTATCAGCCATATATTTATTTATTCATTCATTTTATTCTTATCATTCATATTTCACATATTGACTGTCTTCTATATGCAAGGTACTTTGCTGGATAATGGAGATTCAACAATGAGAAAATGGAGGAGAAGGCTCCTATCTTCAAAAAACTTGAGACACCCATTAGAAATCTACACAATCAAAATCCTGTACATGTATAATATAAATAAAGGGTAGATGAGAAGGTCAGTAGCTAGCATATGAAATATTTTGTGCAAGTATTATGTTAAGCAATTTTCATATCTTGGGCAACATGACATACTAGCAGAAATAGTTCAAAGTTATATGTGTAGAGAAAGTAATAGTGCTCAAAACCAATATATGATAAAATAGAGATCTTTATATTAAATATTTTGCATTCCTTTTATCAAATGTTACCCAGATAACTTGTTCACAAATTCAAAGTCTTTGGTTGTTTAAAATTTTGAAAAACAGAATAGAATGTTGTATTTTTACCTCAAAATATTTAAAATATATTTTATCATCTCTGCATACCACCATAAATTTTGGAGAATAAAGAATATATTTCTTTATTTTGTTTTTTATAAACTAACTTTTAACTTTAATTTCATGGTTTAAATGGGGTAAAAAGAAATAATTTTGATATAAAAAGTGTTATTCAGGGTCCATGTGTTCTTTTCTTAAGTAGCCAAATTTTGTGACACAGTTATATAAATAGTTTAGGAACACATATCTGAATTCCTGAGTAGGCAACTTTCTGTAGTAAACCAATACATAGAATTGTCATTACTGGCACACAGACTAACACAGATTTATCTATTTATTAAACATGTTTTTATTTTTTCAATAGAGATATTTCCATTTGAAGTAAGTGAATCATTTTTTAGTCAAAAATAATTCTTACTTTTTCCACTTTCTGTATGGATATTAGTGAGATTTCACTCATGGTGTCGACATTCATTATGCATGTTCTCCCTGTATTCTTAATGCCTTCTGAGTTTGTCCCATAAAAGTAAAAAAAAAAAAAAAAGAAAGTTGCTTGGGAATCGATTTCAACTCATGGTGACTCCACGTGTTACAGAGTAGAACTGTGCTCCACAGGGATTTCTTGGCTGTCAGCAACTAACAACAACAACAATCACTTGTGGAAGTAGATCACCAGGTCTTTCTGCTGTAACATGGGTGGGTGGGTTCAAACCAACAAATTTTTAGGTTAACCACTGATTGCAAACCACTTGCACCACTCAGGGGCCTACCCATAATATAAAACCAAAACCAAACTCACTGCCCTTGAGTTGATTGCAGCTCAAAGCAACCTCATAGGACAGAGTAGAACTACCCCATTGCGTTTCCAAGACTATACTCTTTATGGAAGCAGACTGCCACATCTTTCTCCTGGGGAGCGGCTGGTGGGTTCAAACCACCTACTTTTAGGTTAGCAAAACCCTTTGCAATCAAGACAATCTGACTATAGCCATTATTTAATACTTGATCATTTAATCCCAATAATATGTGCAATCTGTACTGAAGAGCCAAAAATGTCATGAATAAATTTGTCTCTCCATCCCTTAGGAAATAATACAAAACAAAAGAGGATAAAACTGATATATATACACATATATATATATATGTGTATATATATATGTGTATATATATGTGTATATATATATACATATATATATGGAAAAGAAATAACAGTGATTTTAAAGTAAGAGATGAATTGGCTACTGAAGTTTCTTTTTCAAGTTTAGAAGGAAGATGGTTCCTAGTTTTAACAAAGAAGAATGATAGGCAAATGCTTCAGAGGTTACAGCACATTCGAAATCAGTTTTGTACATTTTTATATCAACAAACTTGTACATTTTTATGTCTACCACCAAGATGAAGGAACTCAGGGAGGAATATTTTAAGTGTATCAGATTGGCTGTGGGACAATCCCACTTGGAAAGACTTGATAGGAAGAGAGCCAGATGCTGTAGAAGCCACACTGGAAAGAATTGTAATAAGCATGACTGCTTTGAAAAAAAGAATGCTATTCTAAATACGACAGCCAGTGAAAATTTCTCAGGGTATTTTCCTCATAACCAACAAATGATTTACAGATACTTTCTTCTGGAGTCTTTCAACTGAAGGATCATGAATCTCCTTCACACTTTTCTCATGTTGAAAGTCAAAGATTTCTTATAAGATCAGTAACATTTTTACATTTTAGCTCAGGGTGTAGGCTTTGATGTGGTATTTTTCCGTTCACCTAATTAAGTTTTTCTTCTATTCCCCCTAAGATATATTTGTTATCAAAAATAGTTTCAGAAAATATTGTTAAGGAGGAGAATAAGCACATTTGAGTTGGAATGACCTCCTGCAGACGACAGTTAGCATACCTCCATGAGTCAGGTTGCTAAGAAGGCTGTTCAAGAACAGAATTGCCACCCATTTTTCCATTCCAAAAAATTCTGTATTACTCTACAGGTAATTTGGCAAATGGTCCATTGTTCTTAAAATTAGCTCCTCTCAAAGAACTAAGCAAAAACCACAAATTAAAGTACAATAAGCTATAAAATGTGATGTGTTACCTTTTTAGGGTTTTATTAAAAGTCACATGATAAAAACATGAAAGTCTTATTGAATATTTCTGAGTTTTGATGAAGATGAGGTACACTTTTGTCCATACACCTTGCCATTTAACCAACGGTAGAAACATTCCTCAACCACAGTTGATTATGATAAAATTAAAAACAACATTAACTTGCATTTTCATTCGTTACATTAGAAAAAAATGTGAATTTTAAGTGTCTCATGGATATATAAGTTAAAAATTGCTGAAGATTATTCAAAAGCAGTTGCAGCAGTACATCAACAGGAAACTGGCAGAAATTCAACCTGGATTCAGAAGAGAACATGGAACAAGCGATACCATTGCTGATGTCAGGTGGGTCTTGGTTGAAAGCAGAAAATACCAGAAAGATGTTTACTTGTGTTTTATTGACTATTCAAAGGCATTTGATCGTGCAGATCATAACAAATTATGCATGACATTGCGAAGAATGGGAATTCCAGAAAACTTAATTCTGCTTATGAGGAACATTAATGTAGATCAAAGGGCAGTCATTCAAACAGAACAAGGGAATACTGCGTGGTTTAAAGTCAGGAAAGGTTGTATCCTTTCACCATACTTATTCGATCTGTACGCCGAGCAAATAATCCAAGAAGCTGGACTATATGAAGAAGAACGGGGCATCAGGACTGGAGGACGACTCGTTAACAACCTGCATTATGCAGATGGCACAACCTTGCTTGCTGAAAGTGAAGAGGACTTGAAACACTTACTGATGAAGATAAAAGACCACAGCCTTCAGTATGGATTACACCTCAACATAAAGAAAACAAAAATCCTCACAAATGGACCAATAAGCAACATCATGATAAACGGAGAAAAGACTGAAGTTGTCAAGGATTTCATTTTACTTGGATCCACAATAAATACCCATGGAAGCAGCAGTCAAGAAATCCAATGACACGTTGCATTGGACAAATTTGCAGTAAAAGACCTCCTTAAAGTGTTTAAAAGCAAAGATTTCACTGTAAGGACTAAGGTGCACCTTACCCAAGCCACGATGTTTTCAATCACGTCATATGCTGCGAAAGCTGGACAATGAATGAGGAAGACAGAAAAAGAGTTGAGGTCTTTGAATTATGGTGTTGGCAAAGAATATTGAATAGACCATGGACTGCCAAAAGAAGGAACATATCTGTCTTGGAAGAAGTACAGCTAGGATCCTCCTTAGAGGCAAGGATGGCAAGACTTTGTCTCACATACTTTGGACATGTTATCAGGAGCGATCAGTCCCTAGAGAAGGACATCATGCTTGGTCAAGTAGAAGGTCAGTGAAAAAGAGGAAGACCCTCAATGAGATGGATTGACACAGTGGCTGCAACAATGGGCTCAAGCATAACAACTATCTTGAGGATGACGAAGGACAGGGCAGTGTTTCATTACGTAGGGTTGCTATGAGCAGGAGCCAACTGGAATGCACCTAACAACAACAACGTGGATATATTAGGTTACTTTAACCCTTCATGAGTTTGAGTTTCATCTCAGTATAGCTCTCTAAGACTAGTGTGTATATGAAATCATATATGCAAAATCTTTCATTGATATACTTTTGTCATATGTCATTCTATATTCAAATGGATCTTTTTTCTAATTTCTAACAAATGAATAGATCATATAATTTTTGCAAGGACAGATATGAATGTGAAATACACTGCATAATATCAGGTCATCTTTCAGATCTCAAAGAAGTTATTTCCTCTCTGAGATCTTCCCTGATTCCCAGAATAGATTAGGTTACTCCATTTTGCAATCCCTTGGCTTCTTGAGTTTTCCCATTTACAAAAGTCTTCACAAATAAAATACATTTTTTATTTTGTCCTGTGTTTAAACTAAGTTATATTGTTGTTGTTTTTGCTAGTTGCCATTGAATTGATCCCGACTCACAGCAGCAACTCCAAGTGTCGTAGAGTAGAAATGTGTTCCATAGAATTTTCAAGGCAACTCGACGGTAATGGGTTTTTTTGTTGTTTTTGCTGTTGCTGTTGTTGTTGACCTTTCAGAAGCAGATCTCTAGGCCTGTCTTCTGAGGTGCCTCTGGGTCACTCCAAATGCCCAACATTTCAGCTAGTATTCAAGCACTTAACCATTTGTGCCACTCAGGACTCACATATATAAAGACCCCGATAGTTGTATAAGGGTCTTTTAGGAAAAAGAGAATTTCCCTATCCCACAATTACTCTTCTATGAAAGCACCCGCTTTCGATTCATTTAGCCAATTTTTTTGCTACTTATTTATGTATTCCTAAATATCATGTTACTTGCTACTTTTTTTTATTTTTTGGCTTGCAGAATTATCTACTGAATTTCCACTATACAATAAAATACTTGTCTTGCTTTTTGTGCCTTGTTCTCTTGCTACACAAGCACATTTTCCATACTCGTCTTCTTTGCAATATGGCTATATCAGAATTTAGACTAGGGAAATAGTGACTTTTGCATTTTTTGTATTAATTACAAAGGCTACTGCTGTAACAAATGACCACAAATTTCTTCAGTTTATCACTGCAGAATGTAACTTCCAGCTCATGTAATAGCCAGCTTGGAATGTGGTCTTCTGTATGGTGATCGGGTGGAGCAAGCTTCTCCCATCTTGTCATTCTGACATTTCCTAAGGCCTTGGAGTCCTCTACTTGGTCATTTATATCCAGCCAGCAGATTTGGGGAGATAGTAGAGAAGGTACAATAGTATCGTAGCAAATTTAGAAAAGAAATAGTCTAGTGAACATGTAGCTTCTGCATGGTGGGTGTTTATTTCCATTTATTTTGCTATGGTATAAGGTTGGCCATACCAATAAGGAAATGTTCTTCAATTATTGTACTTCACTAAGGAGTTTATCTTTTTTATTTCCTTTATTCCCCCTTTATTTTGTGATTTCAGAATTTACATATGGGAACTTCCGGGCAACAAGGCACTATAATCAGAAGTACCACGTAGTCCCTCCACAGCAAAGATCAGAAAAACGAAGTCAAACGGAGTCACACATCAATCCTGAAACCATAAGCATCAAATGAAGAGATAAAGAACTCAGCCCAGCAATGAATGGAATAAGAAACTGACCGAGAAGAGAGAGTGAGGAGATATATATGCAGAGGTCTCCGATCAGCTACTGCAGCATGGATCTGCCATCTTGGACTCCTATTGGAGGTTAGCAAACAGAGGGTATGAGAAAGCAGCTTCACGGAGTTTCCAGCAGGAGACAGAGCAACCAGTAACCAGCGATATAGGCTTTCCCATCCCCCACCCTTCTTCACCCCACTTAGTCTCCTCTGCTTCATGCAGCCACAGTCTTTTGGCCAGGAAGCACCAGCTTCACCCTGGTGTCACTTGGATTCCACCCACCTGCACTGGCCGGCTCCTTGAGTGCCTTTTGCTGGCTGTTGGTGTTGCTTTTTTCTGCTTCTTTAGATTTCGTCCTTATCTCTCACCACCTCCCCCTCCTTTCTCTCAAATACCTGGCTCCATGCGCCATCTTTGCTTCTTCCTGAAAGACTGTGAAACACTGCTTGACTGTGAAACTGCTTATCGGCCCATGCCGCCAAGCTGGTGGATCCCCCAGTGTTTTTTGTTTGTTTGTTTGCTCTGATTTGTTCTGTTTAGATTTGTTTGTTTGTTTTCTTTTCCTTTCTCAGCTTGGGAGCCCCTTTTAGCTAGGCAGTACTACATGGCTTGGAAGCTACTCCCTTACTCTGCACAGCCACACAGGGACATTCCTGAGAGCATTTTTTTTTCTTGTTTTTTTTTTTTGTTTGTTTCTTTGTTCTGTTATCTTCTCTCTCTTATTCCCTTTTTACCTTTCTTCATTTCCAGTTTATCAATTTATTCATTTTTTCTTTTACCCTTTTTCTTTTTTTTTTAATTTTTGTTTTTCCTCATTTCTCAGTCTCATCTCTCCACTCCAATAGCAAGCTCCCTTAGCACTCTTTTTTGTTTGTGTGTATGTTTTTTGCTCCGGTTCCTCTCTCTTCTCTCTCATCTTTTCCATACCCATCTTAGCTCCACACATCACAATCTACCCCCACCTTTCTGCCTACCTGCACTGTTTGCTGAACATCACACTCCCAAGCAGCACAGGCACAGCCTACTGGAACCTACTCTGCATTGATTCCCAGTCCACACTGTCAGCACTGGTATGTGCCACAAACAACCCATCCCAGCAGCTCCCCTTCAGCTGGACCTGACCTGCTGTACCATACCTGAGTGACTGACCCTGCACATTGGAGAGGGAGGTGAAAAGTATCATGCCACAGAAGAGCAAACAACAAAGAAGGCACAGCCCGCCTGCTCAGACATAAACACATAAAACAAAAAAACAGGACGAAACAAATAAATCTACAATCAATAAATGAGCAAAATAACCATTGAATTCCCTGAAGACAGCAGACAATATCAAAACGTTTACAAAAACAAGACAGGATGGTTCCAGTAGGAGTCCAACATAAAACACCAGATGACCTTCCAGTAGAAGAAAAGGCACTAGACTTAACTGGCAGGGAATTCAAATCTCTAATATTCAGAATTATCCAAGAGTTGAAGCAAGAAGCAGACAAAAATGAGGAAAAACTAGACTAATTCATGGAAAAGGCAGATAAATTCATGGAAAATACACACAAAAAATGGAGGAATTCAAGAAAATAATACAGGAACAAAATGCTAAAATAAATTCACAACTAGAAATCATACAAAAACAACAATTAGAAATCCAAAAGATAAACAACAAGATTTCAGAAATGGACAGTGTCATAGAAGGGC
>NW_004443968.1:17954568-17956392 GCF_000243295.1 Trichechus manatus latirostris
AAATTCACAACTAGAAATCATACAAAAACAACAATTAGAAATCCAAAAGATAAACAACAAGATTTCAGAAATGGACAGTGTCATAGAAGGGCTGAGGAACAGGTTTGAAACGATGGAAGATAGGACCAGCGAAACTGAGGACAAACACTTGGATACAACTCTGAGGAAAAATCAGAAAAAAGAAGGAAGATAAATGAAGAAACCCTGAGAATTACGTGGGATGCAATCAAAAGCAAAAATTTGTGAGTGATCGGAGTTCCAGAACAGGGGGAGAAAACAGAAAACACAGAGAGGATCACTGAAGAATTGCTGACAGAAAACTTCCCCAGTATTATGAAAGATGAAAAACTGACCATCCAAGAAGCTCAACGAACCCCATATAGGATAGACCCCAAAAGAAAATCACCAAGGCATATCATAAATACACTCCCTAAAACCAAAGACAAAGAATCCTGAGAGCAGCTCATGAAAACCAAAAAGTCACATACAGAGGAGAACAATAAGATTAAGCTCAGATAATTTGACAGAAACCATGCAGGCAAGAAGGCAATGGGATGACATATATAAATCCTTGAAAGAAAAGAAATTGCCAGCCAAGGATAATATATCCTGCAAAATTCTCATTCAAATATGATGGTAAAATTAAGTCATTTCCAGATAAAAAGAAATTAAGGGACTAAGTAAAAACCAAACCAAACTTACAAGACTTAGTAAAGGGAGTCCTTCTACCTGAGAACAAACAACATCAGACCACAGGCTGAATATAGGACACAGGATTGTACTAGCCAGATACCAACCTAAGAAATGAACTCTTAAGGACTATTCAAAACTAAAAGAATTACAACAGGGAACCAGAGAGGTTAATCTGTAAATGACAACAGCATCAGAACAATAAAAGAGGGAATAAACGGTGCAGGTATAGAACCGTCTAATGGAGAGGAAGGCAAGGTGATACCAAGTAATAACAGACTTGTTCAAATCTAAGAAGAAAAAGGTGAATTTCAAGGTAACCACAAAGAAAGTTAACAAACATACTCATCAAAATTAAGAAGAAAAACATAAAGTCTCAGTAAAAACAAAACCTACAAAAACAAAAGAAATGAAAAAAAATCCACAAATAAACGGAACTCAGCACAGGAGAGTAAGAGGAACAAAGAAAATATCAGCACCACAAAAAAAAAAAAAAAACACTACAAAATGCAATCCCACTCTTAGGAATATATCCTAGAGAAATGAGAGCTGTCACACTAATAGACATATGCACACCCATATTCATTGCAGCACTGTTCACAATAGTAAAAAGATGTAAACAACCTAGATGCCTATGAACAGATGAATGGATAAACAAACTATGGTACATACGCACAATGGAGTATTATGCAAAGAGCAAGAGCAATGATGAATCTGTGAAGCATCTCATAACATGGATGAAACTGGAGAACATTATGCTGAGTGAAATAAGTCAATCACAAGAGGACAAATACTGTATGAAACCTCTACTGTAAAAAGTCACAAAAAGAAACAATCTTTGTTGGTTACCAGGTATGGGAGGGGTGTGGGGCAACTGAATAGACAATAGATAAGTGGTAATTTTGGTGAAGGGTAAGACAGTACACAATACTGGGGAAGCCAGTGCAACTTGTCCAAGGAAAGGTCATGGAAGCTCCACAGACACTTCCAAACTCCCTGTGGGGACCATGGTCTCAGGAAACATCTAGCTCAATTGGCATAACACAGTTTATAAAGACAATGTTCTACATTCTACCTTTGTGAGTAGCATCTGGGGTCTTAAAAGCCTGTGAGCAGCCATCTAAGATACTCCAC
>NW_004443968.1:17956492-17976611 GCF_000243295.1 Trichechus manatus latirostris
GCTACCACCACTGACTGCTCTGACAAGGATCACAATACAGGGTCCTGGACAGAGCTGGAAAAGGATGTGGAACAAAATTCTAACTCACAAAAAAAAGACAAGATTTATTGGCCTAAAGGAGACTGGAGAAACCCCGAGAGTATGGCTCGTGGACACCCTTTTAGCTCAGTGGGGAAGTCACTCCCGAAGTTCACCATTCATCCGGGGATTGGACAGCCTCATAAAACAAAATGGGACTAATGAGGCACAGCAGTCCAGGGACAAGGACTAGAAGGCAGGAGGGGACAGGAAAGCTGGTGACAGGGAACCCAAGGTTGAGAAGGGATAGTGTTGACATGTCATGGGGTTGCTAACCGTTGTCATAGGGCAATATGTATACTATTTAATGAGAAACGTTTTGTTCTGCAAACCTTCATCTAAGGTACAAAAAAAAAAAAAAGAATTATCTATGTGAGATCAAATTGACAACAGCAACTCAAAAGTTTTGATGGGAAGCCTAGGGGGTAGTGAGTTGAAGATAATGGTGATGGAATAATTTGGAAAAGGAAAGTGAGAATAGCAGCACAACTGGAAGAAAGTAATTGATGTCACTGAATTGTACATGCAGAAACTTTTGAAATGGTGTAACTTTGGCTATGTATATTTCCATCAAAAAAAGGTCCTCCAAGGTCGAGAAGGGAGAGTGTTGACATGTCGTGGGGATGTTAACCAATGTCATAAAACAATATGTGTACTGACTGTTTAATGAGAAACTATTTGTTCTGTAAACCTTCATCTAAAGCACAATTAAAAAAACTTAAAAAAAAATTTAGATGTGGAATATTGGGCCATATTATCAACTTAGCTTTTCTTTGTTATTTTCTATATTTGTCCTCTTGCTGTATTGCTTGCAACATTCCCTTCTATTGAGTGTTGAAGTTCTGCAACTATATTCACAATTTTCTAAAGTTTTCTTTTAAATATTCTTTGCATGTTTTTTTTTTTTAAATCCTCTTCTTGCTAATTGTTAAAATATCTACTTTTATCTCTCTGATAATATTCAAAATGTGTTTTGACATTTTATTTTACCTTTCAGGTCATTTATGTTTCTTATAACTTGATGTTAACTTATTTTCTGTGACCTCTACCCTTCATATTTGAGACTTTTTTTCTGATTTGAGAATTCTTGTTTGTCTCATCATAATTTTGATTAGTGCACTAACAGTGGAAGCTGTGAGCACTACAATGGGAATTATTGAATGTGAATTTGACTGAGCAATTTTGATTAAATACTACAAATAATATTGCCCCAACAACTTTTTCTACTTTCTGAGAAGAAAAAGACCTAGGATTAAGACAGCTGGGAGTGCAGGCATTAGGAATACAACCAATTATTTAATCTCTACATTTTCCATGTGGCTTCCTCACTCTCAACACTGTTGGGTGTCCCACAGGCTTCCATTTTATTCTCTTCAGAGATACAACTCCGGTCTTATACTGTGGTGGGGAAGCACAGTCAGCATTAATGGAGGGGGTGAGAAGGATTATCATGAGTGGCAACATCAATTCAGAGGGAAAGAAGTAAGAAGACTCATTTTAGTTTCAGATCTGATAAAAACTTCCCAATTCAATTTTGCTGTTTTAATTCTCATCTGACTCTTCCATTCTCTTTTTACTTTGATTTAGAACATAGACATTAAAGGATTACCAGTTATCATTTCTCAAATCCAATAAATAACTCAAGGAATCTGTGAAACAGATATGTCTCCAGATGAGGATACAGGAAATAAGCTTGACTAATGGATCAGGCAAGTGACCCAAAACCACTAAATTCAGGATGACTCTATTTAAACGGAGAATGTGACTAGCCTCTGCTTTGTTTCAGAAATAACTACAAGATCACCCTAATCTCCACATTGAATTTTGGGTACCATTTTCACCAAATGTCTGGTTTTCCAAAGAGTTTGCCAGGAAATTATAAATTATCTGGGTTGTCAGCACTCTGTAAATTATATTCCAACTGGCCATTTCATGCATAGAATATTTTTAAAAACACTTATGATTTAAATTTTCATTCAGCATAAGGCGTAAAACCTGGGGATGTCTGTGAATTGTATAACTAAATTTCAGTGATTTTTTAGAAGTGTTGATGACAGCTAGGCCAGTAAAATCATTGCTGGACTGTCAGTATATACTATTTTATTTTTATTTTTAGTCTATAACATGAGACTAAAATTTTAGCATAATTCCCAAATTTTAAAAAATAAAATTATGGAGGTCTTAAACAGAGTTTTACTTTAATCCTTTGTGAAGAGAAGTTAGATGATAAAAGTATACTTCATTTTTCTCAATCTTATGTCATAGTTGCAGAAGAATTACGAAAATAAAAGAAGCATGATTATCTATACATATCTCCAAAGGACCTGTGTTCTAATGACCCACTGTAGAGTTGAATTAGTTACTCCCTCTGCTCCAGGAAAAAAGCAATTTCCACCACCCTCAGGCCCCACCAAACCTTCTATTCCCACTACCATCCTGAAATCCCCACCACACAGAGCTTGAAGGAGAAAAAAATGAGAGATCAAACTGAGTATTTACTTTTTCCTCTCCCCTACTTTCAAAAAAGGGTTGAATTTTGCTATAGAAATTTAGATTTGCAATGAAATCCTAGTAGTTTTATATAGCAGAACCTGAGGGAATTAGCCAGTACATTTGCAAGTCTTCATATTTATCATAGCATGAGAGCTCCACTGAACTGCCATAGACATAATTCGAATACAGCTGGGCTAGATGTCACCATTCTTCCCATACCACAATGTCTTATGAATAGATAAAAGTAAAAGAGAGAAGAAAATTTTTATCCAAAATCTTCTGGGCATACAGATTGTTGTGAATTGAATTGTTCGCTTCAAAAATATGAGTTGAACTTCTAACGTCTGTACCTGTAAATATGACCCTGGTTGGAAATTGGTGCTCCTAAACCTAATCACTTCTGAGTTATAAAAAGACCAGAGTAGACACAGAGACACACAGAGGGACAAGAAGGCAGACAATACCAAAGGTTGCTGGTAGGTACTAGAAGATGAAATAGACAAGGAAGGGTCTCCCTCTACAATCAGGCCCTGAATTCAGACTTCTAGCCTCCTGAAACATGATAAAATAAATTTGTCTCTAAAACCACCCACTGTTATGTCATCATTAGGTCACTAAGACAGGGATTAATCCAAAATAAGAGTTTAATATTGAAACATTCTAAGTTACCTTTAGTGAGTAAGTTTACATCATTCTACATACTACGGTCAATCATCAGCAAGAATAATCTGCATAGAAAGATAAGAACCATATGTAATGAATAAAAACTGCAAACAAAAAAGATCTGTTTTTTTACATAAAAGTAATGTATATAATTTGTAAACCATCACATATTTCAATTCTTAGATCACATTATGCTGCATAGCTGTCTGAAAGGACACTGCTTTCTTTACTTAAATAACTTACTGATACTTCAGGTATCTGTCATTCCCTTGGTGAAGTCTTCTCTAACTCAACTAAGTTATAAAAATTTAGAAGTAGACCAACCACAGTGATGTATGTCATCAACACATTCCATCCGTCTTCACTATCCTCAGTCTGTTACCTTTTCATCTATGCCTTTCATGGCCCTAAGATGTCTACCACAGTTACAGACAACACTTTCTTACCAGCGAAATCCAGCAATAATAAATGGTATGAGCAAAGTCTTCTTTTTAAGAGACTCTGTTTTTCAGTCAAAGAAATGATGCCATACAGAAATCTTCTCCTTACACCCAACTGGGTCACATGGCCACCTCCAGCAAGAGAAGCAAGGGAAGTATGTATCCCCAAAAGGGGAATGAGATTATGGTGATTGTCTGGGGTCAATCATGGGATATTTCTGGGGGCTGCCTCAAATGAGGTTGAGCTATTATTAGAAATGTAGAGTGGGAGAATGGCTCTTGGGAAGTACTTACAGTGACTACCACAAACTCCTTGCACTTTTCTCAGTGCTGAATATTTGATGAGTATAAAGCAAATTGTCAATATATGAATGAATGAATGTACTAGGTTATAATGGAAAGAACATTAAATTTGGCATCCTTTTTATCAACAATCCTTCCTCTTATATTAATTTTAGTGATTTGGGACTTTTTTTAAATCTATGCCTCAGTTTTCATCTGTAAATGATGATAAAGTAGCTCAGGGGTATAGCAAGAGTTAAACAAGTGAAAATGTCTTTCATCTGTTTGGCATCTGGTGCTTTTCTGCTTTCATTTCTTTGTTTAGTTTTCTTCTCTCTCTTACTCCCTTTTTTGTCTTTCTTCATTTCCAGTTTATTAATTTATTCATTTTTTAACCCTTTTTCTGTTTTTTTTTTTAATTTTTTCCCCCCATTTCTCAATCTCTCATCTCTCTACCCAATATAGCAAACTCGCTTAGCACTCCTTTTTGTTTGTGTGTATGTTTTTGGTGCCTGTTCCTCTCTCTTCTCTCTCATTTTTCCCACACCCATCTTAGCTCCACACATCACAACCTACCCCCTCTTTCCTGCCTACCTGCACTGTGCACTGAACATCACAACCCCAAGCATCACAGTCATGGCCTACCGGAACCTGCCCTGCACTGATTCCCAGCATGTCCTGTCACTCTAGTACGTGCCACAAACAACCCATCCCAGCAACTCCCCTTCAGCTGGACATGACCTGCTGTACCATACCTGAGTGACTGACCCTGCCCATTGGAGAAGCAGGTGAAAAGTATCGTGCCCACAGATGAGCAAACAGCAAAGAACACACAGCCCACCTGCTCAGACATAACCAAATAAAACAAAAAAGCAGGAAGAAACAAACAAATCTACAATCAATAAAAGAGGAAAATAACTACTGAATGCCCCAAAGACAGCAGACAATATCAAAACATATATAAAAACAGGACAGGATGGTTCCAGTAAGTGTCCAAAATAAAACAGCAGATGACTTTCCAGTAGAAGAAAAGTCACTAGAACTACCTGATAGGGAATTCAAATCTCTAATACTCAGAATTATCCAAGAGTTGAAGCAAAAAACAGACAAAAATGAGGAAAAAATAGAAAAATTCATGGAATATACACATTAAAAAGTGGAACAATTCAGGAAAATAATACAGGAACAGAATACTAAGATAAATTCACAACTAGAAATTATACAAAAACAACAATTATAAATCCAAAAGATAAACAACAAGATTTCAGAAATGAACAGTGTCATAGAAGGGCTGGGGAGCAGATTTGAAACAATGGAAGATAGGATCAGCAAAATTAAAGACAAACACTTGGCTACAACTCTGTTTGAAGAAAAATTGGAAAAAAAGAACGAAGAAAAATGAAGAAACCCTGAGAATTATGTGGGATACAATCAAAAACAAAAACCTTCAAGTGATCGGAGTTCTAGAACAGGGGGAGAACACAGAAAAAACACAGGATCATTGAAGAATTGCTGACAGAAAATTTCCCCATATCATGAAAGATGAAATATTGACCACCCAAGAAGCTTACTGAACCCCATATAGGATAGACCCCAAAAGAAAATCATGAAGACATATCACAATCACATTTGCTAAAACCAAAGACAAACAAAGAATCTTGAGAGTAGCTGAATAAAAATCAAGTCACATGCAGAGGAGAAAAAATAAGACTGAGCTCAGATTATTTGGCAGAAACCATGCAGCCAAGAAGGGAATGAGATGACATATATAAAACCTTTAAAGAAAAAAAAAAAATTGCCAGCAAAGAATAATATATCCTGCAAAACTATCATTCAAATATGATGGTGAAATTAGGACATTTCCAGATAAACAGAAATTCAGGGACTATGTAAAAACCAAACCAAACTTACAAGAATTATTAAAGGGAGTCCTTTGGTCTAAGAACAAACAACGTTAGACCACAGGGTTAATCTAGGACATGGGATTGTACCAACCAGATATCAGCCTAGGAAATGAACTCTCAAGGACTATCCAAAACCAAAAGAATTACAACAGGGAACCAGAGAGGTTAGTCTGTAAATGACAACAGCATCAGAACAATAAAAGAGGGACTAAACGGTGTGGTATCGAACCTAATGGAGAGGAAGGCAAGGTGATACCAAGTACTAATAGACAGGTTCAAACCTAGGAAGGTAAGGGTAAATTTCATGGTAACCACAAAGAAAGTTAACAAACCTACTCATCAAAATAAAGAGGAAAAACATAAAGTGTCAGTATAAACAAAACCTACAAAAACAAAAGAAATGAAAAAAAATCCACAAACAAAAGGAACTTAGCACAGGAGAGTAAGAGGAACAAAGAAAACGTCAGCTCCACCAAAAAAAAAGCACTCCAAAATGATAGCAATAAACTCACATGTACTGATAGTTACACTGAATGTAAATGGACTCAATGCATTCATAAAGAGATGGAGAGTGATAGAATGGATAAAAACACAGGATTCATCTATATACTGTCTACAAGAGACACATCTTAGAAACAAACATGTAAATTTATTAAAAATCAAAGAATGGAAAAAAATATATCAAGCAAACAGCTACCAAAAAAGAGCAGGAGTGGCAATACTAATCTTAGATAAAACAGACTTTAAAACAAAATCCACATTAACAGACAAAGAAGGACACTATATAACAATTAAGGTGATGATCCATCATGAAGACATAACCATAATAAACATCTACGCACCCAATGACAGGGCTCCAAAATACAAAAAACAAACTCTAACAGCACTGAAAAGAGAAACTGACAGTTCCACAATAATAGAAGACTTCAACACACCACTCTCAGTAAAAGACAGAACATCTAGAAAGAAACTCAACAAAGAAACAGAAGACCTAAAGGGCACAGTCAGCCAACTTGGCCTCATAGACATATATAGAACACTACACCCAGCAGCTGCAATCTACACATTCTTTTCCAATGCACATGGAATGTTCTCCAGACTAGACCACATCTTAAGCCACAGAGCAATCCTCAACAAGATCCAAAACGTTGAGATAATACAAAGTATCTTCTCTGACCGCAATGCCATCAAGGTAGAAATTAACACTAGAAAGAGCAAGGAAAAAAAATCAACTACATGGAAACTGAATAATATCCTGCTCACAAATCAGTGGGTAATAGAAGAAATCAGAGATGGAATAAAAAAACTCCTAGAATCAAACGAGAATGAAAACACATCATACCAAATCCTTTGGGATACAGCAAAGGCAGTCCTCAGAGGACAATTTATAGCAATAGACACACACATCAAAAAAGAAGAAAGGGACAAAATCAAAACATTAACTACAGAACTCAAACAAATAGAAAGAGAACAGCAAATATAGCCCACAGCCACCAGAAGAAAGGAAATATTAAAGATCAGAGCAGAAATAAATGAAATACGAAATAGAAAAACAATAGAAAGAATCAACAAAACCAAAAGTTGGTTCTTTGAAAGAATCAACAAAATCGAAAAACCACTGGCCAGACTGACAAAAGAAAAACAGGAGATGACACAAATAATCCAAGTAAGAAATGAAATGGGGGACATTACAGTAGACCCAACTGAGATAAAATGATTATAACAGAGTATTATGAAAAACTGTACTCCAACAAATTTGATAACCTAGAGGAAATGGATAAATTTCTAGAAACACACTACCTAACCAAACTACCACAAAGGGATGTTGAAAATCTGCACAGACCCATAACAAGAGAAGAGATTGAAAAGGTAATAAGAAAAAACTCCCAACAAAAAAAGCCCTGGCCCAGATGGTTTCACTGGATAATTCTACAAAACATTCAGAGAGGAGCTTATACCAGTACTACTCAAACTATTTGAGAACTTAGAAAAGGAAGGGATACTTCCAAATTCATTTTATGAAGCCAGCAAAACTCTGATAGCAAAACCAGACAAAGAGGCCACAAAAAAAGAAAATTACAGACCTATATCTCTCATGAATATAAATACAAAAATTCTCAACAAAATTCTAGCCAGTAGAATTCAGTATCATATAAAAAAAAATAATACACCACGATCAAGTAGGATTCATACCAGGTATACAAGGATGGTTCAACATTAGAAAATTAATCAACATAATCCACCACATAAATAAAAGGAAAGAAAAGAATCACATGATCGTCTCTATTGACACAGAAAAGGCATTCGACAAAGTCCCACACTCAATCCTGATAAAAACTCTCAATAAAATAGGTATAGAAGGGAAATTTCTCAACATAATAACGGGCATCTATGCAAAACCAACAGCCAGCATCATTCTTAATGGAGAGGGGCTGCAAACATTCCCCTTGAGAACAGGAACACCACAAGGATGCCCTTTATCTCCACTCCTATTTAACATTGTGCTGGAAGTCCTAGCTAGAGCAATAACGCAAGAAAAAAAAAATAAAATAAAGGTCATCCAAATTGGTAATGAAGAAGTTAAATTGTCCCTGTTTGCAGATAATATGACACTATACATAGAAAACCCTAAAGACTCCATGAGAAAACTACTGGCACTAATAGAAAGATTCTGCAGAGTAGTAGGATATAAGATAAACATATAAAAATCAGTTGGATTCTTATACGCCAATAAGGAGAACGATGAAAAGGAAATCAGGAATACAATACCATTTATAATAGCCCCTAAAAAACTAAAGTCTTTAGGAATTAATCTAACCAGGGATGTAAAAGATCTATACAAAGAAAACTACAAAACACTACTGCAAGAAACCCAAAGGGATCTACATAAATGGAGAAACATACCATGCTCATGGATAGGTAGACTCAACATTGCGAAAATATCAATTCTACCCAAAGCAATTTATAAATGCAATGCAATCCCGATCCAAAAAGCAATAGCATTCTTTAACGAGATGGAAAACTAATCATTAAATTTATATGCAAAGGGGTAAGTAAAGCTCTATTGAAGAAGAAGAATGAAGTAGGAGGACTCGCACTACCTGACCTCAGAACCTACTGCACAGCTATGGTAGTCAAACAGCCTGGTACTGGTACAATGATAGATACATTGACTAATGGAACAGAATTGAGAACCCATATGTAAATCCATCCACCGATGGTCACCTGATCTTCAACAAGGGCCCAAAGTCCATCAAATGGGGAAAAGACAGTCTTTTTAACAAATGGTTCTAGCAAAACTAGATGTCAATCTGCAAAAAAATGAAACAGGACCCATACCTCACACCATATACAAAAACTAATTCAAAATGGATCAAAGACCTAAATATAATGCCAAAAACTATAAAGTTCATAGAAGAAAAAGTAGGATCAATGCTAGAAGCCCTAATAAATGGCATTAAGAGGATACAACCCATAACCAACAACACACAAACTCCAGAAGATAAGCTAGATAACTGAGATCTTCTAAAAATTAAACACTTATGCTCATCAAAAGATTTCACTGAAAGAGTAAAAACAGAACCTACAGACTGGGAAAAAAAATTTTGGACAGTAGAAGTCAGAAAAGGAAATTAAAGGAGATGAACAGACACTTCAGCAAAGAAGACATTCGAGCAGCCGACAGACACATGAGAAAATGCTCGCGATCACTAGCCATTAGAGAAATGCAAATTAAAACCACAATGAGATGCCATCTCTCCCCGGCATTACTGGCAGGAATCAAAAACACTGGAAATAACAAAAGTTGGAGAGGCTGGGGGGAGATGGGAACTCTTATGCACTGCTGGTGGGAATGCAAAATGATACAACCATTTTGGAAAATGATATGGTGCTTCCTTAGAAAGCTAGAAATAGAAATACCATGCGATCCAGCAACCCCACTCCTAGGAATATATCCAAGAGAAATAAGAGCCGTCACACGAATAGACATAAGCACACCCATGTTCGTGGCAGTATTGTTTACAAAAGCAAAAAGATGGAACTACAATGACAAAACTTAAACTCCTAGCTCGTATACAAGGGCTGTGAAAACAAAATTTCTCTTTGAAAACATACAGTGTTTTCATTTGCACAGCATTCTTCTTTCCCCAAGTCTGTTATGTAAACCTGACACCATTATTATCACACCCTGAGCATTTGAAGTATTTAGATGAAAAGCATTATGAAATTTCAAACACACAATAATAATATTATTTTTTACTTTAAAGACAGAATGAAATTTCCCTTTAATGTAACTTCCTATTAAATTTCTCCCAGATATTTCCCAATGCTACTGTAATGCATTTTGAGAAAAAAATCTTACCTTTGATATATTTTAAAATCTAAGAATGACATATTGTAAAATATGTTATTAGAGCCAGATGCTTTTATTGTTAGAGTTCTCAACTGAATCATGAAGCAGAAAAGAATTACTTATTCTTTATTAGTCTATAAACACTATGCTAGAGAAAGATGTGGCAGTCTGCTTCCGTAAAAAAGATTACAGCCTTGCAAACCATATGGTGCAATTGTACTCTGTCCTATAGGGTCACTGTGAGTTGGAATCTACTCGACAGCAATGGATTTGGTTTGGTTTGGTTTATGCTAAGCCCTAGTAAAGACACATTGGGGCTTTGTGTAAATTTGAATATTGAGGACTATATTAGAAAAAAAATCAGATAAATAATATTATATGTAGTGTTTCTCTTTATTAAAAACACACACACAAGAACTGTTTGTCATTGAATCGATTCTTACTCATGGTGACTGCATGTGCGTGAGAGTACTGCTCCACAGGGTTTTAGTGGCTAAGGTTTTCGGAAATAGATTGTCAAGGCCTTTCTTCTGAGTTGCCTCTGGGTGGATTTGAACTGCCAAGTTTTTAGTTAGCATTTGAGTGTCTTAAGTGTTTGCACCACCCAAGGACTTCTTGATTTCCCTTAGAAACATTCATACCGGTGTAGCTAATCTTTATTTTTAATAAATACAGTTTTCACAGTTCCCATGTTTAGAAAAAAAAATTTCTATAATAATGTTGTCTGGATTTTTCTTCCCCAAAAACATAGTACAATGCAAGTAAAATACTTTTAACATATGGAAGCATTCACTGTTTAAAGTAAAACCTCTCTCCCTGAAAATTTTCTCTTTTTTAATCATAATTCTCATGTAAAAGGACTTCCTTCTGGATAATTTGCCCAAGACAATAGGTGAAATATTAGTATTTTTCATTGGGAAAATAGTTTCAGTGGTCTTATGAAGAATAGTATGATAAACATATAAAATCAGGTAGTGACATATTTAATGAAAATATCTGGGCCAAATGTCACATACCTGCTATACCTGCTGTACAGTTTTTTAAAAAACAAGTCACATTTATAAAAGTATTTTGTATTTTCACTACTTCTGTTTGGCTGGTTATATTTTGTATATTTCCAGTAGTCTGATTAGTGTCTTTTCTGCATTCAGTATTGTCCATAGTCTTTGTTGTTAGGAATTGTCCAAGATGGTTAAATCATCAAGATTTAAAATAATCGTTAGTAATGATTAATTGAAGCCCCAGTGGCACAGTGGTTAAGAGCTCAGCTGCTAATCCAAAAATCGGCAGTTTGAATCTACCAGCCGCTGCTTGGAAACCCTATGGGGTAGTTCTACTCTGTCCTATACTGTCACTGTGAGTTGAAATCGACTTGACTGCAATGGATATTTTTTGTTTTGGTTGATTAATTAATTTTAAGGATCAATTGCAATATTAACACTTGCAAATCAAAAAACTGCTTGCATGAGTTGACAAAAAATAAAAAGTTAAGCTATTATCTCTCCACTCCTTTAGGTAATTATTGAAAACCAATTTTCACTTGAAATCATTAACTAAAATTTTTGTTGCCAAATGCAAATGACTTAATATTTTTTTTCTACAAAGTTAAGAAAAAAAAAATGACAAAAGCACAGTTGTCTTTACCAAAGACACTGTATTTCAGTCTAGGTTAATACAATATAATATCAGAAAATGACTTGGGCTGACATGAAAGGATTTATTAATTTTTTGTGCCATTACTGTAGGACCTTGTTGACAAGGTCTCTGGAGTTCTTTTAGGGATTGTGGTTGTGCACTGCCTGCTGTCCACTTCCTAAAAGAAATTCAGAAGTGATTTGGTTAGGTGAACTCCTCAATCACCCTAGTATCTGCCTAGGGACAAATTCCTTAAGTCTTTGTAGAGCTATATAGTCGAGCAAAGCACAAAAATTCCTGTGCTGAGGAGGCAGAGATCAGAGTTCTGGTTGACTGAGGCAGTGGGACTCTGCAGGACAGGGTATTGAAGGAGAAGATGCTCTGTAGAGACTAGAAATCAGAGTCAGCATGGGGGTCCCTTGTGGGTCTGTGGTTGAGAGCAGGGCTTTATATTTCCATGGAGAGACTGCCCAAGTCTTAATAGAAAGCAGCTACTCGAAAATTGAGAGAATAGATATTAGATGTTAAGTAACGTTGGGAAAAAAGTTGTTCCTTGGAACTCCCTGCCAGAATTAGTCAATCTACTTGACACCTCTTTAATATCCCTGGAATCCAGCCAAGAATTCAGAAAAACTAACCATTAGTAGTAAAGACTATGCTCTAGAGTAAGACTATTCTACAGCCATGCTAAAATAGGCTTAAAACTAGCTCTGATAAGATCACCAAGAAACAGAGAGTTCCAAGTTAGTGAGACTTATGAAATACCTTGGGCATTCCACAGTTTCACAGTGATGAAATTTCAAAACAAGACTATTGTAATTTCAAAGTCACCAGGGAGTAGTTGAACTCCTTGCTAAAGTAAGAATGAACATTCATCAGTAAGACTGGATTGAAGCTGTAAAATTCAAGAAACATCCAAAACTAGAAAATCAAGATAAATAATATTTGATGCAGTAGTTTAAAAAGCAAAAATCATTTTAAAAATGCAGAATGAAGAAAATATCAAAATTTATAATATAGACAGGATAAGCATTACTGACATTTCCTTTTATCTCAAGCTCCAATATAACAATTTGATACTGAAATAAATTAATAGAGTATAATGTAATATGGTGAATCATATTATGACTGTACATACTGTATTTTGAGTGATTTAACATTGTCTTCCTCTTCCAAGAAATCATCAAGTTATTTTTATTTAATAATGCATTCACAGCTTTGTAGAAACTGTGATAGTTATATTTATTATTTTTACACTTTTTAAAAAGTTTTTATTTCAATGTTCACTAGAAATGAATTTAGTGTAGAATACATGGGCCTTGACAGAAGGATTGAGGATGTTCAAAACAGCTGTGACATGATACAGTTCAGAAGCCACAATGTCAATGAAGCTTTCAGGTATATTGCTTGTATCTGATAGAACTTTGAAAAGTCATGCAAATAGCTAATAAATTGAACTATGTTGTAAACATCACATCTATATATATCTATATATATGGACATAGATATAGCAGACAAAAACACATAGGAAACTAAACATCAATGTTGGATTCATTCTTTTTACACTGAAAGATTAGCCTATCACCAGTGACATTTCAAAAGTGATAAAACTCTTAAAAAAAAAAAAAAGTAAAAATTCCAACACAAGCTGACAGATACACGTATTCATGATGCAAAACAAACTTTGCTAATCAAATGTATGCAGTGATTAAGATGTCTCTTTATGAATCCTGGATTTCCGTTTACTGAACTAACCCATTACATACATAGACTTAGATGTGTTATTACATTCTAGCAACAATATAATAAAATAATAGTGCTACACTATTGTTTTATGTGAGTTAAAGAAAAATAAAAATACGTAATGATTTTGGAAAGTAATGAGTAGAGTTGCAATTATATACCGAATATAAGAAAACTAAGTCAAATTAGGGGAAATTATTTTAGATGATTATTGACTTGCCTAGAGTAAGCATGGAGAAAGTCTCGTCACATTTTCAAGTCAGGTTGACTAATGAATATACTGCTTCTGTAATTGCTGGAACTTTGAAGCTCTTCTGTGAGGTGTTAAATCCTGTCTGGGATCTCTTGAGGAAGAGACTTGGAAAATAATCTGTGGCAGATGTCCTGAGAAATGATTGCCTGCATTTATAACACCAAAGTTGCCACATTTACTAACCAAGCTCCATAAATAAAAATAACTATTTCTGTACAATTTATGCACCTGTGTCCATGATAGATTCAATTCTTATTCCCCTGTGAAAGTTTTTCTGCAAAACCTCACTGTACTGTTAATCTAACTCACCTTCCTAACTCTCTTTTATTTAAAATGAAAAAGAGACTTCTCAGTTTATATTTTCTAAATTAATTATACCTGTGTCCAAAATGGACCCCTGATGTTGCAGTGGTTAAGAGCTCAGCTGCTAACCAAAAGGTCAGCAGTTTGAATCCACCAGCCACTCCTTGAAAACGTTATGGGGCAGTTCTACTCTGTCCTATAGGTTTGCTGTGAGTCGGAATTGACTCGAAGGCAATAGGTTTGGTTTGGTTTTCTAATATTATCTGCTTTAAGCCAAGATCCATATGACAACAGCAATGATATCCCTCATTGCGCATTCTCTTCTGAATCCTCCTTGAATTTCTGGTAGTTCCCTGTGGATATATTGCTGTGAACATTTTTGAATTATCCTCAGCAAAATTTTACCTGTATGTGATATTAATGATATTGTTTGGTAATTTCCACATTCCGTTGTATCTCCTTTCTTTGGAATGGGCACAAATACGGATCTCTTCCGATCGGTTGGCGAGGTAGCTGTCTTCCAAACTTCATGGTATAGATGAGTGAGCACCTCCGGCACTGCATCTGTTTGTTGAAACATCTCAATTGGTATTCTGTCCATTCCTGGAGCCTTGTTTTTCACCAATGCCTGCAGTTTAGCTTGGACTTTTTCTTCTATACCATTGGTTCTTGATCGTACGCTACCTCCTGAAATGGCTGAACATCAACAAACTACTTTTGGTGCAGTGAGTCTGTGTATTCCTTCCATCTTCTTTGATGCTTCCTGTGTCGTTCAATATTTTGCCCACAGAATTCTTCAGTATTGCAACTTGAGGCTTGAATTTTTTCTTCAGTTCTTTCAGCTTGAGAAATGCCAAGAGTGTTTTTCTCATTTGGTTTTCTAACTCCAGATCTTTGCGCATCTCATTATAATACGTTACTTTATCTTCTTGTGCTGCCCTTTGAAGTCTTCTGTTCAGCTCATGTACTTCTTCATTTCTTCCATTTGCTTTAGCTACTCTACATTTGAGAGCAAATTTGAGAGTCTCTTCTGACATCCATTTTGGTGTTTTCTTTCTTTTCCATCTTTTTAATGTATGCTTTCTTCATGTATTATGTCCTTGGTGTTATTCCACAATTCCTTTGGTGTTCTGTCATTAGTGTTCAATATGTCAAATCTATTCTTGAGATGGTCTCTATATTCAGGTGAGATATACTCGAAGTCATACTTTGGTTTTTGTGGACTTGTTTTAATTTTCTTCAGCTCCAACTTGAACTTGCAAAGGAGCAATTGATGATCTGTTCTGCAGTCAGCCCCGGGCCTTGCTCTCACTGATGATATTGAGCTTCTCTATTTCCCCTTTCCACCGATGTAGTTTATTTGATTCCTGTGTATTTCATCTGCTGAGGTCTACTTATAGCCACAATTTTTGTTGTTGAAAAAAGGTATTTCAAATGAATAGGTTGTTGGCCTTGCAAATTTCTATCATGCAGTCTCCAGCATCATTTCTATCACCAAGGTCATATTTTCCAACTACAATCCTTCTTTGTTTCCAACTTCACATTCCGATCAACAGTAATTATCAGTGCATCTTGATTGCATGTTTGATCAGTTGCAGACTGTAGATATTGGTAAAAATCTTCAACTTTTTCATCTTTGACATTAGTGGTTGGTTGATAAATTTGAATAATAGTTGTATTAACTGGTCTTCCTTATATGTGTGTGGATATTATCCCATCCCTGACAGGGTAGTATTTCAGGATATAGATCTTGAAATGTTCTTTTTGACAATGCATGTGTTGCCATTCCTCTTCAATTTGTCATTCCCACATAGCAGACCATACGAGTGTTTTATTCAAAATGGCCCATATCAGTCCATTTCGGTTCACTAATGCCTAAGATATCAATTGTCAAGCTTTTCATTTCATTTTTGACAACTTCCAATTTTCTTAGATTCATACTTTGTACGTATCATGATCTGATTATTAATGGATGTTTGCAGCTGTTTCTTCTCATTTTGAGTCGTGTCACATCAGCAAACTAAGGCCTGGAAAGCTTTACTCCATCCACATCATCAAGGTCAACTCTACTTTGAAGAGGTAACTCTTCTGCAGTTATATTTTGAACGCCTTCCAACCTGGGGGGCTCCTTTTCCAGCACTGTATCAGACAATGTTCCACTGCTATTTATAAGGTTTTCACTGGCCAGTTTTTTAGACGTTGATCACCAGGTCCTTCTTCTTAGTCTGTTTCAATCTGGAATCTCAACTGAAACCTGTCCATGGGTGACCTTGCTGGTATTTGAAACACCTGTGGCATACCTTCTAAGATCACAACAACATGCAAGCCATCACAGTACGACAACCTGACAGGTGATTGTTTGATGTCATATATAAGGAACCAATATTCATCAGCAGGACTTGCAAATTTAAGGACATGAAGAGTTTTAGCTCTTATATTTAGGTCTGTAATTCATTTTGAGTTAAATTTTTATATGGTATGAGGTAGGAGTCCAACTTCCTTCTTTTGCATGTGAATATCCAGTTGTTCCAGTACCATTTATTGAAGACAGCTTCATTCCTCTTTGAATGGTCTTTGTGCCTTTCTATTCTATAAAAACCAATATTTTGGTTTAAATTTGGTTAATATACCAAAATACATAGGTTTATTTTTTTAAGCACTCTCAATTCTACTCATTTTATCTATACAGGTAGTCCCAAACTTACAACATATTTGAGTTATGACAAACTACACTTGCAATAGTCCATTTTTTTCTTACATCTTAGTAATATATACTATGGCCAATGTTGCAGCATGTAATTTGCTGATGTTATCATTACCAGACGTTTACACATAGATGTTCAATTTTATGATTTATTATTCAAAACACTGCCTTATAGCAGGCTATGGCCTGGTCTACAATGAAATTGGTGCTGGTGTCAGGAGTCATGCTGAATAGAAATTTAGGCAATGTTCAACTCTAATGGCATATGACAATTGAACTGCACGTGCACCTGACAGCTGTTACTACTTGCTGAATTATTTGAATACTCTCCAAGCATTTGATCAGGATAATATGATAGAAGAGATCAGTGGAAAAATTGTCCATAAAGCAAGAATGTTGAATTTAGAACTTGGTATTGCTAGTGTGGAACAGCTTATAGATCACAAAGAAGGGAACTGACAGGTCAGGAATTAGTGGACTTTGAAGAGGAAAAAAATGCAGCAGAAGAAAGAAATAATAAAGAAGAGGAAGGAGAGAAGTTGTCAAAAATTTCACAGTGAAAGGACTAGCTGGAGTTTTTTTTTTTGTTTGTTTTTTGTTTTAAACTAAATCAGGGGCTTCAGTTGCTTGAAAACATGGACCTAAATGCTGATTGCTTTGTTAAAGTCCATAGGCAGATTTGGGAAGTAGTAAGATGTTACCAAGAAATATATAAAGACAAAAGAAAATGATCATACAGACAACTCTGATTAATTTTCTGGCTAGAAACGCCATCCCCATTCCCAAGGATAATCCAGGTGATCCAGAACCTTACACAAGTGGAGTTATTAACACGATCAACAAAATGCCAATGTTGTCTAATTCTTCTTCATCGTCAGAGTAAATTTTTATGATTTGAGTATTTTTTTATGTATGTATGTGTTAAAATATATCTGTAAGTTTATATGTAATGTTTTCATCCCCCAAAGACAAACAAAAATCTAATTTATAAAGATACTGATAATAAAAGGCAACAATAATGAAAATTAAAAAAAAAAATTTTGAGGTATTTGACTTGTGTCAGAACTGACTTATGATGGAGTCGTCAGAACGGAACCTAGTCATAAGTTGTGTACTACCTGTATTCCTAAATTGTGTCAGTATCATACTGTTTTGGCTACTGTAGTTTTGTTGTAAGTTTTAAAATTTGGAAGTGGAAGTCTTCCAGCTTTGTTCTTTTTTACGAAGATTGTTTTGTCTATTTAAGGTGGCTTGAAAATCTACATGAATTTTAGGAGCGGCTTTTCCATTTGTGTAAAAGAAGACCATTGGTTTTTTGGTAGGAATAATATTGAATCTGTAGATTGCTTTGGACCATATTGCCGTCTTAACATTTTTAAGTTTTTCAGTCCACGAACATGGGATATCTTTCAAATTATTTAGGTCTTTTTTTAACTTCATTCAGCAATGTTTTGTAGTTTTCAATATTGCACCTTCTTGGTTAAATTTATTACTAAGTATTTTTTGATGCTATTGTAAATAAAATCATTTCTGTAGTTTCTTTTTCGTATTGTTAATTACTAGTGGATATAAATAGAACTAATTTTAGAGTGTTGATATTGTATCCTGCAATTTTGCTGAGTTTGTTTATGAACTCCAAGTTTGTTTTTTTTTTTTTTTTGTGTGTGTGTATTCTTTCTGGTTTTGTCTATGTATTATATATATCTTATCATGCCATCTGGATGTCTTTTATTTATTTAATTTTCTTTTGCCTAATTTCTCTGACTAGAACATTCATTACAGAGTTGAGTAGAAGCGGTGACAGTGTTTCAGTCTTTCATCATTGACTATGATATTAACTGTGAGATTTTTCATAAATGCCCTTTATTATGTTGTGGAAGTTCCTTTTTATTCCTAATTTATAAGGGTTTTTATCATGAAATGGTGTTGGGTTTTGTGAAATATCTTTTCTACATCAGCTGAAATGCTCATTGTTTTTCCTTTTAATCTATTAATGTGATGTATTATACTGATTGATTTTCATATGTTGAACCACCGTTTCATTCCTGGAATAAGTCCCACTTGGTCTTGGTGTATAATGGTTTCAGGATGCTTCTGGATTCAGTTTTTTTAATATTTTGTTGAAGATTTTTCCTTCTATATTCATAATAGTTATTAATATGTAGTTTTTTTTTTCCTTGGGGTGTATTGTCTGTATTTCGTATCTGGGTAATGCTAACCTCATAGAATGAGTTAGGAAGCATTTCCTCCCCTTCCATTTTTTGGAAGAATTATAGAAGGATTGGTGTTAATAATTATTCCTGAAATGTTTAGTGTAATTTACCAGTGAAGCCGTTTAGTCCTAGGTTTTCTTCTGTTGGGAGGTTTTTGATGACTGATTTAATCTCTTTTTGTAGGTTTATTCAGATTTTCTGTTCCTTCTTGAGTCCATTTTTGTAGTGTGTGAATTTTTAGATATTTGTCCATTTCATCTAGTTTATCTAATTTGTTGATATTCAGTTGTGAATAATATTTTCTTATACTCCTTTTATTTCTGTAAAATCAGTAGTAATGTCACTTGTTAATTTCTGATTTTAGTAATTGGAGTTTTCTCTCTTTTTTTCTTAAGAAGACTGAGTCCAGTATAGCTAGATGGTGCCCAGCTACCACCACTGACTGCTCTGACCAGGATCAAAACAGAGGGTCCCGGACAGAGCTGGAGAAAAATGTAGAACAAAAGTCTAACTCCCAAAAAAAGACTAGATTTACTGGCCTGACAGAGACTGGAGAAACCCTGAGAGTATAGCCCCAGACACCCTTTTAGCTCAGTGGTGAAGTCACTCCTGAGGTTCACTGTTCAGCTGAGGATTGGACAGCCCCATAAAACAAAGTGGGACTAATGAGGCACAGTAGTCCAGGGACAAGGACTAGAAGGCAGAAGGAGACAGGAAAGCTAGTGATAGAGAACCCAAGGTTGATTGAGAAGGGACAGTGTTGGCATGTTGTGGGGTTGTTAACCATTGTCATAGGGCGATATGTGTACTAACTGTTTAATGAGAAACTGCTTTGTTCTGTAAACCTTCATTTAAAGTACAAAAAAAAGAATTATCTATGTGAGATCAAATGACAACAGCAACTCAGTTGCAGTGAGTTGAAGATGATAGAGATGGAATAATTTGGAAAAGGATAGTGAGAATAGCAGCACAACTGGAAGAACATAATCGATGTCACTGAATTGTACATGTAGAAATTTTTGAGATGGTTTTTATCTCTGGTTATGTATATTTT
>NW_004443968.1:17976711-18004780 GCF_000243295.1 Trichechus manatus latirostris
ACCAAAAAAAAAAAAAAGGTCCTCCAAGGTCGAGAAGGGAGAGTATTGACATGTCGTGGGGTTGTTAACCAATGTCATAAAACAATATGTGTACTGACTGTGTAATGAGAAACTATTTGTTCTATAAACCTTCACCTAAAGTACAATAAAAAAAATTAAAAAAAGAAATATAGGTAAAGGTTAGTCAATTTTGCTAATTCTTTTAAATAACCAAATTTTATTTTCATTGGTTCTCTCTGTAGTTTTTCTATTCTATATTTAATTTATTTCTGATTTAATCTTTCTCCTTTTCTTCATTCTGCTAGTTTTTGGTTTAGATTGCTCTTCTTGTTCTAGCTACTCAAGGTGGAAAGTTAAGTTATTGATTTGAGATCTTATTTTTTTAAATGTTTTAATGTTTACAGGTATAAATTTTCCTCTGTACTTCTTTCACTGCATTTCATGTTTTGTTATTCTGTGCTTTCATTTGTCTCAAAATATTTTCTAATATTCTTTGTAACTTTTTTGATCCATTGGCTTTAAAGAGTATATTGTTAAACTTCTACATATATGTGCATTTTCCAGTTTTCCTTTTGTTATTGATTTCCAGCTTAATTCCATTGTGATCATAAAACATACTTTATATAATTTCAATCTTTTAAAATTACCAAGACTTCTTTTGTGGCCTGACTTATGATCTACCTTAGGGAATATTTCACATGCACTTGAGATGAATGTATATTCTTCTGTTGTTGAGTGGAGTGTCTGTTACTTCTTGTTAGTTTAAAATTATGTTTAAATTCTCTATTTCCTTATTGACCTTGCATCTAGTTTTTCTATTCATTATTGTAAGTGGGGCATTGAAATCTCCCGCTGTTATTGTGGTACTGTGTTTCTCCCTTCATTTCTGTCAATTTTTCCTTCACATATTTTGGGGTTCTATTTTCAAGTGCATATATGTTTATAATTATTATGTCTTCTTGATGGATTGACACTTTTATCAATATCTAGTTTCCTTAGCTGTCTCTTGCAATGAGCTATGAATTAAAGTCTATTTTGTCTGATATTAGTATAGGCATTTTAGCTCTCTTTTGGGTACTGGTTTCATAGGATATGTTTTTCTTTCACATTCAAACTCTTTGTGTCTATGGATCTTAAGTGAATCTCTTATAGACAGTATGTCTCCATATATATATATATATTTTTTTTTTTGGTCCACCTTCCAATCACTACATTTTAATTGGATATTTTATGCATTTAAATTTAAAGTAATTACTGATAAGGAAGGACGTACTTCTGTCATTTTGCTATTTTTTTCTATATGTCATTTTTTGTCTTTAATTCCTTCATTATCATCTCTTTTGTGTTTATTAAATTCCAGAGTTCCAAAAATATTTACAGTTTGTGCTGCTTACTTGTTGCATCACTGGAAGTATGGAGTTTTGAAGTTTCCTACTCTGTAATCCTCCAAGATTGACAGTATATGCATATTCACAATAATATTTGAGAAACACTAGCATAAAGTGCATTGGTGTGAAGTCAGTCTGGTCTGCTAGAAAGCCACTTAACCACCATGCATGCATATGAATACATAAACATTGTTATTTAAATATACAGTAAAAATTATATTCAGATATGTGAAGACAGACAATATTATAAAGGTTCTTTTATATGAAAGAAAAATTAGAAAAAAAGGAAATATTATGCACAGGTTGCTGTAGTGAGCATATTTTAACTAATTAGTGGAGACTTTTGCAGGATTGTAAGAACTTAAGTTGTATTTCTTATCTAATCAAGAAGTGAGAGGCTAGCCACACTGCATAATTCAACCAAGTTTTTATACAAAAATGAGTTATGACAGTTTACTTTTTATTTATTTATTTATTTTCCCACCTTCCACTGGTGGATAAATCATACAACCAGACCCAACAACATCATTATTTGGGGTCTACAAATGTCCCTGGTTGCTGCAAATGGTTAACATGCTCAGCTGCTAACCAGAAGGTTGTAGGTTCAAGTCTACCCAAAGGCACTTTGGAAGAAAGTTCTGGTGATCTACTTCCAAAAAATCAGCAGTTAAAAAGCCTGTCAATAAAGTTCTACTCTTACACACACAGATCGGGTCACCATAAGTTGGAATCAACTGGACAGCAACTTTTGTTTTTTTTTTTTTACATAGGAAATTATTCTTTGGCACAGAATGGCTAGTTTTTAATTTTCAAACCCTACTATTTACCTGTTATGTGACTTCTGAAAAATCACTTCTCTAAACCTCAGTTTCTTCATGAAAAACTAGAATTTATGCCTATTATTTAGGTTTGTTATGAAGATTAAAAATAATTCATACAAATTATTTACACTTAGCCTAAAATGTGGAACGTCAAAGTCTTAGTAAATGGTTACTGATATGATCTAGTTAGTTTGTTGGCTACGGTGTTTTTGAAAAAAAGGACTGCCATCCTCAAGGGCACAACATGCTACATGTGCCTGGGAAACTGTCTGTGGCTCTGAACAGAGAAGAAAAGTGAAAAAAGGCAGATTCTAGAGAGCCAGGCCTTGAGATCCTCATACTTATTTCAGACAAGGCAGGGATAATGTGAGGAAAACAAGGGAATTCCCATTCTACTTGTAAAATTTGTTCAGATGCAAAGTCATATTGTGCAGAAATCATGTCAAGCTAAAGCACTCCAAACAGTTTCACTATTAAACATTTAATAGCTTTAGATCTTGTCCATCTTATCTACTTTCTCTAGGCTTGTGAGATATACATAAAATGCCTAGCATGTATTTGGCAACTTTACTACTAATAAAAGCTGTTTTTAGTATTTATTATCCTTCCAGATATTCTTCCCTTAACTATGGTCTCTTCGACTGCAAAATTCAGGTAAAAGGCATAACATAGTTTATAAAGAAAATGTTCTACATCCTACTTTGATGAGTAGAGTCTGGAGTCTTAAAAGCCTATGAGCGGCCATCTAAGATACTCCACTGGTCTCACCCCTTCAGGAGGAAGGGATAATGAAGAAAACTAAAGTCACAAGGAAAAGGTTAGTCCAAAGGACTAATGGACCACAACTACCATGGCCTCCACCAGACTGAGTCCAGTACAACTACATGGTGCCTGGCTACCACCACTGACTGCTCTGACAGGGATCACAACAGAGGGTCCCAGACAGCTGGAGAAAAATGTAGAATAAAATTCTAACTCTCAAAAAAAGACCAGACTTACTGGCCTGATAGAGACTGGAGAAACCTCGAGAGTATGGCCCCCAGACACCCTTTTAGCTCAGTAATGAAGTCACTCCCGAGGTTCATCCTTCAGCCAAAGATTAGACAGGCCCATAAAACAAAATGAGACTAAAGGGGCACACCAGCCCAGGGGCAAGGACTAGAAGGCAGGAGGGGGCAGGAAAGCTGGTAATAGGGAACCCAAGGTCGAGAAGGGAGAGTGTTGACATGTTGTGGGGTTGTTAACCAATGTTATAAAACAATATGTGTACTAAAGTGTTTAATGAGAAGCTATTTTGTTCTGTAAACCTTCGTCTAAAGTATATTAAAAAAAAAGAAAGAAAAAAAAACAAACCCATTGCCATCAAGTCGATAACACACACAAACACAAAAAAATTCAGGCAAATGTGCCCCCAGAAACAATGCAGCACTTCTTGATGTTGTACTTTAGCTTTTTCATTCATGATTTTATTCAAATATCTTTTTTTCAGTATTTATATCCTCAGTTAGCATTGTCATTCATGTTAAATAAATTTTTGTGGGTAGCCTCACTTTGCCAAAAAGTACTTCCTTCTATTTATCCTAAGCTTAACTTCCTCAAGCTTCAACATGGTAGGTATAAAAATAGAACTTAAAAAATATTTGAGTAAAAATTGCTGTTGTAAGCTTCAAAAATTACCATCTTAAAATAAAAAGCCACCCTTCATCATATCAGGCACCTGGAGAACATCCTGAGACCTCAGTAAAATCAAAGGGCTATTTGGAAATAAACATCTCCCAAGAGTAAGAATTGTGGTTAAACTAATGTCTGCAGAAATTAACACTGGCGATGATGAAATCATACTGTCCACTTTCAAAATCTAGCATATTATCAAAATTAAGCCTTGAAACATGATGATGAACACCATTCCATGAATTACCTTTCAGTTGCTGTAGTTTTGATTCAATAAGGCTAGTTGGCTAAGACCTCTGAGTCTAGTTCAACCGTGTTCTTTTCCCTCTCAAATGGTAAGATTAGATCTTTTTTTGTATTACAAAGGTATTACTTTTCCCTTAGAATGCTTTTAGTGTGCTATTTGAAAGTGGGATTACAGTCATCTTGAGGCTGCCTTTCCTTGTCAGGAAAACATCTGAAACATTTCATAGTCATAGTCAATATAAAAATACTATTTTTAACATATGGTTTTCTTGTCAACTTTTCCTACTTTCTCATAATATGTTTGTTCTATTTATTGAAGCTTTCATGGAAGTATACACTGTTCTTCAACTAAAAGTAAAGTGCTAACATCTTGTATCTAGACACCTTCGCATATTTTCACTTAAAGTACATTTTTGTTTATTTTGTCAATATTGGTAATAAGTTTGGAAATGACAACTTCTTGAATCAACGTAAAACTGGCTATCAGTCAGGTTTCATTATTCACAATGACTTCACAGGACAATTTCAAGACTGAATATTTCTCCTTTTGAGACAAGGTTATTGCTAACACAGAATCAAAAAGAATACTTAAAATTGATGTGGAAAAATTGCAAACTATTTTCTGAGGAAAAGACCTAAGAATGTTACATATTACTTTGAAACTAACTTGCCAGTATGAGAAGCAATTTGAAACAAACTTAAATAAATAAATAATTGAAAGAAAAACAAAAACCAAGTCACTCAGCACTTTTAATCCTAGAGGAAATATCTTTTACATATCAAAACATGGATGCATTTGTCTCAAAACATGGACTCATATGTCTTTCAATACCCTTATGATTTTGAAAAAACCTTGATAATAATCTATTTGCAATATATGCAATTTCAAACTATTACATAAATCCAACATGTTATTGTTATTACTACTTTGTATTGATTTATGAGTTTATATCAATACTCAAATGAATCGGGTTAAACAGGAATATCATGAACATTATGCAAATACATTATTATTAGTGAAGTGACAATGTCAGTTCTTTTTGTCTAACTTATTCCAGGATGTTTGTTCAGGATTCATTTGTGGCTGGATCTTTACATATCACAGAATCATGAGTTTTTGTTTAAATCTAGTTTGGTATTATCATCCTGATTACACTGAAGTGACCAAACACACACACACACACACACTTTTTTTAAATTTATTATTATGGTGCCTGGCTTCGTCCTTAAAAGCATTTATCAAAACTATTTCATTTATTTAAATAGTACTGCCAGTGATCCCCATCAGCATACACAAAGGACAGACTTCATTATTTATGTCATCACGCCTGCTAGATAAATACCACAGTGTGGTTCTTCTGTGGTTCACTTAATGTTCAGTCTGTGATGACATTTTTCAGTGTTTCAACAATACATTTACCAGTGGTCAGCAGCAGACAAGCTTGGGAACTATTCCAAGCTCACTTTCATTTTATTCGCTTTCAAACTTCTTGCTCTTTGCATAGCTCAGTTTTACTCACAATTTTTATTTTCAGAATTTCTATTCCTTTTTTGTAGCTACACTGTATTTGAAGAAGCAATTTTGGCCTATGCACCATGATCACTCACATCACTTCCTCAGGGTAGTACTTCTGGTTATTGCCACTCAACTACTCGTTACAGCCACAGGCAAGAGCAGCCTCAACTCTGCACCTCCTTCACTTTGCCAGGAATCCAGCTTGTGTGCAGTTATAATGTAACTCTCTTAACCTGTTTTAATATTAAGCCTAAGTCTGATCACTAAGTCAAAGTCTTAGATCCAAACTATATTTTGATATTCCTCCACACAAATTATTAAATTAATAGCAATAAGAATTGAGTCATGAGTTATTTTCAATATTTCAAATGGCCTGTAGAAAACTAAATAATTGCTACCCAGTGTTTTGTGTTAGCTACGTGGTTATTTATATCTGAGGGTAATAAAAATGATAACTAAGTCATTATTGAATGATTGTTCTTTGATAGAAAAATATATGGCATAGTACATTAAAATTGTTAAAGACAGCTCTAATGACAGAGAGGAAATAAGCTCATAGCTTAAAAAAAGGACAGATGTTTTGAATAAAGTTTATAGCAGGACAGGATAAAAACTCTGTAAAATTTAAAATTGAAATAGCAAAAAACATACAAACTCCAGTTATTAAAAAATATTCCTTTCAGACTCTAAAGAGCCCCTAAAACTTCCGGCATCACACTGCCTGCTACCAATGCTCATATAGGGCTATTTTCAGTGAACCTCAGCACCCAAATTTGGGCCTCTAATATTGTCCTCACTAAAAAAATAAAAATAAAAAAAAACAAACAAACCAAGCTAAATCAGTGTTTGGGGCAAGGAAAGTCAAGGTAACCTTGGAATATCATGTTACTGCCAGAAAGCAAAGACAATTTCAAAGATGTCTAAATAGTACTAATAAGAATAAAGGAGTCACAATATCAGAGTTTCCATCAGCCAGACAGTGACAATTTGATCTTTCTAAAAAGAAAATAGTAATTACAGTCAATTGTATTAAGTGGATTCCATAAAAGACTCCAAGTTCAAGATAACACTCAAAAAGGACAGATGCATTAAAATGTGCTAAATGAAAATCACAAACGATATTCCTAAGCACGTTTACAAAAAAAAGCTAGATGCTGATTGAAATAAATTATGTAATACCATATTGAAATTTTTATAACTGCTTAAGTTAGAAATCATATAAAATATATAATAATTTAAAGACTATAACAAAAGTGACTTATAAAATTATATTTTGCTTATTAATTTTAATTTATAAAATAGAACACATGGAGTCATCTAAAAGCCAAAAGGAAAAGAGTTGGAAAATCATTAGGTATGTAAAATAATTGGTAACAAGTAAATAATATGGCATCAATATGAGAACATAAAATGAATATATGATTTAATAAAAGAATATTATTTTGCAAAAAATATATAACAGCATAAGTGTTCCTCCAACACTCTAAAATCATGAAATACTATGTAAAATAAGTTGTATAAATTTGAGAGTAACAATGTATAGCTACTTCAATAACAGCAAAAATTAATGTTAGATACAATGTCTGTAGGAAGTCTACATATAATTGTGCACCATTGGTTTATATATTCCAGGTAACAAATCCTAGTTGGAAGATGGTCAAGCTATCTGACAATCCATCACACCCAACCATGTGGTGAGCATGAATAATATCAACCTCAAAATACAAGGAAAGTTGGAAGAGATGTAAAATATTGTAACTTTTGGTCACAAAGTTACACGTGGTCATAGAAATGAGTCAATCAGTGTGATATTTCTGTTTTGAGGACAACAGCAGGAAAAAAGGGATTCTAAATAATTTTATTACCTTACTGGTTAAGCGCTCAACTACTAATTGAAAGGCTGTCAGTTCGACCTCACCCAGAGGCACGTCATAAGACAGGCCTGGTGATCTGCTTCTGAAAGGTCACAACCTTGAAAACCCTATGGAGTAGTTCTGCTCTGAAGCACATTGAGTCACCGTGAATCAAAATAGACTCAACAAAAACTAACAACAACAACAACAGTGTTTTAAAAAATGCTTTATCTCAAAAAATATGAAGTGTTTCAGACAATAACCTGAGGGTCAATAACATCATTCTGGATGTAACAACAAATTAAGACCCTAGTTTGTTAGTACTTCCTCATCTAAATGAAATTAAAACAAAGCAATTGTATTTGGCACTGTGCTGTATATTAATACATCATGGTAAGTTCTTGAAACTTGAAAATTATTGTGATGCAATGAGCAGAACTATCCAGAAATAACCCTGTTGTTGTTGTTAGATGCTGTTATGGATTGAAGTTTGTCCCCCAGAAATATCTGTCAGCTTGGCTGTGTCACGATTCCCAGCATTGTATGATTGTGTACCATTTTGTAATCTGATGTGATTTCCTTATGTGTTGTAAACTCTATCACTATGATGTAATAAGATGGATTAGCAGCAGTTATACTGATGAGATATACAAGATTAGATAGTTTCTTAAATCAATCTCTTTTGAGATATAAAAGAGAAAAGCGAGCAGAGAGACATGGGGACCTCATACCACCAAGAAAGCAGTGCCGGGAACAGAGCGTGTCCCTTGGACCTGAGGTTCCTGTGCTGAGATGCCCCCAGACCAAGGAAAGACTGATGCATCACAAGGACCGTCCTCCAGAGCTGACAGAGAAAGCCCTCCCCTGGAGCTGATGCCCTGAATTTGGACTTGTAGCCTACTAGACTGTGAGAGAATAATTTTTTCTCTGTTAAATGCCATCCACTTGTGGTATTTCTGTTACAGCAGCACTAGATGACTAAGACAGATGCCCTGGAGTCAGTTCCTACTCACAACTCTATGTACAACAGAACGAAACACTACCTGGTCCTGCGCCATGCTCATAATCGTTGCTATGTTTGAACCCATTTGTTGGAGCCACTGAGTCAATCCATTTCCTTGAGGGTCTTCCTCTTTTTCGCTGACCCTCTACTTTACCAAGGATGATGTCCTTCTCCAGAGACTGGTCCCTCTTGATAACATATCCAAAGTACTTGAGATGAACTCTTGCCATCCTTGCTTCTAAGGAGCATTCTGGCTGTACTTCTTCCAAGACAGATTTATTGAAAGCATATGTCTTCACATACCTTTCAGTTATTTCTCTAGCATTTCATTAGAAAAATTTAACAATTCCGTCTTGTGACGTTGATTGCCGCTGTTGTTAATCACCGTAGAGTCGATTACGACTCAGGGAGATCCCATCTGTGTAGAGAAGAACTACTCTACGGAGTTTTCAAGGCTGTGATCTTTCGGAAGCTGATCGCAAGGTCTGACTTCCAAGGCGTCTCTAGGTGGGTTTGAAGTATTAACCTTTCAGTTAGTAGTATAGCACTTAACCATTTGCACTACTCTTAAGCAGAGGAGGAAACAAGACAAAATACAATTTTACATTCAAGTAGATTACATTCAATTCAATTAGAAAAGAATATTTTTGGTTTATTTGGAATAACAATCATAGTAAAAACTGAATTCAATTGCATGTAACAGATGTAATTCAGGAA
The DNA here is from genome assembly GCF_000243295.1 of Trichechus manatus latirostris. Classification (NCBI taxonomy): domain Eukaryota; kingdom Metazoa; phylum Chordata; class Mammalia; order Sirenia; family Trichechidae; genus Trichechus; species Trichechus manatus. Next base: position 17,985,927 of record NW_004443968.1, read on the forward strand.
TATTACACATATACTATATGCCAATAGAAATGTAAATTACACATTTAAAGATGTAACTTTTTCAAGCAGAATTAGGAGCTTCCAAACAGAGCAGAAAAGCTGTGCATCTTGATCTGTATCTTTGTTTTGATAATATTTGAAATTTTGGTATTATAAATTCTGAAAGATTAAAAGATTAAACACTGGAAGATTGTGATCACTAACAAGATATGTGCTATAGTGACATTCAAGCAATGTTTTATGGCTAGGAGTTGAGTGTTTTATTTGTCTTTTTCAAGATGTTATGGTTGTGACACTTTTGAGTTTTGAATAAAAAATATGTGAAGGTAACTAAGGCAATTATTTTTTTTAATGTGTATTAAAAATAAAACCCAAAATCTTTGTGTATCAGATGCATGGCATATTTACGTTCTTAATAACATAGGTAACAAAAGAATAGGACTCTTTTTGATATGTCATTAAGTACTTTATTCTGTGACTATTTACCAGGCACCTATCCGACACTGGTATTTACACATGTCTCATTCACCAAAACTTACTGGACACTTGGCTCCTATCAATATGCAATGTGGTTAGGATAGCCAGTGACACAAGTTATGGTGTTTTCCTACAAGAAGCTTACAAAGTAGTTGAGGAGAAAGGCAAGTAAGTCAATCATAATTTATAACAATGCTTTTTTAAAAATAGTATTTTATTGAGCTTTTGGTGAATGTTTACATAACACAAGTTAGGTTCCCATTTGACAATTTCCACACAAATTGTTCAGTGACAATAGTTACACTTAACACAATGTGTCAACATTCTCTTCGTGTTCAGTTTATTCCCTTTCAAGAATTCTAGTTTTCTTGCCCTCTTATTTTCTGATATTTGCTTTTGAGTAATTGTTGAAATTTTGTTCTTGTACTAATGGTTTTTAAGTAGTAACTGATCTAATTGGTAATATCCTTTATTTTGTGTGCCTGTCTGTTATTTCACTAAAAGGTGATCTCTGGGAATAGGCTTGGTTCCAGGCTTAAAGAGGGTCTCAGGGCGAGAGTCTCAGGGAGTCCTCTGTTCCCTACTGTTCCAATTTGTCTGGCTTTTTTTTTTTTTTTTTAAGTAAAAAATTGAGTTCTGCTCCATATTTTTCTCCGTTTCTATCCAGGACCAACTATTGTAACCTCAGTCAGACTGGTCAGCCCTGGTAGCCAGCCACCATCTAGTTCTTCTGGTCTCAGGGTAGATGAGGTTGCGGCTTGTGTATACTTGTTTCTTTTCTGCACTGTTGGTTACTTTTCTGTTTTGCTCCTGGTGAGAAGAGACCTGTAGTTGTGTCTTAGATGGCTGCTCGCAAGCTTTTAAGACCCCAGACACTACTCACTTCACTAGGATACAGATCATGATTTTTGTGAACTATGTTACGCCAATTGACTGAGTTGTCCCACGAGACTATGGTCCTAAGCCTTAAAACCCAGAAAACCAATGTTGGAAGGTGTTTGATTATGTCTGAGGAGTATTTTTATTTTACTCTTCAATGAATATATGTGCCTGCACCCACATATTTGTATTTACATGTACCTATTGACACTTCTATCTATTCTCACCTATGTACACACCTGTACCTACTCGTATACCAATTTGCTTATACCCACCCATATGTGCTTAAACACTGTTTTTTACTTTAGTTGTGCTGTGCTCACTCTATCCACAATTGGTGTCACTTTTCCCATCACCAAAAATAACTAGTCTCTATGGTATAAAGCTTATTTTCCCTACCCCAACCCTATTCTCTCCCTGGTAACCACCAATGAACATTGGTCTCTCTATATTTATCTATTCTTGTCTTCTTATAAAAAAAGATCATATACAGCAATCCCACTCCTGGGAATACATCCTAGAGAATTAAGAGTCATCACTCGAATAGACATATGTCTACCTATGTTCATGGCAGCATTGTTCACAATAGCAAAACGATGGAAACAACCTAGATGCCCATCAACAGTAAATGGATAAACAAACTATGGTACATACACACAATGGAGTACTAAGCAACGAGAAAGAACAACAATGAATCTGTGAACCATCTCATAACATGGATGAAACTGGAGGACATTATGCTGAGTGAAATAAGTTAATCACAAAAGGACAAATATTGTATGAGACCTCTACTGTATAACTCATGTAAAAGTTTACACACAAAAAGAAACAATCTTTGTTGGTTACGAGGGATGGGAGGGGTGGGGAAAACTAAATAGATAAGTGGTAACTTTGGTGAAGGGTGAGACAGTACACAATACAGGGGAAACTAGCACAACTTGTACAAGGAAAGGTCATGGAAGCACCATAGACATATCCAAACTCCCTGAGGGACTGAACTGCTGGGCGGAGGGCTGTGGGGACCATGGTCTCAGTGAACATCTAGCTCAATTGGCATGACACAGCTTATAAAGACAATGCTCTACATTCTACCTTGGTGAGTAGTGTTTGGGGTCTTAAAAGCCTGTGAGCGGCCATCTAAGATACTCCACTGGTCTCATCCCTTCGAGACAAAGGGAGAATGAAGAGAACGGGATACAAGGAAAAGATTAGTCCAAAGGACTAATTGTCCACAGCTACCAAGGCCTCCACCAGACTGAGTCCAGTACAGCTAGATGGTGCCCGGCTACCACCACTGACTGCTCTGACCAGGATCACAACAGAAGTTTCTGGACAGAGCTGAAGAAGGATGTAGAACATAATTCTAACTCACAAAAAAAAAAAAAAAGACCAGATTTACTGGCCTAAAGGAGACTGGAGAAACCCCGAGAGTATGGCCCGCAGACACCCTTTTAGCTCAGTGGTGAAGTTATCTCTGAGGTTCACCATTCAGCCTGGGAGTGGACAGCCCCATAAAACCAAATGAGAGTAACGAGGTACAGGAGTCCAGTGACAAGGGCCAGAAGGCAGAAGTGGATAAGGAAGCTGGTGATAGGGAACCCAAGGTTGAGTAAGGATACTGTTGATGTGTTGTGAGATTGTTAACCATTGTCATAGGGCAACATTTGTAGTAACTGTTAAATGAGAAACTATTTTGTTCTGTAAGCCTTCATCTTAAGTGAGAATAACAGCACAATTGGAAGAGTGTAGTCAATGTCACTGAACTGTGCATGTAGATATTTTTGAAATGGTGTATCTTTGGCTATGTGTATTTTCACCAAAAAAAAAAAAAAAAGATTGAGAAGTTAGAGGGTTGACATGTTGTGGGGTTGTTAACCAACGTCATAAAACAATATGTGTACTGTTTCATGAGAAACTATTTGTTCTGTAAGCCTTCACCTGAAGTACAATTAAAAAAAAAAATTTAAAAAAAAAGAGGATCATATAATATTTTTCCTTATATACTTCACTTATTTCATTTAACATTATGCCCTCCAGATCCGTGCATGTTATTGTGTTTCACAGACTCATCACTGTTCTTTATGGTTGCTTAGTATTCCGTCATATATATGTACCACAAATTGTTTATCCATTGGTTGTTTTCATTTATTTGCTATTGTGTATAACAATGCTTTTTTCAAATGTTTGTAATTTCGGGTACAAAGTTTCATGGGAATGGAGAGGAGACAGGATAAAGATAAGAATTTATTCTAAATTAAAACAATGGACATGTATGAATTAGCAAAGAAAATGTAAGCAGCTTGTGAAGTGATAGAGGGACATTGCAGACATGGAGGTGTGTCTCAACATAGTGTGTAACTGCTTCAAAGGGTAGTTGTGCAGAATCAGTGAAAGATGAGAATAGAGTTTTCAGGGACTACATAGTCACAGTCCTTCCGTGAAATACTAAGTGATAAACAAATTTGAATGAAAGACAAAGGAAGAAAATGATCAAATTTGGATTTAAAAAGAACATCCTGACTTCTGATGACAGGAACTTGGGTAATTATTCTTATCTCTTGTGTATGGAATGACAATGGTTTGATTTTCAAAATAGTTCCCATTATTTTACTACTAGATAGTTGTTTGATTCAAAAAAGAAAAGCTCAGATTATGTATATAAAGTTATATTTGGAATTTTTATCTACATAAAACAGTAAAACTTTATTTTAAAAAGATTAGTTTGTTCAAGGATTTGCTGTAGTTGAAAAAACCAAACTCTTCACATTTCACCTTGAAGAAGTCAACAACCACTTTAATGTAAAATTTAGAACCTTTGGGAGGAAACAAAATACGAGAGCTGAAGTACACCTCTTTCCCAGTATTAACAGAACAACCAGCCATAAGACCCCAGTGTAAACATTTGGTGCAGTCTTACTATGCACAACAGTTTACTGGAATGCAAGTGAGGTCTTGGCCTTAATTAATAGTCAGTCCCAACTGAAACTAAAAAAAAAAAAAGAAACACATTTTGCAAAATGACAACACACATGTAAATGTTATTGACTATTTAAGATGAGTTTAAAATCAACCGTTTAAAATGAGTTTTTACACATTAAAAACATTTGCAAGTATAGTCATTGGAAATAGAGAAAACTACCAAGCATGTTAGTAATTTTGAAACATAAAGAGACTGAGTAGAAAATATAGTAATTTCTCAAATAATAAAATTTTAACATAGAACAAACTACCAGGAAGGTCCGGAAGAACTGGCTATCAGTTATATATCAAAATGGGTTAAAGCTATTTGAGCCACAGGTCAGTTCAATAAGGAGGTTAGGGTGGTCCTACAATCAAATGTATCAGCATCAGAACACCATGTGTCACCTATGACTTGGTGGAAATTAGATTGAGAAATGCTTTTTAATCAATAAGAATATTAGTTGGATAAGTGCAATCTCCATTGATTGAAATTCTTTTGGCCCAAAATTTAGCATGGTTTATTTAATGGCAAAGGCAACAATGCGACTATATGCTTTCAGAGATATTAAAATTAAACCTTTTTTTTTTTTTGCAGACCTAGCCATGTCCTATCACAATAAAAGTAGTTCCTCTAAAGAATTCAAATGAAATCAAAGCTTTTGTTTGTTTCTCCCTATGAATTTACTTGAAACCATTAATCACTTCTCAGTGCCAATAATTTAGATTATGGTAATTCCGTTACCCTAATTGCCATTTCAGTGAAGTAGTATCACTATAGATAACTTTGTACTTTCTTTCAAAAGAAAAGAAGCAGTTTAATATTGATTTTAGAGCAGTGGTCAGAATCTGATTTAAAATATTATTGATGTTCAGTTTTGAAGTATGTAACAGCTTCTTACCAATAAATTATCATGGTTTGTGAATGACTTACCAAAGAAAAAAAGTAAAACCTAACTCAACATAATTTATGTAAAAAGAAAACCACACTCAGTTGTATACGCATGTATGCAAATTTTTAACAGGATCAAGAAGCATGTATCAAATTGTAAAGAGTGGTTATCTCTCAGGAAGATGCTGAGGTTTTTTTAACGGGATGCAATCAAGGTGGAATTAGGTTTTACCTATTAATGTGATTTTTAAATAATTAAAATGCATTATTTAGTACTTAGGAATTTATAAATAAATAAAATTAAACAAATAATATTTATTTTATAAGTTTCAACGAGAATGAATTAAATGTTGTGTCATAAATTTACTCCACATTTCATCAATAGTGCATATTCTCATAAAATCTCCTTCAGGGGAGAAAAGTTAAGGAGTTGAAATGTGCAGGCTGATCATTTTACTACATCAAGTGTGTCAGTATTTGTGTCCCCTCTGTCATGTATGTCTTCCTGGAAATTTAGGCTGAGGCATCATTTTACATGAATATCTAAAACACTTAAACAATTTAAGTAACCAAACCAGGAGCCAATTGGATTTCTGTCAAAGCCATTTTGTCCTTTAGAAAATAAATGTTTATATATAAAAAGTAGTACATACTCACCGTAAATATTTTAACAATCGAGAAGTTGATAAAGTGAAGGTTACAAGTTACACACTTTTTCTCACGTAATATTTTATCCTAAAGTATCTAAAATAGGCAAAGCTATAGAGAACAAAAGTAGATTAGTGGTTAATCTAGGGCTGACTACTAATGGGAATGGCATTTCTTCTGGGGTGATGAAATGTTCTAAAACCGATCTGGTGATGGTTGCACAACTCTGTAAATAGGCTAAATCAATAGAATTGTACAATTTAAATGGCTGAATTGTATGGTATGTGAATTATATCTCAATAAAACTGTCAAAAAATATAAATGCAAAAGCAGGAAAAACAGACAGTGGGGAAACTTTGATGTTATGGAAAAGTTTTACGTTTTGCTTGTGGTGATAGTTATATGAATATATACATTTAAACATATCAATCTGTATACTTGAAATGAGTAAATATATGGGCAATATAAGGGTTCAAAGATAAATTTACGTAATAGAATAAATAGCAAGTTAGCAGTTATAGGAAAGGCATTGAAGAATAAATAAGGACACTATAAAACAGAACATTACATTAGAAGCAGCGAAAAACTGAATTAAAATTACTATAAATTAAGTAAGACACATTGAGGCAGGTCAGAGAAAATTAAAATACATGTTTAAAAGGAAAATATATGAACAAGATGCATACTTAGTAACTGGCTTTTTGAAGAAGAGAACAGAAAGTTTTCCAGGTGGAAGAAAATAGTTCCACAATAAGGGTTTGAATCTTCAGGTGAAAGAGGCACCCTGTGACTCAGGAAAAAATGACACAGAACCATCAGTCTCAACAATCTATATTATTCAGATCCTATCTTATTCTTTTTTCAAAAGCCATTCCATTCTATAACTGGCGGTCCATCACCTATACCCTGTGCCTCTGCTCTACATCCTCTTTGCCTTATTGTGTTAATTGAAACTATCTTCAAGGAAATTTCTTTGCAGTCTTCTCAAGGGGTACCTAGTTTGTCTTCTACATTCTATTACCACTGAACTCAAGGCAGGACAGGTGTTCTTTTTGCTTCTTGCTACCATTTACAGGCGATTGTCTCTCCTTTCTAAAACCTCCAGCTCATGTCATTTATGCTATGCACTCCTCATCCTTGTAATCAGTTCCAGAAATCTATGTTACTGGCTCTCACTCCATGAATATTTTTGTGTTTTGTAACTGTTATACTCTTAATAACGTGCCTATTATAAATATAAGTAAAACTGAGTTGACATGTTAACATATCCTGTTGTTGTTCATTGCCATTAAGTCAGTTCCCACTCATAGCAATCCTGTGTACAACAGAACAAAGCACTGCCTGGTCCTGCGCCATGCTCACAACCCTTGTTATGCTTGAGCCCTTCGTTGCAGCCACTGTGTCAATCCATCTCACTGAGGGTCTTCCTCCTTTTCGCTGACCCTGTACTTTACCAAGCATGATGTCCTTCTCCAGGGACTGATCCCTCTTGATAACATGTCCAAAGTACGTGAGACAGAGTCTCGCCATCCTTGCTTCTAAGGAATATTCTGCTTGTACTTCTTCCAAGACAGATTTGTTCATTCTTTTGGCAGTCCACAGTATATTCAATATTCTTCACCAACACCACAATTTGAAGGTGTCAGTTCTTCTTCAGTCTTCCTTATTCATTGTCCAGCTTTAGCATGCATATCATGCAATTGAAAATACCATGGCATGGGTCAGGTGCACCTTAGTCTTCAAGGTGACATCTTTGTTTCTCAACACTTTAAAGAAGTCTTTTGTGGCAGATATGCCCAATGCAATGAGTCTTTTGATTTCTTGATCACTGTAGCATGGGTGTTGATTTTGGATCCAAGTAAAACGAAATCCATGACAACTTCAATCTTTTATCCATTTATCATGTTTCTTATTGGTCCATTTGTGAGGATTTTTGTTTTCTTTATGTTGACATATAATGCATACTGAAGGCTGTGGTCTTTGATCTTCATCAGTAAGTATTTCAAGTCCCCTTCAATTTCAGGAAGCAAGGTTATGTCATCTGCATAATGCAGGTTCTTAATAAGTAGTCCTCCAGTCCTGATGCCCCATTCTTCTTCATATAGTCCAGCGTCTAGGATTATCTGTTCAGCATACAGATTGAACAGGTATGGTGAAAATATACAACTTTGACACACACCTTTCCTGACGTTAAACTATGCAGTATCACCTTGTTTTATCTGAACACATGCATCTTGATCCATGTTCAGGTTCCTCATGAACACAGTTAAGTGTTCTGGAATTCCCATTCTTCACAATGGTTTCCATAATTTGTTATGAACGACAAAGTCTAATACCTTTGCATAGTCAATAAAACACAGGTAAACATCTTTCTGGTATTCTCTCCTTTCAGACAGGATCCATGAGACATCAGCAATAATATCCCTGGTTCTACGTCCTCTTCTGAATCTGGCCTAAATTTCTGGCAGTTCCCTGTCGATATACTGCTGCAGCTGCTTTTGAATGAACCTCAGCAAAATTTCACTTGAGTGTGATATTAATGATATTGTTAGATAATTTCCGCATTCATTTGGATCACCTTTCTTGGGAATAGGCATAAATATGGATCTCTTCCAGTCTGTTGGCCAGGTAGCTGTCTTTCAAATTTCTTGGCATAGTCAAATAAGCACTTCCAGGGCCACATCCACATGTTGGAACATCTGAACTGATATTCCGTCAATTCCTGGAGCCTTGTTTTTCAGCAATGCCTTCAGTGCAGCAAGAACTTCTTCCTTCAGTACCATCGGTTCCTGATCATATGCTACCTCTTGAAATGTTTGAACGTCAATCAATTCTTTTTGGTAAAATGACTCCGTGTATTCCTTCCATCTTCTTTTGATGCCTTCTGCATCATTTAATATTTTCCCCATAGAATCCTTCACTGTTGCAACTTGAGGGTTTAATTTTTAACTCAGTTCTTTCAGCTTAAGAAATGTCAAGCGTTGACTTCTGGGCAACATAGTGCTATAGTCAGAAGCACCATGCAGTCCCTCCACAGCAAAGATCAGAAAAACTAAGTCAAACAGAGTCACACATCAATCCTGAAACCTTAAGCATCAAATGAAGAGATAAAGAACTCAGCCAAGCTCCGAATGGAATAAGAAACTGACCAAGAACAGAGCATGAGGAGAGATACATGCAGAGGTCCCCTATTAGCTCCCGCAGCACAGATCCACCATCTTGGACTCCTATCGGAGATCAGCAAACAGGAGGTACAAGAAAGCAGCTTCATGGAGCTTCCAGCAGGAGACAGAACAACCAGTAACCAACGATATAGGCTTTCCCACCCCCCCACCCTTGTTCACCCCCACGTAGCCTCCTATGCTTCCTACAGCCACAGTTTATTGGCCAGGAGGCATGAGCTTCCCCCGAGTGCTGCTTGGATTCCACCCGCTGGCACTGGCTGGCTCCCTGAGTGCCATTTGTTGGTTGCTGGTGTTGCTTTTTTTCCGCTTCTTTAGATTTCTTCCTTACTTCTGACCACCTCACCCTCCTTTCTGTCAAATACCTGGTTCCTTGTGTCATCTTTGCTTCTTTCTGAAAGGCTGTGAAACACCGCTCAACTGTGAAACTGCTTCCCGGCCCACGCCGCCACTCTGGTGGGACCCCCGGAGCTTTTTTGTTTGTTTGTTTGCTCTGATTTGTTCTGTTTTGATTTGTTTGTTAGCTTGTTTTTCTTTTCTTGGCTTGGGAGCCCCTTTTAGCCGGGCAATACAGCGCAGCTTGGAAGCTAATCCCTTACTCTACGCAGACTCACAGGGCATTTCTGAGGACATTTCTTTTTCCTTGTTTTTTTTTTTTGGTTTATTTTGTTCATTTCTTTGTTTATATTTCTTCTCTCTCTTATTCCTTTTTTGTCTTTCTTCATTTCTAGTTTCTCAATTTATTCATTTTTTTCTTTTACCCTTTTTCTTTTTTTTCATTTTTGTTTTTCCCCATTTCTCAGTCTCTCGTCTCTCCATTCCAACATCAAGCTCACTTAGCACTCTTTTTTGTTTGTGTGTATGTTTTTTGCTCCGGTTCCTCTCTCCTCTCTCTCATCTTTCCCATACCAATCTTAACTCCACACTTCACAATCTACCCCCTCCTTCATGCCTACCTGCTGCATGTGCTGAACATCACACTCCCAAGCAGCACAGGCACGGCCTACTGGAACCTGCCCAGCAATGATTCCTGGTCCGCACTGTCAGCCCTGGTACGTGCCATAAAAAACCTATCTCAGCAATACCCCTTCAGCTCGACCTGACCTGCTGTACCATACCTGAGTGACTGACCCTTCCCATTGGAGAAGAAGGTAAAAAGTATCATGCCCACAGATGAGCAAACAACAAAGAATGCACAGCCTGCCTTCTCAGACATAACCAAATAAAACCAAAAAGAAGGACAAAACAAACAAATATACAATCAATAAGCGAGGAAAATAACCACTAATTGCCCCAAAGACAGCAGACAATATCAAAACATTTACAAAAACAGGACAGGATGGTTCCAGTAGGTGCCCAAAATAAAACACCAGATGACCTTCCAGTAAAAGAAAAGGCACTAGACCTAACTGACAGGGAATTCAACTCTCTAATATTCAGAATTATCCAAGAGTTGAAGCAAAAAATAGACAAAAATGAGTAAAAAATAGACAAATTCATGGAAAATACAGACAAAAAAAGGAAGAATTCAATAAAATAATACAGGAACAAAATGCTAAAATAAATTCACAACTAGAAATCATACAAAAACAACAATTAGAAATGCAAAAGACAAACAAGAAGATTTCAGAAATGCTCAGTGTCATGAAAGGGCTGAGGAGCAGGTTTGAAATGGTGGAAGATAGTATCAGCGAAATTGAAGACAAACACTTGGATACTGTGAGGAAAAATCAGAAAAAAGAATGAAGAAAAATGAAGAAACCCTGAGAATTATGTGGGATGCAATCAAAAGCAAAAATCTTCGAGTCATCGGAGTTCCAGAACAGGAGGAGAAAACAGAAAACACAGAGAGGATCATTGAAGAATTGCTGACAGAAAACTTCCTCAATGTCATGAAAGATGAAAAACTGACCATCCAAGAAGCTAAATGAACCCCATATAGGATAGATCCCGAAAGAAAATCACCAAGACATATCATAATCACACTTACGAAAACCAAAGACAAACAAAGAATCCTAAGAGCAGCTTGAGAAAAACCAAAAGTCACATACAGGGGAGAAACAATAAGACTACACTTGGATTATTTGACAGAAACCATGCAGGCAAGAAGGCAATGGGATGACATATAAAACCTTGAAAGAAAAAAAAAAATTGCCAGCCAAGAATAATATATCTTGCAAAATTCTCGTTCAAATATGATTGTGAAATTAGGTCATTTCCAGATAAACAGAAATTAAAGGATCATGTAAAAACTAAACCAAACTTCCAAGACTTATTAAAGGAAGTCCTTTGATCTGAGAACAATATCAGATCACAGACAATATAAGACACAGGACTGTACTAGACAGATACCAACCTAGGAAATGAACTCTTAAGGATTATGTATGCAAAACCAAAAGAATTACAAAAGGGAACCAGAGAAGTTAATCTGTAAATGACAACAGCATGAGAACAATAAAAGAGGGAATAAACAGTGTAGGTATAGAACCTTCTAATGGAGATGAAGTCAAGAGATACCAAGTAATAATAGACTGGTTCAAATCTAGGAAGATAAGGGTAAATTTCAAGGTAACCACATAGAAAGTTAACAAACTTACTCATCAAAATAAAGAAGAAAAACATAAAGTCTCGGTAAAAACAAAACCTACAAAAGAAAAGAAATGAAAAAAAAATCCACAAACAAAAGGAACTCAGCACAGGAGAGTAAGAGGAACAAAGAAAACATCAGCACCACAAAAAAAAGCACTAAAATATGCAATCCCACTCCTAGGAATATATCCTAGAGAAATAAGAGCCGTGACACGAATAAACATATGCACACCCATATTCATTGCAGCACAGTTCACAACAGCAAAAAGATGGAAACAACCTAGATGCCCACCAACAGATAAATGGATAAACAAACTATGGTACATACACACAATGGAGTATTATACAAAGATAAAGAACAACCATGAATCTGTGAAGCATCTCATAACATGGATGAAACTGGAGAACATTATGCTGACTGAAATAAGTCAATCACAAAAGGACAAATATTGTATGAGACCTCTACTGTATAACTCATGTAAAAGTTTACACACAAAAAGAAACAATCTTTGTTGGTTACGAGGTATGGAGGGGTGGGGGGAACTAAACAGATAAGTGGTAACTTTGGTGAAGGGTGAGACAGTACACAATACTGGGGAAGCCAGCACAACTTGTACAAGGAAAGGTCACGGAAGCTCCATAGACACTTCCAAACTCCCTGAGGGACTGAATCGCTGGGCAGAGGCCTGTGGGGACCATGGTCTCAGGGAACATCTAGCTCAACTGGCATAACACAGTTTAGAAAGACAAAGTTCTACATTCTACCTTGGTGAGTAGCATCTGGGGTCTTAAAAGCCTGTGAGCAGCCATCTAAGATACTCCGCTGGTCTCAGTCCTTTGGGAGCAAGGGAGAATGAAGAGAACAAGATACAAGGAAACGATTAGTCCAAGGGACTAATGGATCACAGCTACCAAGGCCTCCACCAGACTGAGTCCAGTACAGCTAGATGGTGCCTGGCTACTACCACTGACTGCTCTGACCGAGATCACAATAGAAGGTCCTGGACAGAGCTGGAAAAGGATGTAGAACAGAATTCTAACTCACACACACACAAAAAAAAGACAAGATTTACTGGTCTGACAGACTGGAGAAACCCCAAGAGTATGGCCCCCGGACACCCTTTTAGCTCAGAGGTGAAGTCACTTCCGAGGTTCACCATTCAGCCAGGGATTGGACAGTCTCCCAAAACAAAACAGGACTAATGAGGCACAGCAGTCCAGGGACAAGGACTAGAAGGCAGGAGGGACAGGAAAGCTGGCAATAGGGAGCTCAAGGTTGAGTAGGGACAGTGTTAACATGTCATGGGGTTGTTAACCATTGTCATAGGGCAATATGTGTACTAACTGTTTAATGAGAAACTATTTGTTCTGCAAACCTTCATCTAAGGTACAAAAAAAAAAAAAGAATTATCTATGTGAGATCAAATTGACAACAGCAACTCAAAAGGTTTGATGGGAAGACTAGGGGACAGTGAGTTGAGGGTAACGGTGATGGAATAATTTGAAAAAGGTTAGTGAGAATACAGCACAACTTGAAGAATGTAATCAATGTCACTGGATTGTACATGTAGAAACATTCAAAATGGTGTAACTTTGGCTATGTATATTTTCACTGAAAAAAAGGTCCTCAAGGTCAAGAAGGGAGAGTGTTGACATGTGGTGGTGTTGTTAACCTATGTCATAAAAGATTATGTGTACTGACTGTTCAATGAGAAACTATTTGTTCTTTAAACCTTAATCTAAAGTACAGTAAAAAGAATTAAAAAAAAAAAAAAAGAAGAAATGCCAAGCGTGTTCTTCCTTTTTGGTTTTCAGTCTCCAGCTCTGCACATGTCATTATAATCCTTTACTTTGTCTTCTCTAGCCACTCTTTGAAATCTTCAGTTCTTTTACTTCATCATTTCTTCCTTTTGCTTTAGCTGCTCAATGTTCAAGAGCAAGTTTCAGAGTCTCTTCTGACGTCCGTTTAGGTCTTTTCTTTCTTTCCTTTTTAATGACCTCTCACTTTCTTCATGTGTGATATCCTTAATGTCATTCCACAAGTCATCTGGTCTTTGGTCATTAGTGTTCAACGTGTCAAACCTATTCTTGAGATGCTCTCTAAATTCAGGTAGGATATCCTCAGTGTGGTACTTAGGCTTTCCTGGACTCGTTCTAATTTTCTTCAGTTTCATCTTGAACTTGCATATGAGCAATTGATGGTCCGTTCCACAGTCAGCCCCGGCCTAGTTCAGATTGATGATATGCAGCTTTTCCATTGTGTCTTTTGACATATGTAGTCAATTTGATTACTGTGTATTCGATGTGGCGAGGTCCATGTGTATAGTTGCCATTTATATTGGCGAAAAAATGTATTTGCAATGAAAAGTCGTTGGTGTAGCAAAATTCTATCATGCGATCTCCGGCATCTTTTCTATCACCAAGGCCATAATTTCCAACTACCGACCCTTCTTCTTTGTTTCCAACCTTCCCATTCCAATCACCAGTAATAATCAATGCATGTTCGATCAATTTCAGACTGCAGAAGCTGGTAAAAATCCACAATTTCTTCATCTTTGGCCTTAGTAGTTGGTTCTTAAATTTGAATAATAGTTGTATTAACTGGTCTTCCTTGTAGGCTTATGGATATTTTCCTATCACTGACAGGGTTGTACTTCAGGATAGATCTTGATATGTTCTTTCTGAAGATGAATGCAACACAATTCCTCTTCAAGCTGACATTCCTAGCATAGTAGACCATATGATTGTTTGATTGAAAATGGCCAATACCAGTCCATTTCAGCTCACTAATGCCTAGGTTACAGCTGTATTAGCATTCCATTTCCTTTTTTACTGTTGCCAATTCTCCTAGATTCATACTTCCTGCAATCCACGCTTTGATTATTAATGGATGTTTGCAGCTGTTTCTTCTCATTTTGAGTCATGCCACATCAACAAATGAAGGTCCCAAAAGCTTGACTCCATCCACATCATTAAGGTCCACTCTAAGGAAGGAGCTCTTCCCCAGTCGTCTTTTGAGTGCCTTCCAACTTGGGGGGCTCATCTTCCGGCACTATATCAGACAATGTTCTGCTGGTATTCGTAAGGTTTTCACTGGCTAATTATTTTCAGAAGTAGATTGCGGAGTCCTTCGACCTAGTCTGTCTTAGTCTGGAAGCTTAGCTGAAACCTGTCTGCCATGGGTAACTCTGCGGGTATCTGAATATTGGTGGCTTCCAGCATCACAGCAACAAGCAAGCCCCCATGGTATGACAAACTGACAGAAGGTACCCCACTGTTATTAAATTTCTTTCAACTTCACTTATATTTCTAAATATTTATATTTATATATTTTCTGTTAGAAAATGAATATTCATTGTAGTTACATATTCCTTGTGACTTTTATTATTTATTATAAAATTATTATGTTTTATTGAATGCAATTTTTCCTTGAGTGATTTTGTTGCTTGATATTTATAACACGTATCGACCTTAAATATGTCAGATACATTATTGTTCATGCTTTTACATGGTTGAGAAATCTGGAACCTCATACTACAGGTTTATGATTCGCTTGATGTGGCCTACCTTCATATTAATTTATTGCCACTGCAATTCATTGTGTGGTAATCTCCAATGATTACTCAGCATTAAAGAAAATCATTTTTTATTTATTACTACCATACTGAGAACAGTTTTTTTGACTAGTATCCATGTGTACATAGTATGAAACTGATTATGTGTTAATTTTTTGGTAATGATTAACTTATCAATGGCCTCAAAATTTTTTTATCATAATTATTATTAACATAATTATATGGTCACAACAAAAAAAACCTACACAAATCTGTGATAACAATTAGTAAATTTCTGAACAAACATGCCCCCAAAGAATCAGTATTTTTGTCTTTTTTTTATGGAAGACATTATAACCACAAAACTCATCACTATCGAGTTGATTCTGAACCATAACAACCCTATAGGACAGAGTAAAACTGGCCCATAGGGTTTCCAAGGCTGCAATCTTTACTGGAGCAGACTGCCACAGCTTTCTACAGTGGAGTGGCTGGTGGGGTTGAACTACTATCATTTCAATTAACAGCTGAGCACTTAACCACTGCACCACCACAGCTTCTTGTAATACATTATATAGGTTATTAATGAAGAATAAAAGAGTCTATCAAGGATGACTTATAACAACATCATAAGATTAGAAAGCAAAAATTGATTTCTATGCATGGGATCTATTTTCTCCTTAGTCTCATTTGTCAGTTTGGAAATTGTGAAAGACCTTCAGAATTTTCTAGCTCTATCTTCTATTACAAGAAATGTAATGTGAATATTTAACTTTTCTAAAAAATAAACTCAGAAAATATATCCCCTAGGGATATAAAGGAGCACTGGTGGTACAGTGGTTAAGTGCTTGGCTGCTAAAGGAAAGGTTGGTGGTTCGAACCCACCAGCTGCTCCGTGGGAGAAAGATGTAGCAGTCTGCTTCCATAAAGATTACAACCTTGGAAACCCTATGTGGCCGTTCAACTCTGTCCTATAATGTCATTATGAATTGGCATGGACTCGATGGCACACAACAACACCAACAACGGATAATAAAATAGTATAATTAAAAAGGCAGAAAAATATCAGGAAAATGACATGCATTGAAGCTAATTTTCCTAGTTTGACTTACGGGGAAGTCAAACTTTTCAGCAAACCTTAGCCAGTAATAGGAAGAATGTGTCATCAAACCTGTTTTCACTCATACTCTGATGTTTGCAGTTTTAGGTGAAAAATATAACTTGCCACAGCAAAAGTGTATTTAAATTTCTCACCTACTCTCTCAAGATGCCTAAGTTTTTTAGAAGCAATACTTCTGCCATAGTAGTTGCATTCCCCTGGCATGTGTAAATGTTTAATTTAGCCAAGGGTTCATAAGTATAAAACTTGGTTAGATAACAGTGAGGTGATTCATACATACCAAGTATAAGTAGGTCTCTACCCCAAGGGGAAAATTTCCAAATATACAGAAGTCTAACTAAAGACCAATAGAGAAGTAATTATGTAACATTGCTTGAAAAGATACATGCACTTAGGTATTTAAACAGGAAAATTAATCTACTCATTCCACAGGATTGTGATCATCAACTGATTAAGAAAGTGTGCTATCATTGACAAAATAGACCAATGAAACAGAAGAGAGAGACACAAAGTAGACTCACACTTATAACACAAGTTAATTTTTTAAAGGCAGTTCAATGGAGAAACAATCTTTTTAACAAACAGGGTTTGTCTTAGTCATCTAGTGCTGCTATAACAGAAATACCACAAGTGGATGGCTTTAACAAGGACAAGCTTATTTCCTCAGAGTAAAGTAGGCTAAAAGTCAAAACTAAGGGGGTCAGCTCCAGGGGAAGGCTTTCTCTCTCTGTGGACCTTCTCATCAATCTTTCCCCAGACTAGGAGCTTTTCCTGAGTGGGGACCTGGGTCCAAAGGACGCACTCTGCTCCCAGCATTGCTTTCTTGGTGGTATGAGGTCCCCAACTCTCTGCTTGTTTCCCTTTCTTTTTATCTCTTGTAAGATAAAAGGTGATGCAGGCCACACTCAGGGGAAACTCCCTGTACGTTGGATCAGGAATGTGACCTTAGTAAGGCTGTTACAATGCTACCCTAATTCTCTTTAACATAAAATTACAATCACAAAATGGAGGACAACCACACAATACTGGGAATCAGGGCCTAGCCAAATCGATACACACATTTTTGGG
The DNA here is from genome assembly GCF_000243295.1 of Trichechus manatus latirostris. Classification (NCBI taxonomy): domain Eukaryota; kingdom Metazoa; phylum Chordata; class Mammalia; order Sirenia; family Trichechidae; genus Trichechus; species Trichechus manatus. The sequence goes on from NW_004443968.1 coordinate 18,003,294, forward strand.
GGGACATAATTCAATCCATGACAGGGTTGAAACAGTTGGATACCCATATGCAAAATAAATTAATTTTAGCCATACTTTCCACCATGTACAAATATTAACTACAATGTCTTATAGACATAAATGTTACATCTAACACTATAACACTTCCAAAATAAAACACCAGAAAAAAATGCTTGTAACTTCATTTAGGCACAGATGTCTTAGATATGACAGCAAAAGCGTGATTGATTAAAAAAATAATAATTTCAACTAATTCAAAATTGAAAAGTGGTGTTCTTCGAAAGACACAACTAAGAGAATGAAAGCCTAAAATACATAATGAGATAAAATACATACAAATCAAATATATGATGTTGTTGTTGTTAGTTGCCATTCTGTCAACTTTGACTCGTAGTGAACTTACATATAACAGAAGAAAATGTTGGGTAATCCAGTGCCATCTTCATGATCTTTAGTATGTTTGAGTCCATTGTTGTGGTTATCATGTAGTGCCTTAAACCTAGGTGACACATCTAGGTGCCATCCAATCAGTTTCGACTCATAGCAACGCTATCTACAACAGAAGGAAACACTGCCCTGTCCCGCAGCATGCTCACAATCATTGATGCTTTCGAGCCCATTGTTGCAGCCACAGTGTCAACCTATCTCACTGAGGATCTTCCTCTTTTTCACTGACCCTGTACTTTACCAAGCTGATGTCCTTCTCCAGGGACTGGTCCCTCCTGATATCATGTCTCAAGTACATGAGATGAAGTCTCACCATCCTCACTTCTAAGGAGCATTTTGGCTGTTCTTCTTCCAAGACAGATTTTTCATTCCTCTTGCAGTGCATGGTATAAGCAAAATTCTTCACCAACACCAAAATTCAAAGGCATTAATTCCTCTTCGGTCTTCCTTATTCATTATCCAAGTTTCCATGCATATGAACCAACTGAAAACACCATGACTTGGGACAGGCTCACCTTAGTTCTCAAAGTGACATCTTTGCTTTTGAACTCTTTAAAGAAGTCTTTTGCAGCAGATTTGTGCAATGCAGTACTTCCGTTGATTTCTTGACTGCTGCTTCCATGGGCATTGATTGTGGGTCCAAGTAAAATGAAATCCTTGACTACTTCAATCTTTCCTCCGTTTATCATAATGTTGACTGTTTATTGGTACTCTTGTGAGGATTTTTTATTTTTTATTGTACTTCAGGTGAAGGCTTACAGAACAAATGGTTTTTCATGAAACAGTAGTACACATATTGTTTTATGACATTGGTTAACAACCCCACAACATGTCAACCCTCTAACTTCTCAACCTTTTTTTTGGTGAAAATAAACATAGCCAAAGATATACCATTTCAAAAATTTCTACATGCACAGTTCAGTGACATTGACTACGCTCTTCCAATTGTGCTTCTATTCTCACTTAAGCTGAAGGCTTACAGAACAAAATAGTTTCTCATTTAACAGTTACTACAAATGTTGCCCTATGACAATGGTTAA